>NW_005366245.1:791799-803491 GCF_000412655.1 Myotis brandtii | reverse complement strand
CCCAGCCCCCGGGCCCCCGGCAGACCCCATGGCAAACGGGGGGCCTGGATGGTGGCTTACGCTGTCCTACCCTGCCTTCAATATGCAAATTAGCCGCCATCTTTCTTGGCGGTTAACAGTCAACTTGGCTGGCAGTTAATTTGCATATCACCCTGATTAGCCAATGGGAAGGGTAGCGGTCGTATGCTAATTACCATGTTTCTCTTTTATTAGATTAGATATTAACCCTCATCTTCTTTTTCCCATTGTCACTTCGCATTCCCGGTGGTGGAGGTTAACCTTACAATTTAGTCTTTAGTCTTTAGGTAATAGAATATTTCATAGAGTTGTGGCTGAATTTGAAAAGCAATGTAGCCAGGGTTAAAGTATAATTTTTTTAATTTTAATTATTTTAATTGTGGTAAAATGTGAATGCCAAAATTACAATTTTAACCATTTAAAAAAATTTGTTATTGATTTCAGAGAGGAAGGGAAAGGAAGAAAGAGAAACATCAATGATGAAAGAGAATCATTGATTGGCTGCCTCCTGCACACCCCACACTGGGGATGGAGCCCGCAACTCAAGCATGTGCCCTTGACCAGAAATGAACCTGGGATCCTTCAGTCAGCAGGCCGTCACTCTGTCCACTGAGCCAAACCAGCTAGGGCTATTTTAACCATTTTTAAGTGCACAGTTCAGTGGCATTAAGTTCATTCACATGATTGTGCAACCATCACCACTGTCCAGCTTCACAACTTCGTTCATCTTCTCAAGCTGATACTACAAACCCATTAAATAACTCCCATGTCCTCCTCTTCCAGGCCCTGAAAACTACCATTCTATTTTCTATCTCCATGAATTTGGCTCCTCTAGGATTGACTTGCTTAAGATATAATTTTTTGAAGGTTAAGATCATGACTCTCACCTATATATATAAAAGGCTAATATGCAAAGTGTCCCCTTCGGAGTTTGACTGGGAGACTGGGAGTTTGATCGCTCACTATGATGTGCACTGACCACCAGGGGGCGGCACAGAACAAAGGAAGGTCCCGGCCAGCAGCCAGCAACTGGGGAAGGGAGGCCCTGGCTGGCAGCCAGGAGGCTTTGATTGGCCCTGATGGCCGGCCAGGCCTAGGGACCCTACCTGTGCACACATTTCATGCACCAGGCATCTAGTACAATTATAAAATGAATATGTGGAGAGCATTTGAGATCTTACTCCTTAGCATATTTGGTCAGTTTAGTTCAAATAAACTCATTAAAATTCTCTTAAAAAAGTAAAATTTTTAAAAAAAGGAATATGTGTCAGAGGTTTTATTGATTAACCTCATTAATTAATGAAGAAACAGTAAGATATTACAACTAGACCAAAGGAGAAGTCAAATAACCACACACATATAGGCAATAAGGAATGCTAGAATGAATTTACAAAAAGAGACAAAATGGCCTAACTGTAGGAAATAATCAATTGCATTCTACTGGACACAACTCATTTCCATTTCTATAAACTTAAATTATGTGCATTAGTTTTCTACAACATACAGAGCCGTAAAATAGCCCAAAAACAATGAAAGGAATAGAAAACCAGCAATTATGCTCAAGTCAGAATATTCGATAACTATATACATAGAACATGGATGAAGGTGGACAGTATTGCACTCAGTGGGGAAAAGTATCGGGGAGGATTGTGACAATGATCCTGTATTGCTTGTCAGCTCCAAAGCCACCTGGAGCTGGACTCTACAAACAATTCTCATTTGCCAGCTGGTGCAACATGAGGCCTTATCAGCAGAGGGCATTGGAGGGACACTGCAAGGCACAGGGAGGAGGTGGCTTCCCTTCTAGATCTTCCTGTTCCTGTGATGGCTTCTATGGAGACTGGGTGGCACTCACTGTCCAGCCGATTTCACCCCCACCCTAGAGGATGGCTTCCCGCTGACCAATCCTAGCCAGCAGGCTGCAGGCTGCAGGGCGCCGGTGAACTTTTAGTCCTGTAGTGGGCTGCACCTTTTCAAAGAAGGTTTGACTCCCAGCCTTGGGAGTGGGGTCTGTTCGAGTTTGTTCCTCTCTGGGTATTCTCCCTCAACCTGAGAGGCCATAGGAGTGCTTCTTACACTTGCTATTCTTAGAGTTATCTTTTATCTCTCTTAATAGTTAGTCACCTTTTATTTGTTCATAACTCTTAGATTAAATTTTCCCTGATAACATATTGGTGTGGTTTCTGGTCCTCATTGATACAACCATAATTTGATTTTCTCCCTATTCATTTCTTACACTTGTCATATCCATATTATTATCCTAAAACCTTAGTTCTGCATTGTAATGGATATATTTTCTCTTTTTTTTGCTCTAACATATTTATTTATTTATTTATTGAGAGAGGGAGAGAGAGAGAGAGAGAGAGAGAGAGATGATGATGATGATGATGATGATGCTTTTTCTCAAGCACTTTTTTTTAAATATATTTTATTGATTTTTTACAGAGAGGAAGGGAGAGAGATAGAGAGTCAGAAACATCGATGAGAGAGAAACATCGATCAGCTGCCTCCTGCACATCTCCCACTGGGGACGTGCCCATAACCCAGGTACATGCCCTTGACCAGAATCGAACCTGGGACCTTTCAGTCTGCAGGCCAACGCTCTATCCACTGAGCCAAACCAGTTTCGGCCATTGGTTGATTCTTGCATGTGCCCTGACCAGAGATAAAATCTACTAACTTGGAGTATCAGGATGATGTTCTAACCAACTGAGTTACCCAGTAGGCCAGAGCACTTTTCTTTAGTTTTAGTTGCTTTTTATTTTTAAGGCTATACTTAAATATATGATACTCTACTTCGTACCTCTTAAAGCACATTTGGATTTGTTTTCTTTTTCTTCTCATTTCTGTTTTTTTTTCAGACCCACGGTATCCTGACTGGGATATCAGGCAAGTTGCTCAGTGTTCCTGAATTTCAATTTCTTTACCTGTAAAACATGGTGATTCAGCCCTAGCCGGTTTGGCTCACTGGATAGAGCGTCAGCCTGGGGACTGAAGAGTCCTGGGTTTGATTCCGGTCAAGGGCATGTACCTGGGTTGCAGGCACATCCCCAGCAGGGAGTGTGCAGGAGGCAGCTGATCGATGCTTCTCTCTCATCGATGTTTCTAACTCTCTATCCCTCTCCCTTCCTCTCTGTAAAAAAATCAATAAAATATATATTTTTTTAAAAACATGGTGATTCAGTGAGGATCCAATTAGGAAAGTAATACTCATACCAGGTAATTCAGTAGAGAGAATTTAATAGGAGAACTAGTTAAGAGATTCCGACTGAAGAGCTGAAAAACCACATAGGGGAGGGTAAGGCTACCCAGGGATTAAGCAACTGCAGGAAGCAACAGCCACCCCCAAGGCTGGGCTAAGGAGAGACAAAGTGATACCAGAGCCCAGGAGGCAGAGCCACTGGTAGGGAGTGTGGGATCTAGAGCTGGGGAGGAGGGGCAGCCACTGGTCAGAGCCATTGCCCAGAACAGAGAGAGAATCTCCTCCAGGGCCGTCCATTGCCCAAACCCAGCCAGAAGCCAGTCTCCCAGCAGCAAAGCCTGGGAGAGGTGCTCGCAAGAATTAACCCCTGTGATTCACAGCAGAGTAGAGGAAGACAGGGACTGGATTTGAGGGAAACAAAAAATTAACCAGCACACGTGGATTTATCAGCTGGGTTTATGTGAACACCTCAGTTGATATGACATAGTATGCAGTCAGGAGATAGTGTTTTGTTTTTTTTTATCCTTTCTTAGATCTCTATCTTCATCTTTTATCATTCTTCCCATAATTGCAGATATACTGAAATATTTCTAATTTTTAAAATTCATCATGAACCCTATCACTTTGGGACTTGTGCAGGATTAGCTCCCCGTGCCCACAGCATTGCATCCTCACAATCACACACATTTCCCACAAGTCCCTCTTTGCCTTTATGGCTCATTTTAGGTTCTACTAGCAGGACGCCTTCCTTGAGTCCATCAATGTTTGTTAGATGCCCCTATGTACACTCCTATAGCATCCTACGCAAGCCTCTATCATAGCACTAAGCAGGCTGTATGACAATGATCTATTTATTCTTTTCTCTCCATATTAGTTTTCTGTTGCTGCATAACGAATTTCCACAAACCCAGCAGTCTAAAACAACACCCATTTATTATCTCACAGTTTCTGTAAGTCAGGAGACCAGCACACTTTATCTCCCCCCCTCTGCCCCCAAATCAGAATCTTATCAGGCTGAAATCAAGGTGTGGGCCAGCTGTATCCTCATCTGAAGGCTTGACTAGGGAAAGATCCATTTCCAAGTTCCCTCAGCAGAATTCATTTCCTTGCAGTTGTATGACTGAGGTTCCTATTTTTTTAACACCCAGTGACCAAAGACCTCTTTAGTCCCTAGAGGCCATCCTCCGGTGCTTGTCCTATCCACAATGTGAGAATTTGCTCCTTCAAGGTCAATGAGAGAGCATCTGCTGCAGTTTCAAATCTCTCTGACTTCCTTCTTCTTTGGCCCCTAGATCCATTTTAAAAAATGTTCACCTGATTAGGTCAGGCTCACCCACACTCAAGGAGAGGCAATTAAATAGCAGATATACAGCAGGAGTGAGAATCTTGGGGGCCTTCTAGATGCAAACTCTCCAAAGACAAGGCCAGTCTCTTATTTGTCGTATGTCCTCAGAATGGAACAGAATTAGTACCTGACACATAGTAGCTATTCAATGAAGAAATAAAACAAAAAAGGGAAGGGTACTTGTGGGGGAGGGAGATATTTAAAAGGAAAGTTAAATGTGACTTGGTAGGTAATGGACATTTGAACCTGAATCCTGGGACTATAATGGTACCATTAAAAATTTGGGAACCAAATAGGAGGAATTGGGTTGGGTGGGTTATGGAAGAATGGGTGGACAGAGTGAAAAACTGAGTTTCATACTGGATACACTGAGTTTGTTTTACTAATGGGAGAACTATGTGGATATTTCCTGCAGACAAATGAGGGTGATAGTCTGAAACTTAGAAGGCAGATATGGATTGAGAAGAATCATCGTGTTGAGGTCTTGAAGTTGTACCTTAGTCTTTAGGGTACTCTTCCCCCAGCCCTGTTCCCACTGGGGCACCATAACTTGGCTTTTGTATTCTGGCTCTGCCTGTTATTTCTTTCCCTTTTCCACTTCCCACCTATTTGGTTTTCCCATAATCACTCGGCTTTCCTTATCCTCCTTCTATTTAACCCTCCAGATATAACTGTCAGAAAGAAAAGCCATTGCCAACTCCCTTGGGCCTGCTGATGTGGTTTTAACTGTAATAGACATTAGTGGGGACATTTATGCTAATCTAATTCTGTGTATAGTTGTAAGAGCATGACCGTGAGCCATGGAAGAGCTGAGTGTAAATACTGCCTCTGCTATTGACTTGCTGTATAATAATCATGATCCAGAAGGATGATCTCTCTGGCCTTATTTCTTCTTTATACATGAACTGTAGATATACACATTTTCAAGGTAATTAAATAAAATTATGGGCATGAAATGTCTAGTAAATTGTAGAAATTCATTTAAATCTTTACATTAATTTTTTAAGAGAAAAATGTGGATGTTGTGCTCATATTTTTTGGCTCCAGACTCATTAGGATTTTCCAAATGACTACTCTAAATATGAAATCAATCTACATATATAAAAGCCTAAGCGACCATTACACCCAGATGACTGGATGACTAGCCGGTAGCTATGACACTCACTGACCACCAGGGTGCAGATGCTCAATGCAGGAGTTGCCTCCTGGTGGTCAGTGCGCTCCCACAGCCAACCTCCCGTGGTCTCTCCCCCACAGCCAGCTGGCCCTGATTGGCCCCTGATCACCTGCCAGGCTGAAGGACCCCACCCGTGCATGAATTTGTGCACCGGGCCTCTAGTTTAATAATAATATAACATGGCTAAAAATGTTTGTAATCCCCACCGAGACTGGGAAGTACTGTGTAGTAGCAATGAGTAAAAACTCACACACACTGAGAAACTCATACTTGAACTTCTTAGGAAAATGATGTCAGGTCACTAGGAACCACGTTTTCTGCAAAGTGTTCATGACAAAATAATGACAGTTATCCTATATAATAAAGAGCTAATATGCTAATTAGACCTGACAGCAGAACGACCGTCTGGTCGACCTTCCGGACGAAGCCAGGGCTTCCAGGGCAGAGCCCCTTGCACGAATTTCATGCATCGGGCTTCTAGTTTTAATTATAATCAGTGTGCACCCAGTTCTTCTTACAGCTAGAGGCAGCAGGTTTATTTTGGATAGCTGCCTCCCAGGTAGAGAAACAAAGCGAGGGATTTCTGCACCTGCCTACGATCTATGCCAGCTCTCAGCACACTTTCTGCCCTGGCCTTGGGGATTAGGATGGCAGCCTGGCTGTCTCCTACTTGTTTTCTTATGGCTGCCACAGTAATCTTTCCAAAACGCAACCTGAGCAAATCAGTCTCCTACCCACTGCACTTAGCATGAAAGGAAAACCTCCTAGGTTGGCAGGTAGGGCTCTTCACCATCAGTTTCCGGTTGATCTTTCCTGTTTCATTTTTTTTTAAATCACTGTCCCTCATAATTTCATCCTGACGTCCTCCTCCCACTCTTGTTTGTGTTCTTTTGGGGGAACTGGCTCTCCCTCCACTTCCCTTTACCTAGTTTAGGCTACCCTTCCTCCTCCGTCTTCACTATCACCCTCTCCTCACCTGCACCACCTTCCCCCAGCTCTGCGTGAGTTGTTTTCTTTCACAAGGATACACACTCAGTTCTCAGCTAAGTTAAGATTTATTTTACTGCCTGGCCAGTGTGCTCAGTGGTTGAGTGTGGACCCATGAACCCAGGAGGTCGCAGTTTGATTCCGGGTCAAGGCACATGCCCAGGATTCAGGCTCAATCCCCAGTGCGGGGCATGCAGGAGGCAGCCTGTCAATGATTCTCTCTTATCATTGATGCTGCTATCTCTCTCTCTTTCTCTCTCCCTTCCTCTCTGAAGTCAATAAAAATACATATATTTTAAAAGGAATGTATTTAAGCCCTGGCTGGTTTGGCTCAGTGGATAGAGCATCAGCCTGCGGACTAAAGGGTCCTGGGTTCGATTTCAGTCAAAGGTACTTGCCCAGGTTGTGGCCTCAATCCCCAGTAGGGGGCATGCAGGAGGCAGTCAATCAATGATTCTCTCTCTCTCTCTCTCTCTTTTTTTTTTCCAGGCCTGGGCTACCCGTCAAGTGCCTGCTTTATTCCGATAGGAAACGCTGGAGCAACTCACGGCCCCAACCTTTACACTTTGTGAAGGCAACTGGGAGGATTCCAAGAAAATAGGAAACATTTGTGAACAGATGATGAGAAAAGAACAGGCTAAATAAGGCAGCTTAAGGCCAGGGTGAGAGAAAGAAAGGTGACAGGCGTAGTGGACCCTCTGCCACCTCCAGCCAGGATGAGGCCTAAGGGAAGTAGTTGGGACATTCATGGGCAACCAGGTGCCAGGCTTGATCAAAGGCCTGCACAACAGCTGGCTCCAGGGGCCCTTGCTTGGTGGCTGCCAGGTTCTGTTCCAGCTGCTCCAGGCTGGACATGCCCAGGATGACCGCATCCCTGTGCGCACCCTGGAGCTGTGAGTGGTGGTACATCCATTGCAAGGCAGCTGAAGTCATCTATCTCTCTCTCCTTCTCCCTTCCTCTCTGAAATCAATAAAAATATATTTTTTAAAAATGGAAATGTATTTAAAATTTTAATTTTACATTGTGAAGAAATTGATGCCCTTTGAGATACACATGCAGTCTATTTGGAGTAGCATAATTTAAACTGCTTGTTTAAAATGCTTGGGTCTTGTAGAGTTCAGAACTTCCGGCTGGCCAAGCAAAAAACTGTGTTGTGGCCATAACCGGTTTGGCTCAGTGGATAGAGCATCGGCCTGTGGATTGAAGGGTCCCAGGTTTGAGTCCGGTCAAGGGCATGTACCTGGGTTGCGGGCACATCCCCAGTAGGGGGTGTGCAGGAGGCGGCTGATCGATGTTTCTAATTCTCTATCTCTCTCCCTTCCTCTTTGTAAAAAATCAATAAAATATATTTAAAAAAAAAAACAAAAAACAAAACTGTGTTGTGATGCCGGCATATTTTCCACCAGTCTCGGTCTTAACGTGTGCTCCCTTCCCCTTATACAAGTGCTCTGAGAATACAGCCCATTAGCTTCTGAGAGTCCCAGGGGGTTCACTTGTTTGTCTTTAAATTTTTTAAAATTAAATTTATTGGGGTGACATTGGTTAATAGAATTATGTAAGTTTCAAGTATACAATTCTATAATACATCATGTATATATTGCATGGTGTGTTTACCACCTGAAGTCAAAAAGTTTAAGTAAAATCATGGCTGAAATTTGTCAGGTAACATCCCAGGAGTTCTCACATGAAGAGGCAGCTAAAAAAGTACCATTATTGTATTAAAAAGGGAAACTTCCCCCCCACCCCCCCAGTTCAGTTTTAAAAAAGATCACTGATGTCAGAAACCTGAAACATAATCAGAAATATATGTGATTAGATTGTCAAGATTAAGAAAGTGTTAGAATTGCATTGAGGAAGCTAAAAATATAATTTAAGAATTCCTATAATGAAGAAGATACAAGGAACTGTAGCTAAAAAGTGAAATATCTGCATCTCTATTGAATAATTACCTTTGTTTATGTCATAATTAAAAAAATAAATACAGTATAATCACGATTTAAAATAGACTGCTTAATAATCATTGACATAATGTTATCTGGAGAAAAAGCAGAAAACCAACTTAAAAAACTCACTGGAATGATTCTCCTGCTTTTTCTTTCTTTATTATGAAAAAATTAATTTTGATTTTAGTTTTTAAATAACTTACCACCTTTCTGGAAATTAATCAGTAGAAGTGTGCGTTGGAATTGTTTTTTACTGGCTTGTTTCCACTAGACACCAGCACCTCAGGAAACAGAAGCTCTGTCTTTGTCATTGATAAGGCCCCTTGCCTGGCCCACAGTCTAAAGAATATTCATGTAAATGGAATGAACTACTCTCTGAATCAAAACTGCATCATCTTCAACAAAAAATTCTGCAAAATTACATCCATCAGCATCAAAAGCAGGAAAATAAAATTATCAAACCTCCACTGTCAACATCATTTACTAAGTTGACTACAGTTGGGAGGTATTAGGAGATATTACGGGATGGAAAAAGGAACACAACAAAAGAAAATATTTTTAAATAGGAGAGATAAAAACCTACAGAATCGATATTACTATAATTATAATTTTTATAATGAAACTAGAGGCCTGGTGCATGAAATTCATGCACTGGGGGCGGGGGAGAATCTCTCAGCCTGGCCTGTGCCCTCTCAGGTGAGCTCTCTGGGGATGTCCGACTGACGGCTTAGGCCTGCTCCCCGCAGTCGGACATCCTTAACACTGCCACGAAGGCAGGAGAGGCTCTCGCCTCTGCCACTGCCACTCGCCAGCCGTGAGCCCAGCTTCTGGCTGAGCAGCACTCCCACTGTGGGAGCGCACTGACCACCAGGGTTGAGCATCTGTCCCCTGGTGGTCAGTGCGCATCATAGTGACTGGTTGTTCCGCTGTTCGGTTGATTTGCATATTAGCCTTTTATTGTATAGATTGGGGAAGTAATTTGGGAAACTGGAAATAATGTAAATGCCCAATAATAAGAAAGTAGTAGAATGTTGTACAACAATTAAAATCATATCCCCCAACTGCCCTCCCCTGCTGGCCCAGTTGCCCCCAACTGCCCTCCCCTGCTGGCCCAGTTGCCCCCAACTGCCCTCCCCTACCAGCCTGGTCGCCCCTAACTCCCTTCACCCACCGGCCTGGTCCCCCCCAACTCCCCTCTCCTGCAGGCCTGGTCCCCTCCAACTGCCATCCCCTGCCGGTCATCTTGTGACCACATGGGGCGGCCATCTTGTGCGAGGGTGTGACAGTCAATTTACATATTACCTCTTTATTATATAGGATATGTTAGTTACATAAATATTAAAATATTTGTTATGATTAGAATAGATCTCAATCTCTATTAGAAACCTTTAGGAAGTTTCACAGGCCTGGCTGGTGTGGCTCAGTTGGTTGGAGACCAAAAGGTTGCGGGTTCAATTCCCAGTCAGAGCACATACTTAGGTTGAGGGTTTGTTCCCAAGTTGGGGCGGGTGCAGGAAGCCCCCCAACTGATGTTTCTCTCTCTCTCTAAAGTTGAACTGAAATTCATCTGTTGGAGGTGACTCCTTTCCCACCCTGCTCAGGGGTGACCTCCAAACTTTCATCAAGAATGACACCAGATTTCATCAAGGACACCTTAATTATTTAGTTGTTCAGGTAAATCAAATCAACATCATCATGAGAGGTCAGGAGGAGAGAGAAGAATTATATTTTGGCAAACAATTCATGGGAAATTAAGTCAAGTAGCCAAGAGTTTAATTTGGAAATGCAAATATGTATTGATTAGGTTTTCAATAAAACACTGTTCATGTGGACAATGAAGGAACTATAAGGAACAAAGCAACAGTGACAATTTTTTTTTAATTTAAAGAGTAAAATAAAAAAGAAAAGAACATAGAGGATAAGGGGGCTATTTTTATATTAATTTACATTATATTATATTTGATTAAGTTGACTTTCTTCATCCAAATAATTTCACCCACTTTAAACCATTAAGCCAGCAATTTTCAACCATGTGCATCAAGAATTTTTAAAACACGCAATACCTGACTAATTTAGTCAGGGGCACTGACCTCTTTTCCCTTAGATTGTCAAATATAAAAATGACAACAGCCAACACAACAATAGCCGTCAGGCATGAATGAATCAAAATTATACCTATTTTTTTTGTTAGATCGGCAAATATATATATATATTGGTGTGATGCAGAATTTTAAAAATTAGTTTATGTGTGCCATTAGATTAAAAAGGTTGAAAATCACTGCATTAAGCTATTGGAAAATACCCATCTGGCCATTTAATGTAATCTTTCTGCATCGCTTTCAGGGAGGAAGGTGACACGAGGCAAAGAAAACAGCTTGATGCTTTTCTTGGTATGTTCATAGAAGGGATCCGTAGCATCTTAACTAGAGGCTGTTAGCTTTCCCTTCTTTCTTTGGGGCTGTTTGCCAAAGCCCCTAGAATTTTCTGGGATTGGGCTGGTGAAGAGCAAGAACCTGGAGGCTGGATTCAAGAGACCTGGTTTCCCAAGCCACTTTGTAGCTGGTAACTTTGGGCACAACACCTATTTTCAGCTCTTTGGTTTTATTTATCTGTTATAAGGTTGTTGCGAAGATGAGATAGCCTGTGTATGAAAAGCCCTTTAGAAGCTGTAAAACGCTCCCCAGATGTTAGTTATTATCTCCTCCGAAGGGCACAGATTCTGTTTTAATTGTATAGCAGATTGCAAAAAGGCTCCTTGACACTTTTAGTCAGAACTTGACCCTGAGCTTAATCTCGCTGTAAAGCAGAAGGGTTCCTGTGCCCCATCCCCGCCCGGGGCAGGGTCACCCACGCTGCGGGTGCTGTCACTGCAGCACTCCATCCGGAGCCACTGCCCCCCCTCCATCCTCCCACGGGTCTCCCTGGGAGGGCGGTGGTGCTCCTCGCCATTTGGTTGGCGCCAGCTAGAGGGCGTGGGCCGGGCGGAGCGGGCAGCGCGGCTCCAGGGGAGAGGGGAGGA
>NW_005366245.1:773798-791631 GCF_000412655.1 Myotis brandtii | reverse complement strand
AGCTGCTTGCTCTGCGCTCAGCGCACCCACGCCCCTTCCCCACCGCAACAGGTCAGGGGAGGGCGGAGGCGGCGAGGGCGCACGACCCGGACGCTGAAGAACGAAAGGTCTGGAAGGTGAGCGGAGCACTGCGCGCCCCCGGGTGGGGTGTGAGTCTGGCCCCGAACCGCCGCCGCCGACTTCTGGGAAGCCCAGGCTCTCCCCCGCCTTGCCGCCGGCTTCCCAGCACGCTGACTCAAGTCGCTGGCCTTCCCACTTTTCCGGTGGGAACCTCGGGAGACGCGGAGCTTGCACCGCCCTTACTTGCAAGTGAGCGGCAGGTACCGTCTAGAAAAAGCCGGGAGGGGGCCACAGGAAGAGACCCATCCTCCTCCCCCACTCCCATCTCCCCCCATCGGGCATCTGCCGGGGTGCCCCGCGTCTCGCGGAAAGATGTTCGGTCGTTTGAACCTGGTCCCCGGGTTGCGTAATAGAAGAGTCCCAGAAGTTTCTCGGGGCGTAAAAGCGGGGCTTTTCTCTCCCCCAACCTAGGCCCCCCCTCTTCCCGGCATTGTCACCCCTCCCCCTGGCGCCTAGGAGAGATGAGCGGTTCCAGTCTCAGCTGATGGAGGCCGAGGGGGAGGCGCGCGTCGGTGGTCCGCAGCCCGCGGCGAGGGAGGGGAGAAGTTGGGGGCGTCTCCGCGACTCGCCCCCCGGACGAGGGAGGCGGCGCCTGCAGCCCGTGGGGCTGATGAATTTCTCCGGATCTTCTCCTGCGTGCGATCCTCTGGGACTGTCGCCTGCGACGTCGGGAGCGCTAGGGTGGGCGCATTAAAAGGGAGAGGAATTGGAGGGTGGTCTGAATCGTACTTTCCCTTATCGTCATGTCAGTCAAAGAAGCTGCGAGGGGCCTTGCAGGGTCTCGGTGCTTTCCTAGTCGGTGGGTCTTCTAGGAGTTTCCACACCCCATATTGTTATGCAAATTGTCCCTGGAAGATCCTGGGCTTGGAGGTGGAGGTGTGTCCTGGGGGAGGGGCAGGGGCGGAGGAGGCGGTAGGGAGGGCCTTGCGGACCCTGTGTTTTGTTTTGCGTTTTAAGGGTGGGATGGGGTGATTGTAACCCTGTTGGCGCCCGTTGGAGGTGGGAGACGGAGGATAGGATATACCATCCAGGCACCAGACGGATTTTCAACCTTAAATAAGCGAAACCGTAAATGAAGGCGAAGACCTTAGTCTGTGTTCCCCCAGACAGCTGCAAAGTGAGAGGGACTCTGTAATTGAGGCATAGAACCGTCCGGCGAGGGAGGTGCCGGAGAGGTGTGGGGATTTTGCTGGTGCCAGGTGATTTCAGAGCAAGGGCCTACAGAGCTGGTAGAAGGTAGGCGGCGGTGGATTGCTCTCCCAGACCCCCGTGGTTTCAGACTCCGAGTGGGGAGAGAAAGCACGAAAAAGAAAGAGACCTTTGGACCCGAGAGCCTAACTAGTACTGCTAAGCGGCTTAAGACTACCCAGGCATGGCCCTGTTTCAATGTTTACTTCCTCTGTCTAATGCATTTCCTTAGCTTGCCTTTCGTCTGCAGTGGAAAGGATTCCTTGAGTGGATATTCTGGGAATAAATTCACAGGAGAGTTGAAAATTCTGGATGGTTTGCCTGCTTTAATTTAAAGGTGTCTCTTGCCAGTGTCGGAGAGTATTATATTTGAAGATAAATATGCGGAAAAGGAATGGAGAGAAAACTAGGGGATAAATGGCCCAAGAAAATGAAGGGAGACTAGGAGAGAAAGCAAGAAAGTAGATAGCTAGTACTTAAAACTTTTTGAATTCAAGTAATTTAGGAGAGTGGGAATCAAGGAAAGGATTTGGGACAGATTCGGTCACTTTAAGACAAAAAGGTGTTGAAGAGCGGAATCCAAGGCTTTGACAAAAGTGAGTTTAGATATTGGGGATCCCCCCGCTGAAGAAAGTGAACGGTTACGTATCAGAGTTAATGTGTCTTAGTCACTTACTGTAGCAATTGAATTTCTGTAGCGTCCTTGGCGTTTGTCTTGCCTTAATTCTTCAATTCTGTACAAATACAATGTCAAAGAATCATAATGTGTTTAACTTAGAATTCAAAAACCATCCAGAGACAGAGGATTTATGGCAAGAGGAAAGCCCAGCAGATTTTAAGCACTGCTTTCTTTCTCCTGCCAGCTGCACAATATGTATTTTTTTTTTTGCCACCAGAAGTCACTGTTTCACTGGCATCACAAGACAGTAGTACGTAGACTTCATCAAACTGGCTGCTTCTCCAGTTTCCTATCTGGCTTAACTGAATTTTGTAACAAGTTGGTTGAACTAAAAGTTACTTTTTTTTTTTTTTTTAATTGAGCTCTACAAAGCAATGTATATTGCCTTGGGAGTTGAAAAGACGGGTAAAAATTCTTTTTAATATGTTTTACAAAGTGAAAGAAGTTTCATCCTCAACTCTGTAATTTGTGCTCTTTCACAAAGAAATTTGCATAATTCTTTATGAAGTTAGTTGACTGTTCCAAATTTTTTTTTTTTTAAGAATTTTTGTGAATTTATTTGAGCCAAACTGTCGACATATGCCGGGAAGCAGAACCTCAGATAAGACTGTTCCAAATCTTGAGATGGATTTATGCTTTCACTGTTTAAAAGGTAAAGCTAATTTACATGTAAATATTTTGGATCATACACAGGGAGCAATATACCCTGCAGATGTCCCGTAAGGTATGGCAACATAACAGGGCTATTCATCTGACTGTTAAAGCCCCTACACTGAAAACTGGCCTTCAACTTGAATCTATTTGCTATCTTATCTTAGATATGTCTGTTAAAGCTAAAAGCCCAAAGTTCCCTATTTCAAGACTCTAGACCGTTAACTAATTTTTCAGGAGATTGAGAAAGTATGTTGGAGACAGTATAAATTAAGGAACTCCATTTACCAGAAATATACAAAGCTTTGTAAATAATTGTAAATTGTATTTCCCTCATTAAATTATAAATTCAACAATGGTTTCTATTCCCAAATGATATCATTGGCAGAGGGTTTTTTTTGTTGTTGTTTTTTGTTTTAGCAGTCTTTCTCTCTATTGTATACAGTTGTAGCTTATTTAATAGTTGCTGAATTACTAAAATTCTACCACAGGGCAGAAATAAATGTGCACTATGTTGTGCTTTGTAGGGACACATCCTTTATTCCTGACCATTTATATGTGCAGGACACTTTGTTACAGACTTGAAGCCATGAGGCCCCAAGGCCATCAGGGTTGCTAATTGCAGTTGCTGTCTTATCCTTAGGACAGAACTCCTTTACTCGTGTTCTCCTGGGGAAGGACATCAGCTGATTTTCTTAAATTATCTGGCCCATTTTAAACATGACTAAGGATTTCTTGTTAGAGCGACTTTTTCCTCCTAAAAGACTGAGATTATTGTGAAAAGTGGAGCCCAGAGGAATCAGTTAAGTCATTAATATAATACCTCATAGTTATTCCTGTTACCTCATAAGTACTGAGCATCTTCTATGTGCCAGACAGTACTCCAAGCAGGTGGAGTGTATATTCACGTAGCACAAAAGCTGTTTACCACTGCTCACAAGACGTATCATTTAAGTCTAATTGTGATTCTGAAGTTGGAGTTCATTTTCCATTTGAAAATCAGGAAATTGAGTTGAAGAAGTGACTTGACTATGACTCAAAGCCTGGTGCCCTTTCTGCTGTGGTACACTGTGCTGGCTGTGTTGATATGTGGTTTCCTGTTTTTCAGGAATTACAGCTTGACTCTAAATAAAATATAAATAGTGTTTCTCCTTGGCTAAGTAATTCTTTCTGATCAATTATGGGAATGAAAAAGGAGGTATTTTCATTTAGCATTCTGGACATATGTTTGTGACTCCAAAGGAAAATATTATGCAGACCTATTAAACAGACATGTGGTGTTTATTTGCACCAGATGAAGATCCTTACCTTCCTAAAAATGAAATGCAAGGGCTTATGAACCGTTGGTCTCCCTTAGTGCTTGAAATTTGTTACTCAGGTTATGAAAAGTCAGTTCACAGTCCAGGATATAGCCATACCATTTCCTTCCATCTTGTAGATTCAGTGAACATATAGAGAATGTAAGCATCAGAATCTCTTGGAAGCCTTGTTAAAACAGATGTCTCTGCTCCTCTCCCCCAAGTTTCTGATTCAGTAGTCTTCGGTAATGCCCAGGAATTTGCATTTGTAACATGTTCACAGGTGGTGGTGATGCTGCCAGGTTTGGAACTACACTTTGAGGACTACTGAAGTGTAGCAGAGAATTTAAAAGTATGGTTTCTGAGCCCGACAGCTTGGGCTTGAATCTTGGATAGGACACTCACTAGCTGTTAGACCTTAGGCAAATTACTTAACTTCTTGTTAACTATGAAGGCTCTGAAACTTCACCCTATTTTCAAGCTAACGCTCTGAAACCTTACCCTATTTTCAAGCTAACAAACCTGCCACAGTCTCATGGACTCCTGGGAATGACTTTATCTATATATACTAGAGACCCGGTGCACGAAATTTGTGCACTCGGGGGGGTGGCATCCCTCAGCCCAGTCTGTGCCCTCTCTTAGTCTGGGAGCCCTCGGGGGATATCCTAAGCCAGCAGTTGGACATCCTTAGCGCTGCCGTGGAGGCGGGGGAGGTTCCTGCCACCGCCACTGTGCTCGCCAGCCATGAGCCCGGCTTCTGGCTGAGTGACGCTCCCCCTGTGGGATCGCACTGACCACCAGAGGGCAGCTCTGGCATTGAGCATCTGCCTCCTGGTGGTCAGTGCACATCATAATGACCTGGTCGTTTTGCTGTTTGGTCAATTTGCATATTAGCCTTTTATTATATAGGATTGTTACTCCTGAAAGACAAAAAAAAATGTGTTTTTAAATGATAAGTGTTGCCTTATAAGTTGAAATAATTGATTTACTGAGTATCCCTAACTTTGACTTTGTTCCAAGAAACTTCTTTAGTGGGTCTAACTTCTAAAATGGGGATCATGCATCATAAGATATTTTACCAGCCCACGGGGAATGAAACAGCAACATTTAACTTCTAATATTCATGTGCTCTCCCATGTTTCTCTACCTCTTTGTAGTTACACAGAATTATGTGACTAATTCTGTCCAGTAGACTGTCTGTGGGAGTAACGTGTATTCCTGGGCTGAGGCATCTAAGACCCTTCAACTGTCTCTTGTTACAGTAAACCCTGAAGCTACATTTTGAGATAATGGAGCTTCCAACAGCTTGGATTTCTCCAAGTGGAGAAAAGCTCCTACCCTTCTCTCTACTCCAACACACCAACATGCAATAGACATAAAGAACAAGCATGAAGTAATTCTTTGTTCTGTCAAGCCACTGTGATTTTGGGGTTATTTTGCCGCTAAAACATAACCTAGACTATTCTCGCTATACTTCAGTGTCTATGATACCTTCCTGCTGTGAGAAAGTTGACAGCCAATTATTTTAAAATATAGACTCTGGGTGTACATATATGTAAAGTTAGACATGAGGTTTGCATTCTGCTGAGGCAATATAAGCAATTAATATCTGCCTATTTATTTAGTGTCTGTTAATTTCAGAGAGTGTTAAGTACTGTAGGAAGACGTGTGGTCAACACTGATATTTAGGAAAATGCCCACTCCCATTTGTTGTTGCTAAGGGAACCTTAATTGTGTGGGGGACTACATTGTACTCAGCCTCAGGTGACAGATCATGTGTGTTCTCAGTGAGGACACAATTTGTGTTCTGATTTTCTGTCTCCCCTGCAGCCAGCTTGAGGCCATGTGCCCTAGTTCTTTTTTTGAAAGCCAAAGTTTGGGGGAAAGATATTCCTTTTTTTTTTTTTGACAAAAGGACGCAGAGCCACCACATCCTCTCATTTTCTTCTTGCCTGAAATGTAGATAAGATGTTGGGTTAGGGCAGCAACCTTTTTGTGCCATGAGGTGACAGGCGTAAAGAGCATGCTGAAAATGGCAGAGCAGGAGACAGAGCTGCTGATGGCCTCATTGGACAGCTACACCTATACCAGTAGCTCCCATCTTCTAGACTCATTATAGGAGAAATATAAACGTCTATTAATTAAGCAACTGTTATTTGCAGTGAGATACTTTCCTAACCTGCATAGAGTCTAATGGAATAGAGGGGGTTGGTTAGAGGGTGTGGTTGAGGGCACAGCTGTGCAGTGTTAGCTGTTATAATCAGGGAAGGCCTCTTTGAGAACGTATCATTGAGCTGAGACCCTAATGGTGAGAGGGAGTTAACAGGATGTGGGGTGTGTACTTGGGTTTGGGGTAGTGCCAGAGCCCCCTTGAACAAATATTTGAAGTGGAGAAGAGATAGCTGGGGAAATTGTGTTCCATGATGGATTTCTAAGCTTGTGGGCTCCATATGGCATTGGAGCTAAAGGACCTGGAGGCGATCTGTCAGTTTGGAGCCCCTGGGAGATTATGATCTCCTTGGGGTAGAATTCTGGAGAATTCAGATGAAAACATGTGTGACCTATGACTCACCACTGACACATTGTCCATTAGGAAGAGACTGTTGTTCTTGGAGGGTATGTGTGGGGCCTCCACACTGAATTCCTTTCCTCAGAGTCTCCTATGGAAACTGGGTCAGAGTCATGGGGCTTGGAGACCTGCATAGCTGTTTGTCCAGTTGAAGAGCCTCTCTAATGTATGAATTCTCCATAGCATGTGGTTTGGTTGGCAGAAAAGTAACCAGAGCAACTACTACCATTTATCGAGTGCTTACCATGAGCTGAGCATTATGATAAAAGTACTGCAAACATTTAATCCTGTAGCAACCCCATGAATCCCCGTATTACTGATGAGGAAGCTGAGACCTTAGAGAAGAACAGTATTTCCTTGAGGTCATATAGCTAGTGGGTTGCAAAGCAGGCCTTTTAACTAGCCTGTCATAAAAACAAAAACAAAAACAAAAAACTCCTGAGAGGAGGTTCCCTGGAATGTGCTAGGGTTTAGAAGCACTTAATGACCTAGAACAGAATATTTAAAATATCCTGAGCCATATTTTGTATTCCTTCCATTTTTTCTTTCCTTTTTTAAACATATGATTATATTGATTTGAGAGAGAGAGAGGGAGAGAAAGAGTGAGAGATATCGATGTAAGAAACATTGATCCCGTACGCACCAACCAGGAATCGAACCCTCAATCCAGGCATGTGCCCTGACCCAGAATTGAACTGGCAACTGACCAAGGCCCTTTTTTTAAAAAAAATACATATTTTTATTGATTTCAGAGAGGAAGGGAGAGAGAGATAGAATCATTAGTGATGAGAGAAAATCATCGATCAGCTGCTTCCTGCACACCCCCCACTGGGGATCGAGCCCGCAACCCAAGCATGTGCTCTGACCGGAATTGAACCCGGGACCATTAAGTCCACAGGCTGATGCTCTATCCACTGAGCCAAACCAGCTAGGGCAGCCCTTTTTCTTTCCTTGTGTAATTATATGTGTGTATGGTGTGAGAGTGTCTATAACACTAAAATTTTTTTTTTTTACTTGACCTGTTTTACCTGCTATTTTGGAGAGAAGAGCAGTTTGAGATATATAGCATTATTATTTCTGAATAAATTTGTTTTGCAAGAGACTTGAAGGACCATAGAAGGGTTACTTAAATGTACCTGGTGAGGTACATTTCTAAATGAGACATAATAGTCTGTGTCACATACATAAAATTGAATGTAGACAGTGCTGACTTAAATAACAAGAGCTGCTATGTATGGAATATCTAGATGTGTCAGCATGCTAGGCATTTTAGCTAGATTATATAATTCACTCATCTCAGTACCTGAAAAATAGGCCATTTTCTATTTTACAGAGGGGAGCACTGAGACTGATAGGGCTTAGTTTGCCCAAAGTGATCACCTGCCTCACTTGAGCCTAGTTTCTTTCTGCTACACAGTACTGCCCCGTTTTAAAATAGAGCCATGTTGCCCTGGCCGTGTGGCTCAGTTGGTTGAGTGTCATCCCATGCACCTAGAGGTTGCTGGTTCGATTCCCCGTTGGGGCACATGCGCAGGTTGCTGGCTTAAGCCCCAGTAGAGAGATTGGGGGGGCGGGGAGCAGGAGGCAGCCAAGGAGGCAGCCAGTTGATGTTTCTCTCCATCTCCCTTCCTCTCTCTCTAAAATCAATAAAAACATATTTTTAAAAAATAATAAATAATAAAATAAGAGCCATGTTGGTATCTTCCCTATTCTTTGTAGTGGGAGTATTTTAAAACACGCCCCCCCCCATTTATTATTCCATTTTTCTTTATAATTTAGTGAAAATAATATAAAAATGTATCTTTTGATTTCAATATTTGTAGACCAGTACATTTCCCCTCCAGCCCCCATATTTAGAGAAAAAAAATGTTTACAAAGGTAGTAAGTGATTCATTGCATAATAATAAAAGGTGATGAAGGTGCCCTTTTTCAGAAAGCTACTGCTAGCAGTTTGGTATATGTGCACGCACACTTGTGTGGGAGTGTGTGTTACCATAAACATAAACAGGAAGCATTTTCTTTTTAAGCTCACATCGTGTTTTTGTTTTCACATTATGCATTTTGTTCAGCATCTTATTTGGATAAACTTATTCTTTTGATGTTACATTGCATGTTGTGCTGTGATCTAATGGATTTAGCCATTTCTGTGTTGGTGTGTATTAGGTTACCAGTTTTCTTCTTATTTAAACAATATTTTATTGGCACATACCTTGTAGATATCTGAATCCTATATAATAAAGAGGTAATATGCGAATTAACCCTCACACCCTCACAAGATGGCTGCCTACGACCAGGCCGCAGGGTGGTTAGTGAGGGACGACCAAACGACTGAACAGCAGGCTGCGTGGGGCGACCGAGTTGTTATCTGCAGTTGTGGAATTCTGAGAAATTTTTATCTTCCCATTCATTCTTTTAGTTATTTTCTGAATTTTCTATAATATGAAGTGGTAATCTATACTAATAATTGAGGAATATGCAAATTTGTCTGGGACACTGTCACAGTAACAGTAATGACCAAACAGCAGGCTATGTGGGGCGACCAGGCCAGCAGGGGGGGGCAGTAAGGGGTGATCAGGCCAGAGGGAGGCAGTTAGGAGCAACCAGGCCAGCAGGGAGGGGGCAGTTGGGCGTGACCTGGCCAGCAGTAGGGGGCAGTTAGGGGCAATCAGGCCAGCATGCAGAGACAGTGAGGGGCGATCAGGCCCGCAGGCAGGTGAGCGAGCAATTAGGAGCGGTCCAGGATTGTGAGAGGAATCCTGGATTGGAGAGGGTGCAGGCTGGGCTGAGGGGACCCCTCACCCCCCATGCCCGAATTTCGTGCACCAGGCCTCTAGTATATATATAATCCTCACCAAAGGATATATGTTCATTGGTGAGAGTAAGAGAGAAGGAGGGGGAGGGGCGGGGGGAAGGGAGGGAGAAAGCATTAATGAGAAAGAAACATTGATTGGCTACCTCCTGCATGCGCCCCAACCGGGAGTGGAACCGGCATCCTAGGTATGTGCCCTGACTGGGAATTGAACTCACAGCCTTTCGGTTCACGAGATGACACTCCAACTAACTGAGCCACCCAGCCAGGATGTGACTATATTTTTAAGAAAGTTTTTTTTGAAGAATTGCTAAAGGGAAGCATATACTAATTTCCTTTCTTAGCCGTGGTTTAGGATAATACTTTCCTGACCACAGCAGGCCTCGATGCTAACCCGACCTGATGGCTGGCTTGCATGGCTACTCCATGCAACTGTGCAGTCAGGCATCAGCACCTGAACAGGCTTTCAGCTGACTTGGGTCTGACTGTGAGCCATAAACGAGATAGTGGATAATCTGGTGATTCTGCCTCCTCGCCTCTGCCTCTGTGGAAAGGACTGTGCCTTCCAGCAAAGCTGTGCCCAGGAGCCAAATCTGTCAGAAAATACATCTCCACCCACCTCCCAACAAGTCAGTAATGGCACCCACGGGTTGGGCTGAATTCTTCAGTCAGTCTTAGGTTAGTCAGTCTAGAACCATTTTTAAAAAATACACTGTTTTGGAGAACTTTCAGGTTCACAGCAAATTTGAACCAAAGGCACAGAGATTTCCCATAGCTCTCCCTGCCCCACACATGCACAGCTTCCCCATAATCAGCATTTTCCACTAGAGCAGTGGTTCTCAACCTTGGCTGCACATTAGAATCACCTGGAAATCTTTTTAAAATCCTGATTTCTGGGCCTCATCCTCCGGAAATTCTGTTTCTTTGTTACTAATGTTGTGCCCCCACCCCATAACAAAGAAACAGACTTTCCGGAGGATGAGGCCCAGAAATCAGGATTTTAAAAAGATTTCCAGGTGATTCTAATGTGCAGCCAAGGTTGAGTATATTTTATTGATTTTTTACAGAGAGGAAGGGAGAGGGATAGAAAGTTAGAAACATCAATGATAGAGAAACACCGATCAGCTGCCTCCTGCACACCTCCCACTGGGGATGTGCCTGCAACCAAGGTACATGCCCTTGACCGGAATCGAACCTGGGACCTTTAGTCCGCAGGCCAACACTCTATCCACTGAGCCAAACCAGTTAGGGCCCCAGGTGATTCTAATTGATGAGCCTACATGGACACATCATTATCACCAGTTCTAGGACCATATTTCACTATAGATCACAGTTTGCTCTTCACTTTGCTCAAATGTTACATTCTCTGACCACGCTATGTAAAATTGCAACACCTTACCTCATTTCTCCTCTGGCACTCTATACTTTCTCTTCATTTCCCTCTAGAGCACCTTTTAATATTTAACATCTATATACTATGTTTGTTTGTTTGTTTTTGACCTCCTATAGCTTGTAAACTCAGATGATGGCAAGAGTCTGTTCCCTTCCCTCTCATTCTCAGTTCCTGGCTTTGAGTAGATGTGCAGGAATACTTGTTGGCTCAGTGAGTAAATGATCAGACAGAGGACCCAGGGCCACTCCTTCAGTTTGGCAGCCATCCACATCCCAAACTGCCCTTTCAGTCTCTGCCAGCGGGCTTAGGGGTGAATGCTGTTGGGCTGCAAGCAGGTGGGGCATCTTCAAGGGGTGGGTCATGTGGGGAACTACCATCACAGACTCTTCAAAAGTATTCACGCTGTTAGCAAGGTTAATGCCAAAACTGATGCCTGTTTTATTGATCACTTACTGTAGTGGTTCTCAACCTTCTGGCCCTTTAAATACAGTTCCTCATGTTGTGACCCAACCATAAAATTATTTTCGTTGTAGCCCCTGACTGGTTTGGCTCGGTGGATAGAGCATCAGCCTGCGGACTGAAAGGTCCCGGGTTCGATTCCGGTCAAGGGCATGTACCTGGGTTGCGGGCACATCCCCAGTGGGGAGTGTGCAGGAGGCAGCTGATCGATGTTTCTCTCTCATCGATATTTCTAACTCTCTACCCGTCTCCCTTCCTCTCTGTAAAAAATCAATAAAATATATTTAAAAAATTTATTTTCGTTGCTACTTCATAACTGTAATGTTGCTACTGTTATGAATCGTAATGTAAATATCTGATATGCAGGATGGTCTTAGGCGACCCCTGTGAAAGGGTCGTTCGATCGCCAAAGGGGTCGTGACCCACAGGTTGAGAACCGCTGACTTACTGTGTGCCAGCCCTGCATGCCAAGAGAAAGTGAGAGAGCAGCAAGGGGTGGGGAGGGGAGAGAGGGTTAGAGGGGAAAGAGAGAAAATGATGGGGGCAAGGGGAGGGAGGAGGAAAGGCAGGATAGAAATAGAGAGATGGGGAGAAAGAGAAATTAAAGTGTGTTGAGAGAAGGAAAGTGAGAGAGACTAAGGCGAGATGGAGTGGTGGTGTCAAGATTTGGGTTGGAGAATTTGGGAAACTTGCCTAGGGCCACTCTAGCTGGTTGGAGGAGAGACCGACTCCAAAACACGTTTGACCCTGAAAAACTTAGATCGCTACCAGAGTGCGTTTAATTAGAATATTTGCAGCATCTGTTTCATTGTTTTTCGGGAGGAGAGAGGAATGACACATGATATCTACTCATATGGAAACATTGTGGTCTTCAAGACAGCAATTTTCATGTCCTGGAGAGCGAGATGAAAGGCCTTATCGGAGTCAGAGTGGAGCTGAAGTGCTATAGACAGTGTTTCAACTTCAGCCCACAGTGTAGCAGCTAGGCTGTTAAACAGCTAAAATGGTTACAAGTTTCATGCAGAGTTTCCATTCGTATCAAAAAGTTTGTTAAATCTGTACTAGATAATGTAGTAACATACCCTTTGCCTTAAGGATGTTTGAAAAAATAAAAACTATTTAAAGCGAGTTAGGAGAAGTGCAGCACATTTACAAACACAAGAAAGGGAAAAGGAAACAGCTGTAGATAGTGTTAACCATAGAGAGAGAGGTTGTTTCTAGAGATCCACAAGATAGTAGGAAGGCCATTTGGGATCACACACACTTATATATTCTCTCTCTCTCTCTCTCTGTCTCTCTCTCTCTTTCACTCACACCCCTCTCACCTCCCCACCCACACACAATATCCATTACTTTATGGGAGAATGCTCAAGAATTGCCTTGGGGATTAATTAAGTACCTTTTCTGAGTGGAAGTAAAATCTTAAGATTGGGTTTTACTGGGGGGCCCACTTTCTTATTTTATTAAGTGTTGAATTCTTACATAAAGATCAATGTTGACTGCCTTTCTCTTGCCTACTCCTTGGCCTTTCCTACTCCTGATTCTAGTGAAGATGATGACACAACCTGTTACCTCAGGAAACTTAACTTAAAACTGAGTTATAGTTTTCTTATCTGTAAAATGGGGCATTAGTATGTACCTTGCAAGTTTATTGTAATGTTTACATGAAATGTCATTTTTAGAGAGGGAGACCAAGATGGCGGCATAGGTAAACACCGCAGACTGCTGCCGCAAACAACCACTTCAAAAATACAACTAAAAGACGGAACGGACATCACCCAGAACCGCAGGAAGGCTGGCTGAGGAGAGACTCTTCAACTAGAAGGAAAAATAACAGCACACCGAGGCTCAGAGGAGGCGCAGTGTGGAAAATACTCAGGTGCGGAGGTGCGCGCGCAAAGCGGGCTGGTGGCTGAGAGCGCGGTTGTCGTTTTCGAATGTAACCTGAACAATAAAGATTTAATTAAAAAAAAAAAAAGAAATGTCATTTTTAAAAAGCATTTAACACGATGCTTAGCACATAGTAGACACTGGGGAAATGATATTTCCTTTCTTCCTTCTCATGATAAACTTGTGCACATTTTTTTTCTTGTTGAAATGGCTTTGAGTAGCAGCCTCAAAACTAAAAGTGCATTTTTCCTTTGACATATGCTAGCCGATTTATTCATGCAACTTGGGAGCTGGTAAAGAACCATTCTCTAATCCAAATGAGAACTTTGAATTCTGTCTCCAGGAAGATTTCTTACAGGTCACATGTGCCTATGAGTTTTCTTATGGACTGATATTCACAAGCTCTTTCTCTTTCAGATGAATAGACTTGTCACTTCCCACTGACTGGCAGCAATGGCATTCACTGAAAGAGTCCACAGCAGCAGCAACAGGTAACCGTGAAATCTGTGATTCAAAGATAAGATGATATTTAATTTTATAATCTATTTTTGAAAGAATAAATTGGCTCTTTTTCACTTTTTGAAATTTATGAACTCTCTGGTGCATGAAAATGGGTGACAAATTTAGTTTTCTCTACACAAAGTCAAACTTGCTATACTTTCTTTAAATCTAGTACTTTCTGAGTCTCAACTCATTTCTTTAACATGTGGATGTTACATTAGATCAGCATCCTAATTCAGTGTTCAAGACACTGGTCCATATTGCACTGATTTGGTAAAATGTGCACATACTCGGCATGTGCTGGAACAGACATCATGATGAAATTCACCTTATCACGAGAGCCTTGAAGGAGGACATTCTATCATTGTTACATTTTCTGACTTTTACATTTCTTCCTCCAACTCTGCACATACAGTTAACTGCCTTCTTGCATATGCTACATGGCCAGTGTTGGTTGAGGGTTGCATGTTCACTTTCTGAAGGAGTTACTAAGAATAACTCATTCGAGTCCTGGCCTGTGTTGAGTGGTTAGAGCATAGGCCAGTGCAGTGAAGCGTCTCAGGTTCAATTCCCCATTAAGGGCATGTACCTGGGTTTCAGGATTGATCCCAGACTGGTCAACCAATCCATCTGTCTTCTCATATCCATGTCTCTCACATTCTCCCTCTGCTTCTCTTCCTCCTCCCCTCCCTCTTTCCCTTTCTTCCCCATGCCCCCATTCCCTCTTTCTCTCTCCTCTACTCTCTCTGAAATCAACTGGATATCCCCAGGTAAGTATTAACAAAAAAGAACAACTCTGCCCTGCCAGCGTGGCTCAGTGGTTGGTTGAGCTTCGACCTATGAACCAGAAGGTCAGGTTCGATTCCCATGTCTGGGTTGTGGGCTCAATCCCTAGTAGGGGGCGTGCAGGAGGCAGCCGATCAATGATTCTCTCTCACCGTTGATGTTTCTATCTCTCTCTCTCTCTCCCTTCCTTTCTGAAATCAATAAATATATATTTAAAAAAAAGAATAACTCATTTGATAGCCAGGAAAAATTCTTAATATCATTGATCAGTGTGTTTTTTAAATTCTAGTAAATATTCAAAAAGATGTTAAAGTATGAGACATGTAAACTCAAATTTAATTCATATTTATTGAGTAATAGATGATGGTGCCTGTCCATCCTGGATCCTTTCCTGCTTCCTCCCCCTTTCTGTTCATTTAAACAACTCTCTGTCCAGGTGGTTCTGGCACTGTTGTTAAGCCAGGCACCCTCTCCTCCCCCACAGAGAAGGCTGGAGACCAGGCTGCAGCACTCCATGCTGCAGAGAGCCTGGGGGGAGACTGCTGTCCTCTGTCTTTATTAGGCTTGTTCCTAACGTTCGGTTACACATAAGTTTTACATTTTTATGTAGTTAATGCCTTGTTCTTTATGCACTCTGGTTTTGATTGCGCTTAGGTCTTTCTTACTCCAAAACTATGAAAATAATGTCGTGTGTTCTCTGCAGCGCTTGAATGGTTTCATTTTTTGCACTTAAATCAGAATTTGTAAGCTGGTGGCCTATGAGCTAGATCTGGCCAACAGATGGGCTTTGTGCAGCCCCTCACAGTTTTCTAAAAACGTGTAGCTGCCCATGTTTTTTACATAACAATCTAGACTTTTATCTTCTCTTGAAAAACGTCAGGTTTAACAACATTGTCATGCATTGCCATAAAGAAACAGACTTGAAGAGCCACTGCTCTTGTAAACAGGGCCTGAGCGTGCTAATTCAGTACTTCCCATGTGGTATGTCATCAATACTTCCCAGGTGTGCTAAGATGTGACTCCTCTCAGCCTGCAGGTCAACCAGAACTCCCACCTGATTTCCTCCTGCAGACATCTGCTGTGTTGGCTTGCCCCAGCGAGATTTGGTATTTAAAAAAAAAAAAAAAAGTTGGGAAAGCACAGATGTTTTCTAGTTCCCTGTAATTCCCACACAGTTGGTTTCACACATTTAGTTAGCTGCTTAGTCCTCTTACATTGCCTTTGACTTTATAGTGTTTTGATCTATTCGTAATAAATTTTAGTGTAAAGTATGTGTTGTAAATTTCCATATTAATAAGAAAATGAAAAAGTCCAGGGGATGTTAAGGAGGCTTTTTTTTTTGTAAAAGCAGAAGTCTAACCGGTTGTTTTAACATAATTTATTAAATCATCTATCTTCTGTCCACTGATTTAAGTGCTATGTCTAAATCCCATCACATTCTGGAGTCTATTATACTATTGTTCCCATTGATTGTTTCGTCTGGCACCGGTGCCATCCTATTTTGTTGTATTTTTATAGATCCTAATATTCAGGCGGATTCTTTGTCATCACGTTTCATTTTTAGGATTTTTCATAGCTATTCTATTCACAACTGATTACATTTTTACTTGTGCTCTGAAGTCCTTTATTATTTTCGAGGAAAATTATTGTTGGCATTTTGATTAGGGTCCCTTTGAATTCATCAATTAGGGAGTGTTGAATTCTATAGACTATTAAAACTGGGCCTTCCTACAAAGGAACCTATATATCAGATTAGTGAAAAATTATAGGGGATGGAGACATTTTAAATTTCAATTGTAAGATTTTTGTGGAGACCTGATTTTTTTCAGAAATTTCTAGTAGTTGACATTACATCCAGTATAATTTCTGGTGTCAGTGGCAAGATTAAAAAGATATTTTGCTTCCTATTGTTGCTAATTAAAGAGGACCGTGACTGCCCTTTATAGTAACATTCTAGCAGTTACAGAATTGTTTATTATTATTATTATTATTATTAGTTACATTTATCTTTCTAGTTCCTTCTCTCCTTGAAGTGCTGCTTTTAATTTTAATACCCAGTACATGTGATAAGCGAGGGGGAATCCTAAACGGAGCTCTGTTTTTAATATATACAACAGCTCATGTGTTTGAATGCTGCGTCATGGCAGACTTTAATCTTTTAGTAGTCCAGAAGAAAACATCAGATTTATGTGGCACTGGTCCAGGACAAGCACATTTTAAAGGAAACAGATGTGTATTGAGTGTGCAGCTCTGATCACTCAAACTACATAGAAGTCGGAGTGTGAACCCTTGCTATGCTCAGGGCTATCAGAAGTCATACGTGTGGACAGACCATGAATGTAACGTGTAATGACAATATTTGTTTTAGTTCTTATAAATAATTAAGGCTTCTGCTGTGATTTCCAGATGTATCAGCATTAGACCATTGAACCTGAGCTCACTTATGTTTCCCCCTACCTTCTTTCCTTCCCCCCTTTTTTTGTTCTTTCTAAAAATTGTTTTGGGAGTTTAACAAACTGAAAAAGACAGACATTATTATCCAGTTAATGTATTTGCACAAAGTGAACATGCTTGTGGAACCAACCAGTCAAGGGACACTCCAGAAGCCCGGCCTGTCCCCTGTCAGCTGTTACCTCCCTCATTATACTGCTCTGGCTTGTAATACCAGGGATTTGTTTTGCTTGTTTTAGAATCTTATTTAAATACTAAATAAGGCCCGATGCATGAAATTCGTGCATTTTTTATGCTTCGCTGTGTCGATAGAGTGGCTTTCTGTGCTAAGTGTCCTCTAGGGCCCAGTGGTTCAGCTTCCCCAATTACCTGAGATGGACACTCTTGGTGCACCCCCTTGTGGACTTTGTGCACTGTCTTGTTGTAGTTAAGCCTTGATTGTTGTAGTTAACACTGGGAGGGAATGACCTCCAGACCAATTGGCTGTGAGAATCAGCTGTGTCTGCAGTGGGAGAACTTCTGTGCTGGAGACACCCCTCTGGGGCAAGACTTGCTTCAATGGGGCTTTGGTGCTCACTGAGTCTGCCCCCTGAGTGTGTCCTTTATGTTTCCAGGGAGCTGCAAACTGGATGGTCCCACTCGGACCTCTGGGCTTCCTGGCTCCTGGATCTCTAGGGAGGTGCTAATCTAGCCTTTGCCTGAGGCTATCCAGCAAAAGCCTCCCTGCAGGGCTTGGGCAGGGCGGGTCCCACGGGATCAACAGGGTGGGGATGGCAGTTATGGCTGCTCTCAGTCCTACCCTCAGAGGTTCTGCTTCTCAGTGTCCCGGTAATCTCTGCAAGCCCCTCAGAGAGAAAGCTGCCCTCGAGTTCCGACCGATGCCAGACAGTCCCGCTTCTCCCATATGAGTCTGGGTCCCTAGAGACTGGCCCGGAACTGGAGCTCAGAGCCTGAGACTCCCTCCCGATTGAAAACGACAACCGCGCCCTCAGCCGCCAGCCCGCTCCGCATGCACCTCCGCACCTTAGTATTTTACTTC
>NW_005366245.1:769763-770134 GCF_000412655.1 Myotis brandtii | reverse complement strand
AAATATATTTTATTGATTTTTTACAGAGAGGAAGGGAGAGAGATAGAGAGTTAGAAACATCGATGAGAGAGAAACATCGATCAGCCGCCTCCTGCACATCTCCCACTGGGGATGTGCCCGCAACCCAGGTACATGCCCTTGACTGGAATCGAACCTGGGACCCTTCAGTCCCCAGGCCGACGCTCTATCCACTGAGCCAAACCGGTTTTGGCTCTATTCAGTTTTGATGTTTGTTTTTTCCCTATTTCATAAATGTAAATATTTTTAACATTAAAAATTTTTTATAATAATGTATTCTTTAACAAACTATATTAGTTATCCTATATAATAAAGAGGTAATATGCAAATTAACCCTCACACCCTCACAGGAT
>NW_005366245.1:752383-769356 GCF_000412655.1 Myotis brandtii | reverse complement strand
GGGGGGGGCACAGGCAGTTAGGAGCCACCAGACAGGCAGGCAGGTGAGTGATTAGGAGCCAGTGGTCCAGGATTGTGAGAGGGATGTCAGACTGCTGGGATCAGGCCTAAACCGGCAGTCAGACATCCCCCGAGGGGTCCTGGATTGGAGAGGGTGCAGGCTGGGCTGAGAGGGGGGACCCCCCCTCCCGTGCACAAATTTCGTGCACCGGGCCTCGAGTATGTTATATAATCACTATTAAATATTTTTTCATCAATTTTTTATAGTATAATATGATAATGGAATTATTCTTACTCTTTCTTCCACTTCTCTCTCTTCTGCCCTTCAACTATAGGCTCTGCTTTTAGTTTAAAATTGTCCAGGTTGAGAGCACATTTTATTTTACAGTTACCTGTGTCCTTGCAAGCTTTGTCTTTAAATTGTCAATAAAAGTTTAAAAACCAACCAGTGTTTACATTGTTTTGAACAGGAAGCAAAATAATCTTTAGAGCTTCATTTCTCCTCTGTGAGTTCAAAGTCAACCCAAGTACCACTTGAAAAAGAAGATTCATATTGATCAGGACAAATGAACTCTTATCTTTTCCTGAGTAAATTTTTCAAATTCATAACCACATTTTAAATTGCTTAATCTTTGAATGGTGCTTTTCTTTTTCCTGGAGTTTTTGTTTTTGTCAAATGATCTTTAATTTCAGTATTTTCTTTTGTAGTTCTTACCTAGCTGGGCATTCCACTGCACCATTGAATTAGTTTATATTTATTATTTTTAAAATTAATTTCTATAAAGTGTGTGCTATATTGTATTCTTCTGAAGTGGGGCCAGGTAAGTGAAGCCAGAGAATAAAGCTGGGGCACTTTTTGGGAAATTTTACTTGATGATAAGGGGTAAACATTATTATAAAACAAGAAGCAAATAAATTTTATTTCAGGCCATGTCACCAGATTTTGGGGACATACTTTTATTGTTTTCTGCCGTTAGGGGTGGGTACTTCTTATAAATATCCTGGGAGATCTGCTAATGCTTTCTCAGTATTTGGGGAGACCTTGAGGGACTGAAATAATGTTTAACTGGAACTAATTGAGGAGAGTCCTCAATTAGTGAGGAAGCTACAAGGTGTTAAGCTGATTAACACCTATTATATGGACAGATTTTCCTGGGTGAGAGTAAATCAGGAGCCTAACTCCAGATGCTTGCTAGGGAGATTGATGGCTGGAGGCCACGTTTCCCTGAAGCCTGGATTGGCCTGGGCCTTGTAAATACTAATCCACACCTGGAATTGTGAAGGGGACATAGAGGGGTTTCCTGTATTTCCCAAGAAAGTTGTTGTAGGCCTGATTTACAAGGGCAGGGATGTTTTGTATACAGAACTCATTGTTTCCCTTTATGTTATGTAGTTTGAGTCACTCAGTTTGATGGGTTTAAAACAGTTTGATTTTAGACTTCTTATCCCAGGCCTGAGGAAATCTTCTTCAGAATTAGTTACTTCCCAAGGAAACAGTTAACTTTTGGGAAGTTTAGACTAAACTATAAAAATGTTGACTGGCAGACCTAACCGGTTTGACTCAGTGGGTAGAGCGTTGGCCTGTGGATTGAAGGGTCCCAGGTTCGATTCCGGTCAAGGACATGTACCTTGGTTGCAGGCACATCCCCAGTAGGGGGTGTGCAGGAGGCAGCTGATCGATGTTTCTCTCTCATCGATGTTTCTAACTCTCTATCCCTCTCCCTTCCTCTCTGTAAAAAATCAATAAAATATATATATTAAAAAATAATGTTGACTGGCAGGCATGGCTCAGTGGTTGAACGTCGGCCTATGAACCAGGAGGTCATGGTTTGATTTCCGGTTAGGGCACATGCCTGGGTTGTGGGCCACAATCCCCAGTAGGGGGCATGCAGGAGACAGCCAATCAACCATTCTTTCTCATCATTGATGTTTCTACCTCTCTTTCTCTCTCCCTTCCTCTCTGAAATCAATAAAAATATATATATATTTTAAAAAAAGAAATGTTGAGTAATTTTCACCAGTAAAATTCACTTGATGTATTATTACACGTGTGATCTGTTATGTGTGTGACTTGGAGTGTGTGACTGAAGTTGGACAGCTTGTGTTTAGATCTCTGACACTTTGGTTACTTGGGCAAATTGCTCAACTCTTAAAGCCTCATTAAAGTGGGAATAAAGAGAATAATGCATATAAAGTGCTTATCACCATGCCTGGTCCTCAATAAATTATTGAAGTGCACCACTCTGGTGATGATGGCAGAGTGGTGGTGTCAGGGAGTTAAGTAGCTTCCTTAATTCTGCTTCGAGAGGAAAGGCTTTGTTTAGAGCCAGCTCTGGATGGAAGGGAGTCCTTAGTGAGCTGTTTCAGGAGTAGCATTCATAGGAGGCAGAATGTTAGAGGCAACAGACCCTTAAGAACAAAACGCAGAGTGCTCATTTGCAGGGCATGCAGAGACACAAGTTTTATTGTGGTCTGTTTATGTTTATTATTGGCTGTGGGGTTATCCTAAATCAGAGTACAAGAAAACATTGCTGTATAGTATTGTCTTCTGTACAAGTAGCATAGTCTTTTTTTTTTTTAACGGCTTTATTGGATATAACTCATGAGCCATTTTAAGTGTGCACTTTAATGATACTAAATTTGCTGAGTTGTGCAACCATCTCTGCAATCCAATTTCAGAATTGCACCCCACATAGATGCAACTGCCTGTTTCCTACCTTCAACTCTAGGCAACATTAATCTACTTAATACTTTTGCCTATTCTGAACATTTCCTATTAATGCGATCATGTAATATATGGTTGTTTGTGACTGGCTTCTTTCACTTAGTGCAGCGGTTCTCAACCTGTGGGTCACGACCCCTTTGGCGGTCGAACGACCCTTTCACAGGGGGTCGCCTAAGACCATCCTGCATATCAGATATTTACATTACGATTCATAACAGTAGCAATATTACAGTTATGAAGTAGCAACGAAAATAATTTTATGGTTGGGTCACAACATGAAGAACTGTATTTAAAGGGCCAGAAGGTTGAGAACCACTGACTTAGCATAAGATTTTCCAAGATTCGTCTTTGTTGTAGCATGTGTCAACATTTCATTCCTTTTTATTTCCAAATATTCCATTGTATAGATATTTCTATGTTTTGTCTACTATTCACTGACTGATGGACATTTGGATTGTGTCCACTTTTTGGCTGTTATGGTTTATGTGTTTTCATTTCTTTGGAGAAGATAGAGATGAGTGGAATTGTTTTCTTGGAAGGTGGACTTGTGTTTAGAGTCCACTTTAGATTATTTGAGGTTCACAAGTCAGTGTGCCCTTGGGTCGGTTTCAAATTCATTTGCATATGGTTTTTCTCTTTGCCTACAGCCCTGAGCTCTCTACTAATGCTGAGAGTTGGAAGAGAATTAATTAATGTGTATGTACCACCTTCAACAAACTGGATACCAGTCCAGGCAGTTGGCATTCTGTCAGATTAGGTGACACTTTGGTCCATGGTGGTGGATCGGAAGTGCAAGGAGCTGAATTGTTTAAGATCTCACCATCTTTGTAGAAGTGCTACATTTCTACTATGACTGGAGAAGAATTTTTCTCCTTTTTGGAGGGCTTCAATGGTAAATCTTTTCCTTCTGAAGCTGTAGCAGTCGGCCTTGTTTGGAGTCTGTGGAACGGCTGGGAAAGAGAGAATTTCAGTTCCAGTTTCCTCTGTTTTTTTCAGAAGCGTGGAGAGTGTTATTTCAGAATCTGAGTTTCGTTTTCTGTACCTTATGATAACCCTGAAAAGGGGTCAGATTAGATGGTCATCGGTTTCCCCGTGCTGGAGGAAGCAAAAGCCTGGCCAAGTTCATAGCTGAATGAGTCAAGCAGATTGTGGGGGATCCTGGGGCAATGAGTTTGCTTTGCTTGGGAAATTGTTTAACGGCTACACTAACATTTAACATGTGAGGCCTTGTGCGGTTTCATTTCTGCTTTTGACCAACAGGTTCTGATGCCTTCATCAGACAAGGCCTTCTTCATAACCTGCAGTGTTGCTTTAAATTGATTGTAGAGCGGTAGATGTTGGATTGTATATGTTTACATAGGTAAGATGTAGGTAAGATGTCAGTAGACATAGTGAGGTAAATAGGTCTTACTAAAGCTATTAAAAGCATGAAGTGGTCCCAAAAACTTGTTAAGGAGAAGAGTGAGTCTACAGGGAGAGAGATAAAAAGAGATAAATCTTGTGCATTATAGCAACAATATAGAATTAATCAATATTGGCCCTGATTGGCCATGATTGCCTATGTTAGGACAGACTTAATCATAATTCTTGCCTATCTCACTCTTCTTTTCTCTTCTTCACTTTCAAAGAAAATTTATTTTATCATAGAAATAGACTTTAGTAGAAGTAGAGAGAATATTTCATTAACTTTCAAGTACCCTTTCCCAAGATTTAACATTTCTCAGTATCTTGCCATGCTTTAAAAAACCTATTCTTTTTCTCATTTTTCTTTGCTGAAATAGTTTAAAGCAAATTCCAGACATCTATTTTTCACTTCTGCATATTTTATGTGCATCTCTAAAAAAAATGTGTGGATATTTTCCTACATAACTGCACGCCAGTATCAGACCTAATAAAATTAACATTTTGAATTCATCTAATAACTAGCTCATATCCTAACTGTTCAGATTGTTTTAAGATGTCTATTAAAGTTGTTTAATCCTGGTTCAAGCAAACCAAAAAAGTAAACATTCCATTAAGTTTTGTCTCTTGAGTCTTAATCTAGAGCAGTGGTTCTCAACCTTGGCTGCACATTAGAATCACCTGGGAATCTTTTTAAAATCCTGATTTCTGGGCCCCATCCTCCGGAAATTCTGTTTCTTTGTATGGGCCCACAACATTAGAAACAAAGAAACAGAATTTCTGGAGGATGAGGCCCAGAAATCAGGATTTTAAAAAGATTCCCAGGTGATTCTAATGTGCAGCCAAGGTTGAGAACCACTGATCTAGAGCATTCACCCTATTTGTTTTCTTTTTTTTTTTTTTTAGGAGGGTTGACTGGTTGAAAAATCTGATTCGAATGTATGTATCACTTTGTGAATTTGTCTGTTTACTTCCTCTTAATATGTTTAACTTGTTCTAATATGTCAGTGGTTCTCAACCAGGATTTTTTTTTTCAGCAAAGAAAGTAAGGGTTTATTTTTAGGAAGTGTTCCATGTCCAGAGACGGGTTAGCTAACGCTCAGAAAACCTGGCTTTGGGATGGTTTGTACTGGGGAAAAAATCATTATCATGGGGTTAGGGTTTTGGTCTGGGTCCCCGTCTCTACTGATTGGTCGGAGCTAGGGTAGGGGGTAGTTGATCCGTGGATTCAACCAGGAATAATTCAGTTCCTTTTAATCCTGCAGAGTTGGCGGGGTGGTGGCTTTTGGGAATGTCTGGAGCGGTTTTTAGTTGCCCTAATCCAGTGGGTGTGGGATCAGTGATGCTGCTAAACATCCTGCAACACACAGGAAGGCCCACCACAAAGGATTCTCTGGCCCCCAACGTCAGTAGCGCTGAGGTTGAGACTTTCCCCGGCTATTTCCTGGAGAATAGATGTTAGCTCTAAAGCTCGCTTAGATTCAAGGTAAGCCTTTTTGCTAAAGATGGTTGAATAGTCCAGCAGTGCTGGTGGTGTTCTGTGCTTTGACCTGGGCGTAGGTTACAAGAGTTTGTTACTTTGTGAAAATGCATGTGTGAGCTGTGTTCTTTTTAAAGTCTGTTATATTTTGATTTCTAACGTTTCCTACTCCGGCTATATACCTTGCTCTTTTTGACTATCACCTTGATTATTAGATATACCAAGAAATCTTTCACTCGCCTTTCCTTGTAAACTTCCTCCATATTCAGTTCCTTTTAATGGGAGACATGGGAGGATATGGCTGTCTTGTGACCTCATTAGTGGGATGGTGTGTCCTTGCTCTGGAGAGATGCCCTCAGGGACTGACACCTAAACAAGAAGTCATGTTTGGCCCCTGTACTTTCTAGGAAAGCTTGAGGGAGGGAGGGAGGGAGGGAGACAGAGAGAGAGAGAGAGAGAGAGAGAGAGAGAGAAAGAGAAAGAGACCAAGACCCTGAGACCTTCCAGATGGGATGGCTTTAAGTGAGAAGGCCGGCTTTCACAGGCTATGGGATTTGGGAAAGGGGCGTTTTGGGCAAAAAGAGCCCTTGAAGGTCGGGAGGGCATTAGGGGTGTGCTGGGACCCTGGCTGGAAAGTGGTCTTCAAGCCAGCTCTCTCCCCACCTCTGATAAATCATTGGAAGGAAAGGCAATGAATTTTTTCTGACAGTTGGTTCTTACTGGGGGCTGGGCTTTCGTTTGCAAATAAAAGGACTGCAGTTGGAGTAGTGGAAGTCACAATGGGCCCTGACTCTTTTCACATCAAAGTGTGAAAGCATCTCCAGGGGTGATAAATGGGGGCTGCTGCACTCATTACTTGTAAACAAAGCTGAGGGGTGACCTCTAAATTTTTTTAATTAAAAGAAAACAGGGTTTTCTGGCGGTGAGCGTGGGGCTGCCCTTCGTTGGGGTTTGGACTGCTTGCACTGGAGATCTTTGTTATGGTTACCGGGAGGCGGCCACTGCTATCCCGGGTTTGCCCGGTTTGACGTGGGTTAATGCGCACTGTTGCCGGGTGGCCCTTCAGGGTTGAGAACCGAAGTGCACGGGGTTCAGATGTGTTTTTGTTGCAATGCGGGGGAGCAGGGCAGTATTTCTGAGCCCTGTTCCTCTGGGAAGACTGAGCCCTTGCACCCGTCGGCTCCTTTTCTCACCCAACATGAAGAGAAAGACTCCCGTAGTGTGCAGTGCAGACAGAGGTCCGTTTTTAAGCAAATTCTTGTAAAGAAATCCAAAGACTGTTTGCAGGTTTCCATTTGAAGTTTAAAGTTAGTATTCCAATATATTTTTTATTGATGTCAGAGAGAAGGGGAGAGGGAGAGAAAGATAGAAACATCAACGATGAGAGAGAATCATTGATCGGCTGCCTCCTGCACGCCCCACACTGGGGATCGAACCCACAACCCGGGCATGTGTTCTGGTCAGAAATCGACCTGTGACCTCCTGGTTCAAACACTGAGCCATAGTATTCCTTTTATTGGTGTGGTACGGGGCTTCTTTGCATATGATCAAAAACTTTGGCTAAAATGACACTTGATGGCCAGTGTTTATGTGGGAAGCAGCACTGTTGACACTATTTGAACATCTCATGTTTACCTTGAAAGCAATACTGTTAAAACCCTATTATTAACACTACTAATCTAGCATTTTACGGAATGAAGACTTGGAAACTGCTCTCTAAATTCAACCCTGCCATTGAAGGCCCCCCTTGGTGCAGTCCCTTCCTTGGGCACCCAGCTCCCCGACAAGCGAACCTTGGCAAGCGAACCTCGCTGTTTTCTCACGTGGCTCTTTGTTGCTGTCAGTCCGTGTCCTAACCAGATTTTAACAGCTGGAGGTCAGCAGCTGCCCTTTGTAACCCGAGTGGAGCTGCTAGGGCGCTGGGCACCGAGGAATTCTAATGTGTTTACTGACTTTCCAAATGTTTGGTCATCACCTCCCTAGTGTGTCTTCCCAACACGTTGAGAGGCCTGAGGAGGGAGCAGAGGTCACAGGTGAGGGCAGCCTGCCCCTGGATAGAGGGCAGAGAGGTGCCATCCTTCAGCCAGGTGTGCTCAGGCCTTCCATTCCCTTGGTGAGAATGTGGGAGACGCTACTGGTTGAAGCTGCTTTTGTGTGTTCAGATGCCAACAGCAGCTAATATTTAAAGAGCACAGTGACCAGATTTTGTGCTAAGACGTATGTGGTAGGTGTGATTGCATTTCTACCTCAGCCTCCTATGAAGCTCTATTTTACAAGAGAAAAAAGGGAAAGGCTAAGTGATTCATCGGTGACAGATATTTAAGCCACCTTGCTTCTGTCACCAGACCCCAAGTCCTTGACCCCTGGCCCACAGAGGCTGGTGGCAGGGAGTACTTTCTGAGCTCCGGTTGGAGAATGTGAGGCTTGGGCCAGGGATCCTCTGAGGTGACTGTTCTTTTCTGGTATCGTCAGGGCGTGGTAGATGGAAGCGTGTTCCTGGGAGGTTGTCCCAGCATGTTTTCTAGTGAAGGAGCAAAGCTGATGTCTTACACTGGGTGTGGCAGGTGGGGTGGGTACAGGAAAGGCTGGGAGGGGGAGGGGATGACTACGAGCTGATGGGAGGAAAAGAGGAGGCGGTGCCCACCTGAGGGAGGTCAGAATCTCCCCCTAGCCTCTTTCGGAGCTGTTTTTGTCCTTGCGGTGAGCTCACGTGTGCTCTCGCGGAGAGCACTCTGCCGCCCGGAGAGCCCCGCAGATGTCAGGTGCTGGCCCTGTTAATAAATCAAGCTCTCAACGGCTAGAAGTTGTAGTTCTCATTTTCGATGATCTGTCAACATCCGGCAGAGACGGACTTTCCTCCAGTGCGCACTTGATGACTGAGATAGGAAGCCGTCCTTAATTTAAGAATGGAGGCGTTGATGTGCAGATAGGACAGAGAGCAGAGAATAGATCTTGTCTGAAAAGCACATTTTAGCATGTGTCTCTCAGCTTGTAAAAGGACCGAAGAATTGAGAGCAAAGGCAAGGAATGGAGTGAGATGGGAGGATATTTGGGACAGTTCTTAACCCCTAGAGTGCCGGGGAGCGCAATCGAGTTCCCCCTGTCTTTTGCCAAAAGTGCCGGGAGCGCTATCAAAGCTTTGAAATGGCGTCCAGTTCTAAGTCTGCTTTTATTAGTGATGATGATATTGCTAAATATGTCAATGTAGTAAAGGTTTCCTTAAGTTTTTGAATATGTAACTTCATTTACTTGTGATTTATAATTTTTTTCCTAAACTGCTGTAAAATCAGCAAAAATGCCTTGGCAATTTTAGCATAGTCCCTAGGATATTGGTTGGCACTCAAAGGGTTAATGTCATTGTTACTTTTCCCTCCTGTCCTCCTGTCCTGAGCCTACAGGAGTGACTCGGGTGGGTAGGCTCTGGAGAGGCAGCCTGCGTTCAGAGAGTCGGCTTTGAAATCAGGGAGGCCTGGGCTTGAAGTCTAGCCCTACGAGATTGTGTAATGCTGGCAGTGTACTTAACCTCTGCAAGCCCCACCTCCTTCATCTGAAAATAAGAATAGTAAGGATTACACGAGATAACGAATTCTTAAAATCCCACTGAGGGCCCTCACTGAGTTGAGATTTAATAAGTACAGAGTGGGGCAAAAGTAGGTTTACAGTTGTATGTGCAACAGTTTATTGTATTATTATTTATTAATTATGTTCCATATGAACAACTGTAAACCTACTCTTGCCCCACCCTGTGTTTTCTTGCCTTTTTGTTGACCTGCCTTTGATCATTTAAGTGTTCAGGGCCTGGAGAGTTTGACTTCTGTGGTGTTCCTAAAATCTCTAGCAGGTTTAAAAGTTTGGATCCTGTTGGGCAGTAGTAGCCTTCCTGTGTGTGCTCTGAGACCAGCTCTGAGCCCTGGGCTGTGATGGGGTCTGGCAGTCTGCAGACTGGGCTCAGGTGATGATACGGATTTTAAAAAATATATATTGTTTTATTAATTTCAGAGAGACAGGGAGAGGGAGAGAGAGATAGAAACATCAATGATGAGAGAGAATCATTGATCGGCTGCCTCCTGCACGCCCACACTGGGAATCGAGCCCGCAACCCAGGCATGTGCCCTGACTGGAATTGAACCTTCACCTCTTGGTTCATAAGTCAATGCTCAACCATTGAGCCATGCTAGTGGGGCTGATTTTTATTTGTTATCATTGAATTTATATTATCAGGGTTTTGGGTGGGTGGCACTATACATTTCATTTCTCGATAAGATCCTCATTAACTTCTTTTCTCTATTATACTAGAGGCCCGATGCATGAAATTCGTGCAAGAGTAGGCCTTCCTTCCCCCGGCTGCCAGCACCAGCTTCCCTCTGGCACTCATAACCCCCGCTTCTTCCAGAAGGACGTCCGGTCTAATTGGTGTGTTACACTTTTATTATTATAAATTAAGATAAAGTTTAGGATATGTATCAAGATAAGTGTACCTAATTACGGGTAGAGAAATTGGGTATTTAATTAATGCTTTTTACCCTTTTAAGTGAATAAGAAATCATGTATTTTCTTCAGGTTAGTTAGATTTTAAATGGAGGGTCTTCTCTGTTCTTACGATAATCCAAGTTCACTCATTCATTCATTCATTGAGCAAAGACTTGTGGAAATGTCACAGTGTCTACCAGGATGTAGGGCGGATGGGGAGAAGGGACTGTAGATTGGTAGGAGCTCACACTAGAGTGCATTCTAATTGCTAGACTTGAATGCTGATTTCAGCTCATGGGTGTTGCATCTCTACTATGTAAAGGTATTACCATCACACTGTTTTCATCTGATGCTTCAAACTTTTCTCAAAGCGTTGTTCACCATCTACTGTTGCTATGAGAAGTTACATCGTTTTCCCAAGATCCCAGAATTAATAATTACACTGTCCTCTCCACCTGGAATGAGTTTTCTCTCACTTTCCCAGCCTCCCTCCCTCCCTCCTTCTCTCCTTCCCCCTGTCTATCAAAATCTTACTCATCCTTCAAGATTCCACCGAAATAACACTTCTTTTAAATAAACTCTAATCACCCAAGAGATTCATTTGTCCTTTTGTGTACTCCCACCGTTTCCTTTACTTCTGCCAAATTTCAACTACTGCCTTTCTTTCCGAAATTCACCCTTCACTACCTGCTCTACTATAATGGACTCGAAGCATTTCTCCTTTTTGGCAAGTGCAGTGTTAAAGTTGGTCAGTAGAGGGTGCTGGAGGGACATGGCTTGAGTCAGGGAAATTGTCTGTGGTTTCGGTTGCTGCTTTTTCTTGCCCCTGCTGTACAGAGCGAGCATGCAGTGTGTGTGTGTGTGTGTGTGTGTTCGTGTGTTCGTGTCTAGAGGTGCTCTGCCCCAGCCAGGTGCCCCAGAGCATGAAGCCACTTGGCAACTCTGCAGCCCTTGCCTGGGTTCCCTAATGCAGACACTGGCACACCCCAGCTCCCTCTGTGCACCTGCCATCAGCCTCAGCTTGCTTGCACCTAGAGCCGTGGTCGGCCAACTGTGGCTCACGAGCCACATGTGGCTCTTTGGCCCCTTGAGTGTGGCTCTTCCTAAGCCTTAGGAGTACCCTAATTAAGTTAATAACAATGTACCTACCTATATAGTTTAAGTTTTAAAAATTTGGCTCTCAAAAGAAATGTCAATCGTTGTACTGTTGATATTTGGCTCTGTTGACTAATGAGTTTGCTGACCACTGACCTAGAGGATTGTTTCCTGCTGCTCAGCCAGCATGGACCAGTCCCAAGGAACTTCTCTGCCATCCAGCGAGCTGCAACCATAGCCTTGCCAATAACATCTCAACTCGTTTCGGGGAGGGACCCCTCTTCACAGTTTATCCTCTCTCGAGCACCCTCTCTTAGCATGGGGTGCCTTTGGAATTTTCTTTATGTCGTTATGGTTACTCATTCTTCTATCATAGTTTAATACTTTTTATATTAAACTAGAGGTCCGGTGCACGAAATTTGTGCACAGGGGTGTGAGGGTCCCCTCAGCCCAGCCTGCACCCTCTTCAATCCAGAACCCCTCAGGGATCAGGTCTAAACCGGCAGTCAGACATCCCTCTCACAATTTGGACCGCTGGCTCCTAACTGCTCACCTACCTGCCTGCCTGCCTGATCGCCCCTAACTGCTCCCCCCGCTGGCCTGGTCGCCCCACGCAGCCTGCTGTTTAGTTGTTTGGTCGTCACTAACCCTCCTGCCGGCCTTGTCGCCCCAGGCAGCCTGCTGGCTGTTACTGTTACTGTGATAGCGTCCTGGACAATTTGCATATTCCTCTATTATTAGTTTAGATGTCTGTTCACATTGTTGTGTGGTTTCTCTCTCCTGATTAGACCTAGGCTAATACAACCTCTAGTGCTTACTTCCCTCAGTATCAGTGTTTTCTTTACACATATGTGTAAATCGTAAACTTTTTTTTACACCAGAGACATGTTTAATCTTTCAACATCATCTCTGTGCTTTGCCAAATACCAGCGATTAACGAATGATAGCGTTTGCTGCTGTTGTAGTTGTTACTGTCATAGAGAGATGGAGGATGGGGGCCGGTTCTAATGGGCATTTATTTGCCCTGTCTTGGAAAAACAACCCCAAAGTCCTTGTTCTATTATTAATGGGTTACCTTCGTGTTTCTGTAACTTTGAGGCAATTACTGTTGACCCAACTGTTAAAGACTACATTTTAGGGCCTGAGTATAAAGTCTTCAGAATTGTGTCCACAGTGATTTACTACTACCTATTCGTCTTCCTTGACCTTTTAAAATCAGATTGCTTTTAAGTACAGCAAGCCTGATAGCTAGTGGTGCTTAAAAATCACCCGTATTTCATTTTCAGGCTAATTTGTCAATGTCCTCTCCCTTTTTTGTCTGTTTTAGCCAGAATGTGAGGCTTGGGTTAATGTTCAGGTTCTATACACAGACTTGTTAAACCTTTTCTCTCACCAATCCACAAGCAAAAGAGGCATGAAGGTTATGCTTGTCTTCATGTAACATTCTAAGCCAAGCATGTCAAACTCAAAGGCTAACATGAGCCAAATAAACAAAGTTTAAGTTTATGTGGGCCGCAAAGAAACAAAAGCTTCAATTTTTATAGAAACTTAGGTTTATTTCGATAGAGGCATGCTGAATACAAAGGGCTGAAATAAATGAGTAATCATTAACATAAAATAATAGACCATTTTAATAAAAATTAATATTTTTTCTTGAACATTAACTTACCAGACACTGAATAACTGCACAAGTTAAATAAGCATGACACAAATAAACCTATTTTTCTTGTTCTCCGAAAGCAAAATATTTCCTGTTGCGCACACCAAACAAGTCAGTCCAAGACTAATGAAGTGGCAATCAGCTGTTCTGCTAAAATATTCGCTGCTGGTATTAGTGGAGAGAACTGGTGTGCCTGTGCATAAGGCACGTAAGGGAAATGAAGGCAACACGATTATAGTAATCAGTCATTAGCAAATGTTGTAGTTCGTTACTAATAATTGTAAAAATTAAGTTATGAAATTTTTATTAAAACGTTTCTTACATACCATTATATTGGCTGGGCCGCAAAAATATTTGTTGTGGGCTGCGAGTTTGACATGTTTGTTCTAAGCCTATATCTAGGGAAGCAGTATTGCCAGAAAGCAGTATAGCAGGAATGTTGCCTGTCTCTTGAAGTTGGGTGCTTCATTGTGACTCATAGAAAGGAAATATTGATATGTGATATCATTGTGAGACTAATGGGTATTTTTGAATCCTTAAGAGTTATTTGGACACTAGCCGGTTTGGCTCAGTGGATAAGAGCGTTGACCCTCGGACCGAAGGGTCCTGGGTTTGATTCCGGTCAAGGACACGTACCTTGGTTGTAAGCTCGATCCCCTGCTGTGGTTGGGAGCATTTGCAGGAGGCAACCGGTTGATGTGTCTCTCTCACATCGATGTTTCTCTCTCTCCCCTCCCCTCCCCCTCCCTTCCACTCTTTCTAAAAATCAATGAAAATATATCCTCGGATGAGGTTTAACAAAAAAAGAAAAAAGTTATTTGGTTCAACCAGTCTGCTGGTTGACCCTCTAAGACAGTGGTTCTCAACCTTCTGGCCCTTTAAATACAGTTCCTCATGTTGTGACCCAACCATAAAATTATTTTTGTTGCTACTTCATAACTGTAATGTTGCTACTGTTATGAATCGTAATGTAAATATCTGATATGCAGGATGGTCTTAGGCAACCCCTGTGAAAGGGTCGTTCGACCGCCAAAGGGGTCGCGACCCACAGGTTGAGAACCGCTGCTCTAAGACATGCTGACTTCAGCTCATAGGTATTTGCATGTGACTTCCCTTCCCCTAGCCTGACGACCATCATTGCCCAATTCTTTGCACTACTCCCCCACTTCACCCAGGCAGATGACCTTTTCACAGCAAAGCAAGGTTTCTTTCCTTTATGAAGATAGGATACATTAGAAAAGATCCATTTGAAAAATTAGAGGGTAATTATTTGTATAAAGAAAACGTCACTTCATTTTAAAAGGACTCACACCTGGCATCCTTAGAATCAGGTTGGGTGTGCTGTATCCTCCCCATGTCCCTGAGGTAACAGGAGGTTTCTCTAGGTTCATTTTGCTCCTCCGCTTTGAAAACTCCCAGGGCTCCCCCTCATCTGCAGCTTGGAGTTGGATACCCTTAGGGTGGCATTCAAACCTTCCCTCCCCTGGACCTCAGCCTTTTCTTCAAGTCTCATCTCCCAGCTCCTGCCTCACCGGTGCCTCGCTGTACAGAAGTTTTCACAATTCCATATTCAAGCTGTTGTCTTTCAAAGCCCATGCCTTCCTCCCATCTTGGCTTCATTCATCCATTCCTTCACCAGGAGTACAGGAGCATATAAGTAAGGCACTGAAATGTAGGCTGGGGGAATAATCAGGGAAGACTTCCTGGAGGGAGAGGTGGCTAATGTATATTTAAGAGTTAATCAATTGAGAAAAGTTAGGTGGTTGTATGGGGAAAAGAAAAATTTATTCCAGGTAAAAGGAAGCATACCTGTGAAGATTTGGGTTAAAAACAAACCCGCACAGGGCCCTTTGGAGGGCCTGAATGGACTGGAGTATAGGTCAGAGCATAGAGCATAGAGCATTAGGCCAGGAGGTGATCTGGTGGGCCAAGCTAAGAAATTTAACTTTATATCCATGGGAATGGGGAGCCATAAAAGAATTTTAAGTAGGTTAATGGTTGACATGAGTTTAGAAGGTCATCTATCAATGGGGAATGGAGTGGACTGGGCAGAAGGGGAAGCAGAGGACCCAGCTGGGGGACTGTTAAGTGATCCTTGGAGAATTGGAAAGAACCGAACAGCTTCGGGATAATTTTGGAGAAATAGTGACATTTTGTAGGTAGGTTGGATATAAGGAATGTGTCAAAGAGAAGGGTCAGGGACAATGCCTCATCACTTGGCTTTGTGACTGGGGGATGCTGTTGTCAAGATGGGGACGTCGGAAGGTGGTACAAGTGCTTTTGGGGAGAGTTTAGATAAGTGATGGCGAACCTATGACACGCGTGTCAGAGGTGACACGCGAACTCATTTTTTTGGTTGATTTTTCTTTGTTAAATGGCATTTAAATATCCTATATAATAAAAGGCTAATATGCAAATTGACCAAATGGTGGAACGACCAGTCACTATGATGTGCACCGACCACAAGGGGGCAGACGATCAATGCAGGAGCTGCCCCCTGGTGGTCAGTGTGCTCCCACAGGGGGAGCTCTGCTCAGCTAGAAGCTGGGCTTGCCAGTGGGCTCACAGCTGGTGAGCACAGCAGCGGTGGCGGGAGCCTCTCCCACCTCCGCTGCAGGCGAATGGTAAGGAGCAAGGGCTCCCAGCCTGCAAGAACCCCGGACTGGGAAAGGGATGTCTGACTGCCAGCTCAGGCCCGATCCCCTGGGGGAATTGGGCCTGATCCAGCAGAGGCAGTGATGGCGAACCTATGACACGCTTGTCAGAGGTGACACGCGAACTCATTTTTTTGGTTGATTTTTCTTTGTTAAATGGCATTTAAATATATAAAATAAATATCAAAAATATAAGTCTTTGTTTTACTATGGTTGCAAATATCAAAAAATTTCTATATGTGACACGGCACCAGAGTTAAGTTAGGGTTTTTCAAAATGCTGACACGCCGAACTCAAAAGGTTCGCCATCACTGGTTTAGGTTGTGATGCCTCTGAAAACCCTCACAAGTGGAGATGTCAAGTGGGCAGTTGGCTACCTAGGACCAGAGCTCCCTGAGCAAGGGCTGGGCTTAATGACACCGTTAGTCGGGAGAGACTGAATTGCAGTTGTGCACGCATTGCCCTCTGTGAGGGAGAAGCCGAGAGTGCTAGGAAGAGGAAACTGAAGTAGCAAGAAGGCTCAAGGATATCGAGAAGGAGCCGCCAAAGACGTGAGAGGAAGTCGGGGGGTGTGCTATCTTGAGGGCCAAGAGAAGAGAGCAGAGGAAGGGTGGTTCAGAAAGAGGTTCAAATACCGGTGTAGTTGCCTCTTCATGGTGCGTTCCCTCTTCCCCTCAGGCGGCCTCCTGCCTCTCAAAGATGAGATCTTTTATTATGCCAGTGACTTTCTTAAGCTGCCCTTAGGTTTATATTCCTCACAAGAGTCTGCCATTGACAGCTGATGAGATGTCACCTTTGCTGGCACCCACCTGGACGTCAGGTATCCACTGGATTAACACATCAAACAACAAAGACGAGTGAAAAATGGCCTCTACCATCAAGAAATGGTCATGTCCTCTTAGTGAGGTGCCTGATTTTTATCTCTGGATTTAGGATGTTTTTCTTTTTAAATATGTCAGCATTCCTTCAGAGCTCCTCGCGTAGGACCTTCGGGGCTCACAGGGGCAGATGTGTGGCATTTTGGCTGTGTCCTGTAGTCGCGATGGGCAGAGACCTCAGACACAACGCTTTTGTGACCTTCCAGGGGGGCTTGCACTAGGGGCGTCTGGGAAATGGCAACTCTAGTAAAAATAAGCTGGTCCGTGGGTGGTAGTACACTGAGGGCAAAGATTTATGAGCAACATCCTGTTCTGGGATCAGTGCTGGGGACAGAAGAGGGGGAGACAGTGCTGTATAAATCATGAGGGCAGCTCAGGAAATAAAGGGTCTCCAGGGCACCCTTTGAGGCTATCTTTTGTCTAACACACGGGTAAGGAAGAATGGGTAGGTGGTGCTCTTCTGAAATGCGTGCGGGGGTTAGTACTGGGTTGAGGTAATCCCTGTGCCAGAAGGGGAGAAGGGGCAGGAGAAGCAGAGAGGACGGCACGGTGGGCCCAGAATCAGCTGTAGCTGTAGAAAGGCTTTGCTGAACTGTGAAGAAAAACAGAGA
>NW_005366245.1:745398-752347 GCF_000412655.1 Myotis brandtii | reverse complement strand
CTCAGGTCTCACACGGTAGCTTCTGCGTGGGGGGCCGCCCTGTCCCTTCATTAATCTGCATTGGTTTCTGCTCTAGCTCACCACGTGTGAGATCCTGATGTCGTGGCCTGAGGGTGAATTATTGGGCCTGAGAGTTTTTTGTTTTGTTTTGTGTCTTTTCAGATGAAAAACACTTGAATCAATACATCAATAGGGGATGAGATTCTACACTAGGATATAGCCACACAATGGAGAATTAAATAGCTATTCAAAAGCATCAGATAGTTCTGTATGTATGTACATGGCATGATCCTGTGTACAAATCACAGAATAGGATCAAAGGCATCATCTTATTTTTATGGGTAGGAATATGGAGCAATAGCTGTCTAAACAGACATCTAATGGGTCTGAAAGACACCAACCACTGCAAAATTAGTTTTCGTAGAAAGTGATTGGGATGCTTAGTAGGGTTTAATTTTTAAATTTATACACTGAATGGTAATATTTTTCATGATGTCTATGCATTAATTTCATAGTTAGGTTTAAGACATTAAAATGAAAACATTTCCTAGAATATTTGAAAAAGCGAAGAATGATTCTTCATTCTGCTACATCCTTAAGAAAATTAAAACATTGTTCATTCACTTATCCAGTCAATAAACATTTGTGTTCTTGTATTTTAGGCTTCGTTCTATGCAATAAGGATATAGCCCCCAAAACACCAACCAATCCCCCCTCACCCCCTGCCCCAAACAAACAACCCCATCGAGCTCCTCCTTTCCTGGAACTTCTGTCCAGTGTAGGGGTAGGCATGTAACATGTGACATGTCAGGGTTACAGAGCAGGGTTGGGGTAAACAGTGTCAGGTATGTCTGGGAAAGGTAAGCCTTTCCCTATTCTAATGAGGAAAAGCCTCTCTGATAAGGTTATCTTTGGACTGAGGCCTGAAGGAAGTATAAGGCAGACAGATGACTGGAGGTGGGGGTGGGGGGAACTTTTCAGGCCCTGGGAGCCTGTGCAAAGGCCCTGAGACCCTGTGTACTTTGTGCTTTAGGTAGAGAAACAGGTAGGCAGCCAGTGAGGCTGGGGCAAGGATGAGGGTGCGGGTTGTTGGGATGAAGCCCCAGAGAGCTAGCAAGTGGCTAGATTATGGGGGCCTTGTAGGCCATTAGAAAGTTGCTGGAGCAAGGTGGAAAGCCATTACAGGGCTGTGACCAGAGGAGTGGCACTCTCTGAATGTCCTTTTAACAGGGTCATTGGGAAGCTTTGTGGAGTTTACACTGTGGTGGACACGAGCAAAAAGCAGTTTAGGGGAGACTCTCCCTGCGTCAGAGGGCATCGTTCTTCACTCTCACTTCACAAACAGAAGTCACAGGTTTGGTGCAGGAACATGAGGCGTCAGGGAAAAAACCAGGGTCTGAACTCTCCTGGGTGTCGCTTCAGTGCTTGCTCCGTTATACAGATGAGGGTATCTAATCTGGACATTTCCATTTCTTAGCATGTTGTTATAGCATGGTACTTTTAATAGTTAGATCTCTGATGAATTATTATGAATGTGCCCATGGGGGGCTGGCCCTAATTCTCCTGTCACTTGCAGATGGATACTTCTGACCTATGATATTTTCTAAAATTCTGGGTCAGCACGTGAGTGTCACTTTTTCCGTGACCGGGTTGGGATGCACCCACACATTCAGTTCGTGTGTTGCCTGTGGGTGTTAAACAGTATTTAGCTTATCTTGGAACCACCTGTGTCTTGGGCATGCATTCACATTGAGGGTATCCTTGTCTATCATAAGGCTGGTAAATTAAAGAGTTCACTTCATCAGAAGTTTATCGAGTGTTGGCTGCATGCAAAGCACTAGGCTCTGACATTCTCTGAGAGCTATATGTACTAACTATCCTTTAAGGAGTTTACAGTCTGTTGGATACAACCAGCAAAGGGATTAATGTTATTATAGAGTTGCAAGATGATATGGAAGTACAAAGGAGGTGGAGATGAATTATGAGTGGGAATATGGGGGAGGCTTCATGAATGAGTATTGAAGTTTAGAGTGGAGAAGAAAAGGCATTTCATGCTTAAGGAACAGCTGGAGGGATGACATGGAAGGAAATGGCTATAGGGAATGATCTATGACCACTGGATTAAAGCATTTTCAAGGGGAGAGAGGCAGTGGGTGCAGTGGGGCCATTCAGTCTAAGCTGAAGTTACAGTCCAATGCACTGGCCACTGGCCACATGTGGCTGTTGAGCACGTAAAGTGGGGCTGGTCTGAATTGAGATGTGCTGTAAAGGTACAGTGCACACAGATTTCAAAGACTTGGTCTGGAGAAAATGTAAAATATCTCATCAGTCACCTTATACTGATTACAAGTTTAACAATGAAGACACTTTTTGGACATATTTGTTTTTAAAGAAAAGATTATTAGAAGGTGTTGCACTGGTTTCTTTTTAATGTGTCTACTAGCAAACTTAAAATTACATTTGTAGCCCTCATTGTATTTCTATTGGTCTAGTCCTCATTGCATTTCTGTTGGTCATAGCTGATCTAGGCTACACCTAGTAGCCCTAGAAGAGTGCTAGGAAGCAGAGTGAATGGAAAGAAGGAAAACCACAAAAGTAAACCGGGAATGGGGTGAGGGAGGTGTCAGAGGCACCCCTGAGGCTTCACGTCTTGGTGTCGAAATCCCTGCTGCTGCACGGAGGTGGAGGTGGTGGAGGGCGGGGGACAATGAGGGTTTCATTTTGGGCCTGTCGATCACAGGCTGTACTGTAGGGAGATTAGTTTGGCAGCAAAATGTGGAGCTGGCAGAGGCTGGAGGTGGGGAGACCAGTTAGGTTGGATCCCAGGCCCATCACACCTGGTTGCTGCAGCCTCTTGCGGGGGCAGGGTGAGAACGTGATGTACTATAGAAATAATCAGCAGAATTGCTTGGTGGTTGATGCTGAATTTTTACATTGGGCTTCCCAATTCTGCCTGATTTTGTTTTCTTAAATCACCATACTTTCATAGTAAGGAGAAAGGGAAGTGTACAAGTTACGGTGTGTCCAAAAAATGTTAATGCAAATATTTTAGCCTAGTATAGAGCAACTTACCTTTAACTTGTTGTTTCTGGTAGCAGATTGATTTGGTAAAGAGAAAGGAAGTATCCAAATGACAGATTTGCTGAGCTTTATTTTCTAGAATCAGAATGATGACTAAGAAAGTTTTTATTATGAAAGCCCTCCTTTGGGAGAGCTGTTTTCATTCCTTCATTCAGCAAGTACTTACCGAACATTCACTAAGTGGTACATTAAAATCAAGGGTCCCTGTCTGTTTAACCAGGGAGATAGATACAGGTAAATTATGAAACTGTGTGTAAATGCTCTCATGGACATGTCAATAAAGTGTTACCAGATTGTAGAAGTGATATGTCCTGAATAAGATCTTTCTGGCTCTTTAAAGATTTTAAGTGCAGATGAAGGTATTAGACAGAAAATACCATCAAGAATTACTAACTGGAGCCTTAACCAGTTTGGCTCAGTGGATAGAGCGTCGGCCTGCAGACTGAAGGGTCCCAGGTTCGATTCCGGTCAAGGGCATGTACCTTGGTTGCGGGCACATCCCCAGTAGGGGGTGTGCAGGAGGCAGCTGATCGATGTTTCTCTCTCATCGATGTTTCTAACTCTCCATCCTTCTCCCTTCCTCTCTGTAAAAAAATCAATTAAAAAATATATTTTTTAAAAAAAGAATTACTAACTGGAGCTGGCCGGTGTAGTTCAGTGGATGAATGTTAACCTATGAACCAGGAAGTTACAGTTCGATTCCCAGTTAGGGCACATGCCTGGGCTCGATCCCCAGTGGGGGCGTGCAGGAGGCAGCTGATCAATGATTCTCATCATGGATGTTTCTATCTCTCTCTCCCTTCCTCTCAGAAATCAATAAAAATATATTAAAAAAAAAAAAAGAATTACTAACGTGATTTCCTGAAAGGATGATATTTCTTCTAATTAACAGTTTTCATATAAATCGTCTTAAAGGCTAAGTATGTGAAATGTGTTTAATATCCACTTAAAAAGCTGGACATAATATTTTGGTCACATGAGTTAAATTCAAGAAAGAACTTTGGTGACCAGCAAAACCTGGGGGTCATGACAAAGACCAAGCTCTCAGGTGTGGGTCCGAGATTCTGCCGTTCCATCTGGCCTCAGAATCCAGGCCTCTTTCTTTGGTTTCCTCTTCTGAGTGCTGTTGACATACTGCCTGGGCTTTCACAACAGGTTCTAGTTCCTTGTCCCTCCAGCTAACTGTGGCCTCCACCATCCTCCTGTCTTCCAGAACCATCTCTCTTAAACCGCAGCTGCTTACGAAACTGCCGATCGTTGCTGCCTAAAGAAAAATATTGCAAGTGTCTTTGCAGCCTGTTGTGCCCTCACTTCCTCAGATGTCCCGATTCCTCTCTTGGTTGCCCTGTAGTGCAATGCAAGTGTTCACTGTTTTCCCCCAAAGGCCTTTCTGCCCAGGCCTCTGTGTTTCTGACTGTGTTGGCCCCATGCCTGGAATGGCCTTCCAACACTACTTTGTTTTCCTGGGGAAATCCTATTTGTCCCACCTTAACCTTTATTTGGTTTCAATTCAACAAACATTTGTTGAGGTCCTCCCATGCATTGTGCTGGGGATACACAACACATTAAGACAGCTTTTTTTTTTTTTTTTTAAGGAGCTAATAGTATAAGGAGGCAGTTATACAAATATTGATTAATATTCCTGTGTACTAGATTTAGGTGTTGAAAATATGATGACAGAGCAGACAGTTATACTTCCTGCCCCCATGAAGGATATATTTTAGCAGTGGAGACAGGTATCAAATTTTAAAAATCAATCTGGGAGAAATACTGTGAGAGGGAAAAAACTCTTTGATCTGAGAAAACAAGTGACTTGAAAGAGGAGGAAAATCAGTTTTAGATTAAAAAGAAAATGGAGGGTCACAATTGGCCTCTCTGAGGAGGTGACATGTTTAAAAAGACATTTAAACAAGTAATTATAGTAGAGCATTACAGAGGTTAATTATCATAGGGGAGGTGAGTTTAGGAGACCTGAGTGTAGAAATGCAAATGCAAATGAATCGTTCTAATGCAATGTGATAGATTTAGTGACGGGGACAGGACAGGAAACTTTGATAGTGGGAGGGACACCCAGCTTTTGTTGCCATGCAGTGGAAGGGCTTGGTTAGGGGCGGCTGAGGGGCTTTCCATGCATAAACACGGAGGTTTAAAACAATTTGAGTTGTGTTCACAGAATTTACAGTAGTTTGGTATTATTACTACGTTTTATAGTGCATGGAACCCAGAGGCAGGAGATGAGGCCGAGAAGTGGGTGGTCAAACGGGGTCTCTGGAGCCAGAACTGGGCTCATGTCTCAGCCTCTGGCATTCTCATGCCCAATATCTAGGCCACGGTTTTCTTTAAAAACCAAAACAAAACTTTCCCTGCCTCAGTTTCCTCCTCTGTAACACTGAGATGATGACATCACTAACGTCATCAGGCCATTGTAAGAGGTAAATAAATGAGTGCTTACAAAGTGTTTGGAGCCGCGGCTAGCCCATAGCAGGTGCCCACTAACAGCGGGAGGTGGCGGTTGTGGCCGCGGAGTGGCATGGAGATGAACTTTGACCTATTGGAGACCCATGAAGGGTGATTGACAGTGGAATAACTTGGTCATGCTTCTGATTTTCAAGTATCACCTTAGAGCAAGTGTGAGCATGTGTGTTGGGGTGGAGCCGCCGGAATTGTATTTTTGTGGCTTCTCTCACCTCACCTTTCGCCGTCATTCCCTGCATAATTCCTGTTCCTCCGCCTGTGTTCTCACATCATTTATCTGCGCGGTGGCATTTTCTCATTGTATTTTATAGTTTGTGTTTCTCACACAAGACTGGGTTCCCTCGGGCTGTTAAGGCCTGTGTGCTACTCCTCTTGCCACGCCAGTGCCAAGAGCAGTGCCCAGCTCCAGCACACACACAGCGCCAGAAGTGTTTGCTGAATTCGTTTGAAAGGTTTGCTAGGGAGTTGCCCTAACTTATAATTCAGGAGAAAGGCCCTCCCCTGGAAAAGTCTGGGCATGCTGCTATGGGAGGGTGTTTTCATTCTTTCATATGCCAAGTATTTATTGAGTGCCTACTGCACACGGCGCCATGGAGGATACAGAGATGAGTCAGCCGTGGACTCTGCCCTGGGTTGTGTGAACTCTCACAGTCTTAATTGTGGGTGTGAGGGGAAAGGCAAATGACTACTGATGGGCTTAATGACTCCTAAGCTGAAGTGGTTTAGTTGTATTGGGCTTTCTGTTTAGCTGTGTAATGACTTCGATCAGAGAATCGCAGATTTTTTTTTTTAATGATGTCTTATTGGCGGTAGCTTATTTTGTATTGTTACATTTCATATATAACACACACACACACACACACACACACACACATATATATATGTATATATATATATTGATTTTGGAAAGGGAGGGAGAGATAGAAACATCAATGTTGAGAATTATTGGTTGGCTGCTTCCTGCACAGCCCCTATTGGGGATTGAGTCCACAACCTGGACATGTGCCCCGACTGGGAATTGAACCGTGACCTCCTGGTTCATAAGTAGATGCTCAACCACTAAGCTACGCTGGCCGTTCTAAAGTTTCTCAGATTTTAATCCTGAGTAGAAATGATTCTGCCCAAGTGAGATTGGGGACATGTCCTTGTCCTTGGACGAGATACCTTTCTGGGCTCTTGTTCTTGGATGTACTCTGTAGTCAGTGTACATGTAGCCTACCCCACAGACTGGCCTTTTTTTTTTTTTTTTTTTTTTTTTTTAAATAAAGAAAGCAGACTCATTGTGTTGTGACCATTTCCAGTTCTTTGCCTAGACCAGTGGTTCTCAACCTTGGCTGCACATTAGAATCGCCTGGGGATCTTTTTAAAATTCTGATTTCTGGGCCTCATCCTC
>NW_005366245.1:733283-745254 GCF_000412655.1 Myotis brandtii | reverse complement strand
CGAGCCACATGCGGCTCTTTGGCCCCTTGAGTGTGGCTCTTCCACAAAATACCACGTGCGGGCGCGCACATACAGTGCGATTGAAACTTCGTGGCCCATGCGCAGAAGTCGGTTTTCGGCCTGGGCGAGTCTATTTTGAAGAAGTACTGTTTGTATTTGGCTCTGTTGACTAATGAGTTTGACAACCACTGGCTTAGACCATCTTTAAAGCCCAGGCAATCCTTTCTCTCTTGGCCCAGTGGTCTGCTCCTGATTGAAAGTTTGCCTCAGATACTTTCAACTCCAGTGATCTTGAAACTATTGGGACCCCTGCTGAGCACTTGGCATTCCCACACCCCTTTGTTCTGTGCCTGTTAGCACACCAGGGCAGGTCCTGGTGCACCCAACCCTCAAATATGTGTAGATTAGATGAACTGATATGAAAAAGCCTAAGTGGGGTTGGGAGGGTATTTAAATTACTCAGATTTTTAAGGAGTGTGTTTAGCAGTTCTTTTATCGTTGTGAAAAGTTGATTTTAAAGCTGATAACTATATTATTCTAAAATATTAAACCTGTCTAAGCAGCTACATTTTAAAATATCCCTTTAATATGAAAAGATGCTCAATCATGGGTAATAAGAGAGATACAAATGAAAACTAGTACACTAAGCTGACCTGTCTTGTCTATCAGAGTGGTAAAAACTTACCAACATGCTTTGTTGATTAGGCTGCAGGGGGGAAAGTTCTGCATTCAAACATGGCTGGTGGGAACGCAAAATGGTGTAACCCTGTGAGGGAATTTGGCAGGAGGGGGTAGCAGAGTGACATTGGTCTAGCATTTACCCTTTGATCTAGCCAGCTTAATTCTAGGAATTACTCCCAAGACACACTGGCAAAAATAAGAAAAAGATATCTACAGGTTTATTCATTACAGACTATCCTATATAATAAAAGGCTAATATGCAAATCCACTGACCGGTGGAATGATCTGTCGCTATGATATCCACTGACCACTAGGGGGCAGACCCTCAATGCAGGAGCTGCCTCCTGGTGGTCAGTGCACTCCCACAGGGCAAGCGCAGCACAGCCAGAAGCTGGGCTCATGACTGGCGAGGGTAGCGGCTGTGACGGGAGCCTCTCCCACCTCCACAGAGGCACTAAGAACTGGGCCTAAGCCGGCAGGCAGACATCCCCCGAGGGGTCCCCGACTGCGAGAAGGCACAGGCCAGGCTGAGGGACCCTGCCCTAGCCCTCCGCCAGTGCACTCTCTAGTATGGAATAATGAAAGACTGGAAAGAGTCCAGATATTAATAGGGAGTTGGGTTTTTAAAAATCTGGTACTTACACCATGGAGCACTGTACAACTAAAAAAGGAAGTGAGGACTCTTCTATTGTGTGATCTCTAAGACATAGTATTTTTAAAAATAAGGTGCAGAATAGTATGTGTAATTATGCTATGTTTTATTTAGTAAAAGAAGAAGAATATGAAAATGTATATGTATTTGCTAATATTACAAGAATAAGTAACAAAAGAATAAACACAAAAACAGGTGAGGGGACAAAAAGAGAAGCTAGACTTTCCTGAATATACCATGCTTTGTGGCTCACTTTGGAACCACTAAATGTTATAGATAATTGTAAAACAATTAAATCAAAACGTTAAGCATTCCTTAATAATTGAAAGCTAAGTGAACAAATGAACTTAATAGATTCTCAGGTTGGTGGTTTATAGTTACTGAGAGGAATTACAGGCAGTCCTTGCTTTGTACAGTTCCAACACCCGCACATTTGAGTTATTACCATGGCTTAAATAACACCAGTTCCCCAACGCGGTGGTTCAAATTTCAGTTAGCACAGCAGTTTCATAAAGTACAAACTTTGCGGCTAGCTCATTACACCACCAATCAATATATAAATAACAGATGGCATCGTGATCAGTAAGCAATCCTGTCACTTCTTTTAAAGCCTGCTGGTGATTGGTCGCGGTCATTTAGTTCCTGCAAAGATAGCAAGCTGTAGTTGTGTTATCTTCTCATTTCCCAATGATAAACCCGCGGGACATTTCACGTGAGTGGCTCATCATCAAAAGAGAGGATTGGGCCAAGAAGATGAGGGAAAGAAACAAAAAGTGCCAGTGCTGGAAGTGGGCTTCTCATGGAGCGGAAGTGAAGTTACAGAAGAAAGGGCTGACTGTGGGAAGGTGCTGGCCCGGGAAACGCAGGGAAGGTGACCTTATGCGCATAAATAAAGAGAAAGGTTGTGATGAGAAGGATGAAGATATCCCAGAGGAAGTGGTGCCTCAAAAGCGTTCCCTTAAGGAGCTGTCGGAGATATTTCACCACATCGAAAGAGCAAAGGATAAAATGCTGGAAGTCGATCCATACTTAGAAAGGACTACGACAGTTTGCCAAGGCTTAGAAAAGATGTTTGCTTTGTGTCATAAGTTACGTAATAATAAAGAGGAAAGCCTTGTTCAAAGAACTTTCAGAAAGAATTTAAACACAGAAATAAAACCTTTTATTTCTCTAGTGTTCTAAATCACAGCATATTAAATAAATATTAGCTTTACTATTTTTGTTCATTTCCCTATAAATTGATAACTGTTATTTATAGATTATTTATATATAATTTACTTAATTATAACTTTTATATAACATGTTATTTCCCTATAAACTTATATATTTATAACTTAAACGTTTTTAGAGTTTTGACAAAAAATTGTCAAAGACATGGAACAATTATAATTTTTCCCATTGATTATTGTTTTGCAAAGTTTTATCCTGCTCTGACCTTTTTATGGTCCTGCAAAGTGAAGATTAGCTATATGTCAAGTGACTTAAATGACAAAGAAACCTTAAACTGGTCTCAGCAAACATGTTTAGTAATAATATAGGTATTATTACATTTGTCAGGAAACATAATTTTCAATGTAAGAGAAAAGAGATTAAGTAAAAACAGTCATCCTAAATTTAATTGTAAATATCAATGGAAACTAATGATGTATATTATATATTTTTAAATTGAACATATTCTTCTGTCCGTAAAAAAAAAGTATAATAATGGCTAGGCCAACAATAGAGCAGGCTCCCAGGCCCCCACGTGTGGATATTACATACCATTGCCCACTAAAAGGATCCAGGATCTTGGAGTAAAGACTGATTGAAGGTCTGGGTGTAGAAGTGCACAAGATGAGCCTAGACTTTCTCATCATTACTGGAAAGCAAAGCACTGTAAGAGACTATTTGGGTGATAGCAACCAGACTCCAGAAACCACTTGAACCGTTTCCCAGTAGCCAATAGTCAGTTGATGGGAACATAAAAGAATAAATCGTAGTGGATTAAAACACCTCAAATATGTTTAAACCCATGGATTCAAAATGACACTAAAACAACAAAAATCTTTCAGTCATCTTTAGCAAATGGTAGGGAACTGACTCATCATTTAAAAAAAAAAGAGAGAAAATAAAAGAATTAAGCATCTACCCTAGTTTCCTGAACAAAGTGGTAACCAAGTTATTAGAGAGAGGTTATTTATATGGGAATACTGTCTTTCTAATATTTGCATTCCCAAACTGGATAGGCAGTGATTACCAGTAGCTGATAATAAGTAAATATCATTAGGTTAAAAGATGGTGAGAAACATTTTAATGGGAAGGTTTAGGATGGCTGAAAACACCTGAGCCATTACTAAATGTTAAGTCTTTTTTTTTTTTTTAAAGATAACTATTGTGCATTCTGATGTGATTCAAACACCTGAGCCATTACTAAATGTTAAGTCTTTTTTTTTTTTTAAAGATAACTATTGTGCATTCTGATGTGATTCAGTGGGATGTGGACAAACCACCTATGAGACAGTCCTTCCAAGAGTTTGGACAGAAATCCGATCAGGCCGGTTTGTAGGAAATGCACTGAACTGAGAAACATATTAAAGGACACTCCCTACGTGCTACGAGCAAAATCCATAATGTGAGAACTCTACAGAAAATTTTTCCCCAACAAATCTCAAGAAAACAATATATAAGTTATTGAAAAACCTAATAGACATATCAACCTTGTAATGAAAGAATCCTGTTTGGAGCTGAGCACACCAATTACATTTGAAGACTAATGAGATATTTGAGGCTATTAATGGAAAATTTTGTTAGTATCTATAATAATAAAAGTGTAATATGTTAATTAGACTGGATAGCCGAACGACCATCTGGACATCATTCTGGACGTCCTTCTGGACAAAGCCATGGCAGTGGGGGCCAAGGTAGAGGTGGTTGGGAGTGATCAGGCAGGCAGGCAGAGTGGTTAGAGGCGATCAGGCAGGCAGGTGAGTGGTTAGGGCAATCAGGCAGGCAGGCAGAGTGGTTAGGGGTGATCAGGCAGGCAGGCAGGCAGGCGAGTGGTTAGGAGCCAACAGTCCTGGATTTCGAGAGGGTGCAGGCCAGGCTGAGGGACCTCCCACTCCCATGCACAGATTTCATGCACCAGGCCTCTAGTTAAACAATAAATGAGTATATTAATACTATAGGAAAAGTTTTAGATGGGATAATAGCATTTTAAAAAATCTTCATCTTAAAGTCTCTTTAAACGTGGAAAATCATGGTACTTGAATTTCATACCTATTAGATGTCTTTTCTTTTTTCCTTGCTGCTCCTTATGGAATAGCCATGCTCTCCTATTTTCCTTCTCAGAGTCTTCTCTGTGCGTTTATGTGCAAGCAGTGGTGTTGCTTGTGGAAAAGGCTCTATCTAATTGGTGCGCCTCTGAGGGCAGAGACGCCATCACTCAGCCTGGAAGGCCTGATCGACCACAGGAAGCTGCTCTGTGCTCCCTTCCTGGCCATCTGCCCCTGTGGAGCAGGGTCTGAACACAACAGTTCTGAACCTTGAGTTAGGGGTTAACCAGGGGCTTGACAACAAACAGTTTAGAGACTGGGCTGAGTCAGACTTGGCTGGTCGCCAGCCCTCCCTGTGGAAGTCCTCAATCCTCAGGAGGTGATAACTGACTATTGTGGAGACCAGGGGCAGTGACCATTGTGGAGTAGTAAGGATTCGGTGCTTCCCTAAGGCTGCACAAGGTACAGGAGACAGCAGGACCCTAAACACAGGCACCCCTGCTTTGGTCATATTCAAGGAGCCTTGATTTAGCTGATGCCATCAAAGAGGTATGAAGGTAAGCCGAGGCCATGGGCGCCATCTCCAGCGGCTGTACACCAGAGCTGCTGGAAACCGCCGGCCCCCAGGAGCAGTTTCAGACTGTCCACAGACAGGATGCGGTCCACAAGGAGGCGTTTGGGTGGTGACATGCTTTTGAGTGTTATCAAAGTTTATAAAAGCTGGGCTTTAGTACCGAGTGTGGGCAGTGTGAGGCCATATCTAGAGGGCACAGTGCCCAGGAACTTGCTTCAACTGTGAGGATAATGTAGGAACTTCAGAAAAATTGGGCAGAAAATAGTTTTTTGTTTCTTTGTTACTTTATCTTGGTCTCCCAGCTGTGAACCACTTAGTTGAGGTTGTTGCACATATGTAACCCACACGTGTGGCCCCCAGCGAGTCCACATTTGTTAAAGGAGAGAGAGAAATGCTGTGAGTTGAAATGGTTTCAGCCAACTTAGTTCTTATTCTAAAACCACTTTCTAGCATAAAATGAGCTAGATGACACCATCGTCAATAACAGCGTTACTATCCCTCGAGACTCAAGAACATGAACTTACAGCTCTGTAGACTTTCTGTTAGTTCTTTTCTGAAGGATGGAGGTGGTTAAATGGCCTGAGACCTCAGATGGAAAACAGGACAGGAGTTCATGTTTACTTCAAATTGCTTTTTTAAAAAGAATCCTTATGTGTAGTCATTGAAATATAATAGACATTCTGGTCCCAGATACTGAATCTACCCCCCCCCCCCAACACTTCTAGCGAAAACGAAACCACCCAACTATGATAATAAATCACTGTTTGCCTTTCGCAGAAAAGCTGAGCTTAAAAGTGATGTCAAATTTGGGAGCGCTGTGGTGAAACACAGCTAAATATCAGGGAGAATGATTTTTCTAAAAAACTATAAAAGCAGCCCGATGACTGATTTTTCAAGAAGGTAGCAGTAGTTTCTCCCAGGAGGCTGCCTGGCTTACTGGTTGAGAGCATGGACCCTGGTCATAGCTCAGTCCCACCACTGACCAGCTGCACGGCTTCAAGAAAGTTACCCAGCCTCTTGGGCTCAGGTTCCTTATCTATAAGCAGAGGTGGTAATCCTGTACTTGGCTTAAAGACTCGTGGCAGGAATTAATTTTAATACAAGCAAAGCACGTAGGACAGGGCCTGCTATATTGTGGGTGCTCAGCAGATGTTCCCAGCTCCAGGCACTCACAAAATATTCCAGCACCTTGCTTGCTAGGCTTTGGTATCTAAGACTCTTACTGAATGACTCAAGCATGTGTACTGAGGGAACATTATCGTTATCGTATTTGGGAGAAAGTAATCTTTCTGTGAATTTCCAAGTGGAAATGTAGAGGCCCATTCAGTTGTTAAGCATTTGAAGGCATTGAGCTAGCTTGGAGGTCTTAAGGGCACTAAGAAGGTTATCAGTTGGGAGCAGTTTCCAGCTGAGAGTTCTCACCTTGACCGAGTATGATTGGATGAGTTCTAATTGGACCAGCAGTTTCCAGCTGAGAGTTCTCACCTTGACCGAGTACGATTGGTGGATGAGTTCTAATTGGACTAGCTGGGGAAGCCCCCTCATTTCTGAGCTAGACAATACATTTTGTGAACTAACATGGCTGTATTTTCTTAAATGAATCCTTAAACATAATGCTTAAAACTAATTATTTAATTAGCTCAATAGCTAATAGATCCTTGATCATGAAAAGGTTTAATTGGTTATTAACCATTTTTTAAAGGTAGATTTGTTATATTTTCAAGGTATTTAGGATTTAGAAAACGGAGTGAACCTTTCTCTGAGTTAGTAAAGTGCTTAGAAGACAAGGATTGTTAAAATCTCCCCTGTAAGGTTGCAAAGGCGTATAGAGCGAGAGCAGAGTGGAATTGTTGGACACCTTTGATCCAATATGGAGTCCCTGTCAACCATGACAGTTATGTCAAGTAACAATATGTCCATGACTGAGGTAATGGGGTGTAACAGGAACGCCCTCGGGAGGGGCCTGGAGTGCTCAGAACCACGAGTCTGGCCACTTAGATAAGGACTCCATCTGGACACTGATATGAATGGCACCTTCGCCCATTGGGGGCTGTAAGAACTCAGAGCTGATCCATTTGACGCTCAAGCTTGGCTGTACCAGGGGTCTCGCTGTACCAGTGGGACTTGTGCTCCACGGGGCGAGTGCTGCCACTGTGTCCACTGGTCATGAGGCTGACCCTCGCCTCTCTATCCGTGGATGCTACAGTGATTGGGACTTTGCTCTGCTCATTCTATCACATTAGCTCCCCCTTTTTGCATGTAACCTGCATGTGATCGTATTGGCTTATTGGGACGGTCTCCCCTAATTAACCTAGCATCCTGGAAAGACACAAAGGAGTGTCTCCTTGGGGGTTGCTCACTACAATAGGGCTTTGCACATCTCCCCTAATTAACCTAGCATCCTGGAAAGACACAAACGTGGGAGTGTCTCCTTGGGGGTTGCTCACAATAATAGGGCTTTGCACGTAATAGGTACTTAATACATGTTGACGGATTTCATTTTAATTTTCCTTTTTTTGCCTTGTGACTTTGATGAGACGTAGAGCTTATGACAAATAAACCTCAAATAAAACTCTACTGACTTTTTGGAGGAGCTCCTCAATCTTCAAATAGAATGTAAAGTTTGTACCCCAAATTGGTTTTGAATGGTTTGGACTTAATCACTTGCTAGAAATAAAAACAGCCCCATTTAGGACAGGCCTGGGTATCACAGAAATTGTTACTAGTTGATGTAACTTCTTTTATGTGTGGGGAGACAAGATCTTAGTGTCATTTATATGCTGCAATAACTGATCATTGTGACTTGTCTGTATATGTAAAAAAAAAAAAAATTTCCCACAAAAGGAAAAAAAACAAACCCTGCAAAGGCTGGGAAATATCTCCTCTCTTCTAATTCCCTTTCCCTTATGTGTTTTCAGGGAAAATTTGGGGGGTAGCTTGAAGGGATGGAAAAGCCCCAACACATAGAGGACTGCACGGAAACACTGGAGAGTTAGTTTTAGGCTGAATGTTGGTCCCTTGTCTTTGAGGTTGAAGGGATTCTTAGGTGTTCTGTAGATTATAATGCTGTGCTTCTCAGACTTGAACGGGCCTGTGAATCACCCAGGATGTTTGTTCTGATGTGGTGGCTCTGGACCAGAACCTGAGGTTCTTCACTTCCAACAAGCCTCCCACGGAAGTGGCTGCTGCCGCCGCCACCACTTTTGGAGTATTTTCTGTTTGCTGGAATGCCTAAACAGCAGAGGCTCTCCAACTTGGTGCACGTTGATCCCCTGAGGACATTTTAAAATACTAAGGCGTGGGCCCCTTCCCTGGGGATTCATTGGCCTGGGGTGTGACGAGTGTCAGGAATTTATCAGTCTCCCCAGGTGATGTCCTTGTGGAGGCAAGGTTGTGGAGACTGGAAGAACTGAATTATTTTCATTAGTTCACTGTCTTCAAAGTGATGTCCTCTGTGTGTGCTTCAAATTACTATTTTCTATTCTTTTTAACTTCTTTGGACCCCATGTTTTGAAAGAGTTTCTCTACTAAACACACTACATTTAAACAACTTTGTTTTCTTATGTTTGAATTAAACCATAAGCAGTTGTCAGTCAGATTCCTGGTCAGCCTGAGCTAACCGGTGTCACCACACTGAGCTGGCATCAGCTCCAGAGTCCTTCCCACCCTTTCCATGGGCAAATGCATGATTTCCTTGGACTTTTTGAAATGTTGGGAATAGTCCACTGAGCTCTGCTTGCTTCATTTGTGGACCCAGATAGTCCTGGTTTGGGGTTAGATCTCTCCCTTTAATTCATGTGTAGGAGGAAGGCTTCCCAGCTGCCACTGCACGGAATTCTTCACAGGTCTCTGTTTCAGTGCAAACAAGCAAACGTTCCCTTAATCCAATGGTTCTCAACCTTGGCTGCACATTAGAATCACCTGGGAATCTTTTTAAAATCCTGATTTCTGATGAGGCCCAGAAATCAGGATTTTAAAAAGATTCCCAGGTGATTCTAATGTGCAGCCAAGCCTTAATCCCATCCAACCTCGAGGCTTGATGCACCTGAGAGCTAGGAGCTCCTGGTAGGTAAGAAGTGAAGGTTAAGATATCAGAGACGGCTCCTGAGAAGAGCTGCCATTGTTGGGGTTGGAATAATGGTGGTGGAGAAGGGGGGAAAGGACATTCCAGCAAAGAGAACGTATTCTGCGCAGAGATGGGTGGCGTGAGGGAAGTGTCTGGCTGGAGGGGGTTGTGGAGACAGGGTGGGGAGAGGATGGAGGGACGATGGTAGAGGAGAAGGATACTGAAGTTGGGCCAAGGTGGGAAAGGGTATTAGATGCCCCCTGAAGAAGTTGGTTTTCATTCTGGAGGCAGCAGGAAGTGCACATTTTATTTTTTGTCCTTTTCGTAAGAGAGTAACATTGGTACATATTTTAAAATGGTATATTCTATATTCTGTCAGTAATGTTGAAGGTTGAGTGCAGGGAGAGAGTTGGCAAGAGAAATAATTCTTTTGAAGCCATTGAAAAAAGCATGATGATATATGAAGAACCTGAAATAAGAGTGGTGGGAGTTCCATAAAAATGGAAGATTGTCTCCTCTTCACCTGAGGATATGTTTTTGTTAATTTTAGAAAGAGAGGAAGAGAGAGAAAAAAACATGGACTAGGGATTGTACCGGAAACCTGGGTATGTGCCCTGACCAGAACCAAACCTTTGGCCTTTAGGTGCATGGGACCATGCCCCAACCGACTGAGCCACACCAGCCAGGGCTATGATTATTTTTAATTTCAAAAAGGAATTAGAAGCTGTGAATGGGTACAATATCGACTCTAAATAAGATTTGGTAAATTAAGGATGTTAGCCCTGGAGCAGTAGTTTCTAAACTTTAGTGTACAACAGAATCACCTGGAAGGCTTGTGGGACTAATTGCTGGGCCCCACCCACAGAGTTTCTATTATGTAAGTTTGCAAGGGGCCTGAAAATTTGCAAAAGAATGCAGGAAAGAAGCAACACAGGAAACACACACACACACACACACACACACACACACACACACAACCCTGAGGGATCAACAGAATCACCTGGAAGGCTTGTGGGACTAATTGCTGGGCCCCACCCACAGAGTTTCTATTATGTAAGTTTGCAAGGGGCCTGAAAATTTGCAAAAGAATGCAGGAAAGAAGCAACACAGGAAACACACACACACACACACACACACACACACACACACACACAACCCTGAGGGATAAATGGAGAACAAAACCAACTTGGTGGAACTTAAACCCAACTATATCAATAATTTAAATAAATGACTAAACATTTCTATTACAAGACAGATCCTGCAGACTGGGTCTTACTCAATATAATAATGTGCTTACAATAAATGCATTTAAAATGCAAAAACGTGCATAGGTATAAGGGAGAAGGATAGAACAAGATACACTATCAAATAGTAAGCATAAGAAAGCTAGATGGCACCCAGAACAGAGTCCTGTAGAGCTGACCTGAATCCAACCTGCAGCCCGTGTTCCAACCCTAGTCAGCCACGCTCAGGGGACCCCACCCTGTCCAGCTGCACCCAGTCCCCCTGCAGGTCCACGAAGGAGAAAAATAAATGTTGATATAATTCCCTTAAAAAAAAAAGAAAAGAAAAGAAAGCTAGATGGCCACATTAGGTTCAAGAGAGCGGAAGGAGAATCAATGGGTGAGAGCAGAAGGAGAGCCCATGTTAGCTCTATGGAGCACAGAACTTTCCAGTGCTCATCACTTGCCAGCAGTGGAAGGGGCTGCCTTGTCATTCCAACAGTTGTCTCTGGAGTTGGGCAAACAGGCCAGTCTAGGGAGAGAAAGAGCATTCTTGCCTGGAGAGATGGGTTAGATGACCCCCTCCTTGCTTTCTGGAGCTAAGATTTTATTTTACAGTCACCTACTCGCTGCACAACTATAAGCCACAGTGATTCAATAAGATAACAATGGAGCTGAAAAATTCCTCTGGCCGAGTGATGTCATAGCCATGGAAATGTCACAGCACAACACATTACTCACGTGTTTGTGGTGATGCTGGTGCAAACAAACCCACTGTGCTGCCTGTCGGATAAAAGCATAGTACAAACAATGCTGTACGGTTCAGAATGCTTGATCATGAATGACTGTGTTACCGGTTTATGTATTTATGGTACTATTTACCATTATTTTAGAGTGTATTCTTTCTATTTATTAAAAAAATGTTTGCTGTAAAACAGTATTGCCATGTTGTACTGGCAGCAGCCTTATGTATCTCTCGTTTACCCAGTCTCTGGATCGCATCATTTTCTCTTATGCTTGATTTAATCTCATGTTGTATACAAGTACACGCTGTCCAGGCTGGTGTGCTAGGAGCCGTGGTTTATGCCATTGAGCCTCGGTGTGCAGGAGGCTCACCATCTCTGTCTGTGTACGTGCACGCTGGGATGTTCACCCAGTGGCAAAGTTGCCTAAGGACACAATTCTCAGAAGGACACAGTTCTCAGAATGTGCCTCCGTCATTAAGTAGAGCATGACTCCACTTCCTTTTTTATAATTGTGATTTTCTTTTTTGTGTGTCACTACAAAAGCAGGTATGTGTTCATTTTATAATACTTAGAAAATTCTAAAATGCGCAGAAAAGGTAAGTCATCTGATCCTTTCCGCCAGCATTTTGGTAAAGAGGCCCAGTTAACCTTTTTAATATGCATATTTAATCAATTCTGATGAAGTGGAATCATAGCAAGTGCAGTGTATTGCAGCAGCGTTTAAAAAACTCCTTTATGGAGAACCAAGATGGCGGCATAAGTAAACACCGGAGTTTGC
>NW_005366245.1:732538-733224 GCF_000412655.1 Myotis brandtii | reverse complement strand
AGATTGCTGCCTCGCACAACCACTTCAAAAATACAACTAAAAGATGGAACGGACATCATCCAGAACCACAGGAAGGCTGGCTGAGTGGAAATTCTACAACTAGAAGGAAAGAGAAAAGCATACCGAGACTCAGAGGAGGTGCAGTGTGGAGGTGAAATACTAAGGTGCGGAGTGCATGCGGAGCGGGCTGGCGGCTGAGGGCGCGGTTGTCATTTTCAATCGGGAGGGAGTCTCAGGCTCTGAGCTCCAGTTCCGGGCCAGTCTCTAGGGACCCAGACTCATACGGGAGAAGCGGGACTGTCTGGCATCGGTCAGAACCCAGGGCTTGCAGTGATTACCGGGACACTGAGAAGCAGAGCCTCTGAGGGCAAGACTGAGAGCAGCCATACTGCTAGCCCAGCTCTGTTGATCCCATGGGACCTGCCCCGCCCAAGCCCTGCAGGGAGGCTTTTGCTGGATAGCCTTAGGCAAAGGCTAGATTAGCACCTCCCTAGAGATCCAGGAGCCAGGAAGCCCAGAGGTCAGAGTGGGACCATCCAGTTTGCAGCTCCGTGGAACCATAAAAGACACACTCAGGGGGCAGACTCAGTGAGCACCAAAGCCCCAGTGAAGCAAGTCTTGCCCCGGAGGGGCGTCTCCAGCACAGAAGTTCTCCCACTGCAGACACAGCTGATTCTCACAGCCAA
>NW_005366245.1:723416-731312 GCF_000412655.1 Myotis brandtii | reverse complement strand
GCGGAGGGTGGGGTGGGAACTGGGTGGAGGGGAGTTATGGTGGGAAAAAAGAGGAACCAATGTAATAATCACAACAATAAAGATTTAATTAAAAAAATAAAATAAAAACAATTAAAACAAACAAACAAACAAACAAAAAAACTCCTTTATACTGTATTATGTCTTTCCATGCTATTAAATATGTCTGTAAAACAGGAGGGTGAAAGCATATTCAACCCAGGGGGAGAAAAAGTAATGAGAGACTAGTTTTATAAATTCAGAACATTTTAAAGGGATGCTTTCTGCACTCTTGTACTTTTACTAGCTCAAGAGCACTCTGGGATTTTGGTGGTGATTTAGATGTGGAGAAAGAGCCAGGAAAAGGAGTGAGTGCCTGATCTTTACTAGTAGTTTGGGTGATTGGTGACTGTTGGATAACCAAGGACTGAGCGGAGAGGAGTAGGTTGGATTTGGGGCCAATCAAATTCATGTTGAGTTGGAGTTGCTGGGGGTCACTGCCTGGCCTGAGCCATTTCTCAGGCTGACAGTGTCTCTTTCCCTCGCCCACTTGCCTTTCCCTTTTAAAAGCATCACTACTACCCCACTCCCTGCATACTTGTTATTATGCACGCTCACTGGGTTGGCTATTCTAAAACTTAAGGGGCAGATCCAATATCAAGGGGTTATTGCTAATCATTACAGGTACAAACATTATAGAGCTATGGAATTCAAATGTTCAATTAACTGCTTTCGTGTCTCCGTGCCGTCCTCCCCGCCCCCCCTTCTTTGGTGATGATAGGCTCTCCTTCCTCTGCAGAAACCACCCTTGTGGACCTGAGCAGTGTGCAGGCGGAATGATAGCTTTTTCTTGGCCTCTCTAGAGTGAGACACTTTTTACTAATTTATTTATTTTATACAACCTCCCAAGTGCCTTTTCTCATCCAGGAAAGAGTTTGGGGGCAGCTGAAAAGAACAGACTTGGAGTTGGGTTGGGTTGGAGTGACACTTGGGGAAGTCACTGATGATATTGTCCAAGACAGGGTGTAGACTGAGAGGAAAGTGAAGTTTTCTGGTCGTTTCTATTGGATCCTGTATGTGTGAGCAGAAGGAATTATAACGTGAAATGAGTTGCTCCCTAACTAGGGTGGTATTCTGAAAGTTCACAGAGGGGAGCTTCAAGGAAGGTGGTCACTGGCCTTGCAAAGGAAGGAGACCATTTGTTTAGAAAGTCCAGTGGGAGGAGACCGAGGCATGGCTTTTAAGGAGCGCAGACTGATACTGGGGAAATGGAGGACTGTAGAATTGGGTCGGGGAGAGAAAATAGAAGGTGAGCCTGGAGCTTCTTGTAGTACAGGAAGTAGGGAAGTGCTCAGAAGACAAGTCAGTGATAAAATGGGAGCAAGTCAAAGGGACAAGGAGCTAACCTGAAAGAGCTCCCAATGGGCAAGGCCGGGACAACTTGAGCAACAAAATACATCACGCAGTATTGGATTATAACCCAAAGCACAAAATAAATGTCCACGTGTCCATAGTGATACAAATAAGTGATTGACTCAATGAATAACCGGAGAAGAAAGTCTTTCTTACGCAGTAATATGTGTAGACCTACCAGGTGAAATATAACCCCCTCCCTCTCTTGAAGGGAAAAACATCAGACAAGCCCAGTTAGAGCGACATTCTACAGGATACGTGGTCTGAATGCAAAGCTGTGAAGGTCCTGAAAAACAAGGAGGGAGTGAGAAACCGCCACAGACCCAGTGCAGTGGGTGATGCCCTGGATTGGGTCTTGGAACAGAAAGAGGACATTAACAGAGAAACGGATGAAATCAAAATCAAGCCTGGAGTTTAGTTCCTAGTGATACCCTATACTGATTTCTCAGTTTGACAAATAACAAACGGTATTATAAGATGTGAAAAGGGGGGAACTGGCTGGGGAAGTGTATGGGAATTCTTTGCAACTTCCTGTAAATCGAGAAGTATTCCAAAATAAAAAGTCTAAAGTGTGTGTGAGAGAGTGTGAGCGTGTTTGTGTGTTGGGATGAGGGGTTGAAGGAACTTGAGTTTGTTTGTAGGCTGAAAATAAGTTATTGGTGTAGATGGGCAGGCGTATTTGGGAGGGGAAGGAGGGATGTTTTATCAGTGCACAATAGAGGGAGATATGGAGAAATGCAGACTAGAAGCAGAGAAAAAGAAACGAGGTAAAGAAAGAGTTCAAGTTGGGCAGCAGTCTTTAAACACCTTTGCGCACCCTCAACAGAACGTTGAAAAATTGCAAGTCTTCATTCTCAGACTTACCATCTGAGACATATCAGAGAAAATCTGACTTCTGATGGCCCTGTCCATCTTCTTTCATAATTCTAATATATAGCTAGATAGGTACGGCATGGGGTTACCTGGATGTCTATTCATATTTTCTGATTTGAGCTCAGGGACTGTCCTCCTATACAGAACTGTTCCTTTGGAGCCTTAGAGGTATTTATATCCGGGAGCAGTGTACCCTTTTAAGGTGAATTTGGTTGGGTGAGAGGCCTGCTTTCTTGTTCAAGAAGGGAAAGGCAAGCAGGAAGTGAAAGGAAATCCTGAACCCTGGTTTTAGGAAAGGGATTTGGAAATTAAGGACCTGGTAATAGATTTACTTAAAACCTTTGCCCTCATACTTCTTGAGACTTTCCTTGTACCCCATTGTGAAGACCATGGTAGAGGACCATGGTAGGGAGTGAATCTGGAATATTGCCTGGGGAAGGAGAGAACTTTCTCAGGACTGCTTTGTGTTGAGGTCACAGGTGGAGGGGAAGGGAGCCAGTTCCCTCTCAGTGATGCTTCCTGCACTGTTTCCCCTGCTGCCTTTCTCCTGGGGACTGCTCTTTTTCTCCTCCGTTGTCTCTCCTCCCTTTTCCTGGGTCTGATTTATTTGAGATCAGGTCCTAGTGGCAACCTTGAGCACCCTTCTCATGGTGAAGTGATTTGTGAAGTGTCCTCATTAAACAACATTCCATTGAAATGAAGTAGCAATTCTTAGTGAGGAGATTTGACCTATGTATATTTTAGACCAAAAGTGCTCCTAGAGAGTAGACTCATTGAATGAGCATCATGGTACAAATCTATACATTGAATGAGGTATTTTATAGTTCCGATTAAGGCAACCTGTTCACACTTTTAAAAAAATAATTAAGGTGTGTTAGATGTTGTCATCCATCTATTAAACTTTAAAGAAGCTTAAAAATGTAAATATATATATTTTTAAACATATGCCTATCCATATTTTGCCAAATAAATGACAGCGCACTTAAAGATTATTTTCACTCTAGGATAACAATATCTAGTGCATGTTTGTGATTGTACTTAAGATGTGTTACACATGCCACATATATTGTTGCCACTACATGTGTGTAAGTCATTTATAAAGCTCATTGATTTAACACGTTAAGCGCCCAGTCAGTCACTGGTGACTGACACTATACTTTCTGTCCGGAAGACAAAACTTGCTGGGCGCTTAACGTTTTAAAGAGTGAATAAAGCTCTGGCTGATGTGGCTCAGTTGGTTGAGCATTGTCTCATGCAGGGAAAGGTTGCTGGTTCTAATCCCATGCCCATGCCCATGCTCACGCCCATGCCTGGATTTCAGGTTCTATTCCTGGTAGAAGGCCTGTAGGAGGCAGCCAATTGATGTTCCACTCTCACATCCATGTTTCTCTCTCTCTTCCTCTCTCTCTAAAAATCAATTTCAAAAAATCTTTAAAGAGCTAATAAAAAGGTACTCTTGTGATTCAAGAATCCATTTCAGATAGTAGACTAGTCTAAATTCTGCCCTAATTATTAAATTGTGTACCTTCCTTTTTTGGTTTTAGCATACCTGGTTACTGTAGGATTGATGAATTCAGGAAATGTAGAGTTGATTAGCACATTTTCACTGTACAGAAAAACTTGTTATTTTATTAGATAGGTGATGTCTTGCGGTTGTATAACATCTTTCCACTGTTATCATTAGAAAGTCTTCACTGTACTGGGCAATGACTAATACTAGTATAATCCTAATTTTGTAACGGGGCAGTGAAGATTGGCAGGTGATCTTACTCTTTATTTTCCAGGTAAGTTGCGTGTATTAGTTGGTCCAGTTTGAGCATACTCTAGCTGCCCAGGAAGTCTTCTCCTCAAGGCTGTAGAGCCTCAGGTCCTTGCTAAGTGGGTTGCAAGGAATCGTGAACCACATCAAAGTATAACAGATGTTGTATGTGGTCCTGTATCCTCAAATTTCATCAGAAAGCCAAAGAATTCTGTGCCACCAAAAGGTTAAGAATGTCTTTTTGTTCAGTGCCACTGCTGAACAAGTCTGTGGGTCGGGTACAATGGTGTTTTCAGACACTTGGAAATAATAGCGCCCATGTTTGTATTGCAGTAGTTCTTCAGCCACATACAGTATTCAGTTACAGAATTTCTCCTGCACTTACCTCCAGTATTTGTAGATTTATTACAAATCTAGTGTAGTCCCACTTCTGTTTCATATTACCCTCACTAATTCACATTACAGATGATCTTGAGAGCCCAGGGAATCTCAGTTGTAATCCTGATCTGCTGTTCATTCCATATTTCCGTTTGGGTAAATATTTGCTGTATTGTTTCATTTCTTCATAGTATTTAAATAATGTCAGGACAATAGACACAGCTCACAGAGGAAAAATTTAATTTTAAATATTAGTGTTGTTACCATTCTAGCCTGTGGTAAATGGAAAATTTGTGAGTAAATGCTATTATGAAATATTGTTTCGACTTATATGTCTGACATCAATTTGTTTAAAGCATAAATGATCATCTTTGGTATTTAGAATAGCAAGAGAAAAATGGGGGAAAATGACAAAACATTTCTGGGAAGAGACTTCTGTCAGAATGTATATACTTTGTTTTCTTGAAGGTGGGTTTATCTCTCTACTATTACAAAGGAACATATATATGTCCAACAGTATTTTATTGTTCGATAGAGATCTCTTAGGAATGAAAATAAATGCTTCTAACCATGATCCTTAAAATGACTGAGGGATTCTAAACCAACACTGAATGAAAAAGCTGTTAACAACGTTTTCTAAATACGCATGATCTAAGTAAATGGTTCACATATAAGCAGACGAGTATTAGCTGGCGAATTTGTTAAAATGCACATGCCTGGGACCTCACCCCATAAGGATTTTGACTCAGTAGTTCTGGAGTTTGTTTTTACACATGTTCCAGGTGATTTGACCACATTTTTGTTAAGGCTGATCTAGGTGCTAAGAGGTTTGATGGGAATAGCTATAATATAATAATATTACCTTTAATATAAGGGAAGCCATGATGAGTGTGGAGAGGTGAGGAGACATGGAAGTATTGGCAAATGACATGGAATAATTTTGTGCCCCAAAATTCATTTAAAAAACAAACAAACTTATTTCCGAAATTGAAAAAATTAGTAAGAGGAGTGGTGTTATTTTACATTTATGCAAATGTCTTTACTGTCTAGCTTAACAGAAGACAGCTGGAATCTCATATCTGTTTCTGTATTCAGTGTTAACAGTGTTTTGGTTGATGTCTATGAAGAAGATTCAGTCTTACAGAGAAAATACCTTTTTTTGATACTATGCCCAAGCTCCACCACAAGTCATAGTTTCTGAAAGGTTCGTTGCCATGTGGAATCTGAAATCGCATCATTAAGCGTTTTTGCTTTTTTAACTTTTCTACATTAAAATCCATTGGTCTGCCTTGCACTATCAGTGGATCTTTTTTTTTTTAAATATATTTTTTTTTATTTTCAGAGAGGAAGGGAGAGGGAGAGAGAGATAGAAACATCAATGATGAGAGAGAATCATTGATCGGCCGCCGCCTGCATGCCCCCTACTGGGGATCGAGCCCGCAACCCAGGCATGTGCCCCTGACCGGAACTGAACCCAGAACCCTTCAGTCCACAGGCCAACACTCTATCCACTGAGCCAAACCGGCCAGGGCCTCAGTGGATCTTTTACCCATGAGTGATTTTGACCAACATTCAGAGAGGGCACTAAGATCATACAGACCTTCTAAAGTCACATTCATTACTGCCCTTATCGCATCAGAGAAGTCTTTAAGTATTGGGAAGCTGTCAGGCTCACAGTGGCAGATGTGAAGTTATCCAAGATGCTTGAAAGCTCAAAATTGGTTATTGACAATAAATACTGTCAGTTGTTTTCCTTGCAGAAACAGACTCACTTTGTTCACTGTTGGGAAAATGACTGCCACATACCCAAGTCAGGGTACCCACATTTTGTCAATTGTTCTTTCAAGAAAAAAATGGGAGTCCAGGAGAAAGCAGCTAGTGCAGCTTGCAACTCAATGACACAAGTGCCTTTTTTTCTAGACCCCCATTGTACTCCACTCTGCAGCAGCCGAGTGCTTCCTGTGTACTTCCCATTCTGTCACAGAGAACATCAAAATGACCTGTACTCAAGGGTCAAGATTTAATAAAGTAGTAATTCCTACAGCTTGCTTCCTTAAGGGCTTTCGCAAAGGAAATTGGTGTGTGCCTTTTTTTCATTTTTTATTGCTAATATGCGGTGAAGAAGAATGCAGCGAGGACCAGGCCCATTTGCTGCCACTGCCTTGATTAGCGCTAAGGCGCCAGCAGTTTCCCCACAATTACTTTTGCACCATGAGTGCAAATGTCAGCACAGTGAAAAGACAAATAATGTCTTTGTGTTATTCTAAAAATAGTTTTGACCTCTGAGAAGGTCTTGGGGACTCTCGGGAGTCCACTAATCACACACTGAGAACCACCATTGGAGATGCATTGGGCCTTTCTCCCACCCCCAGCCTCCCAACTTCGTGTGTTTTTTTTTGTGCCAGACATCAACGTGTCTGTAATCTAGGGCTTCTTAGTAATACAGTCTGGAGTATCTGTGCGATGGGCAACACTGTCACGATTCTAGCTAGAGTGGGGAGTGCACCCGACAGGCATCCATTTAAGAATTTCCAGCTCCTACGTTGTGCTGTGGTCCCCATGAGTGTTGAAGCACAACCTCCCTCCATCTCTACCCAAGGAAGTTTTTTTTTCTTTAGGCACAGTTTAAGTTTAAATGCCTTCCCCAGCCTAGGACGCGGTTTCGTTTGTATTTCTTAATACTGTGCACTATATGGTTCGTTTGCATCCTCAGTCATTTTTGAAAATTTTGTCAATCCCTTAATTACTTCAAGAACCAAAATGAGTTCGTTTCCTTTGTAATCTGCATGTTGTCCTCCCCCTCCCCCCCCAAAAAGGAGGGCGTTTTGTAAATATTTGTCTCAATATAAAATGAAATCAAAACTGAAAGCGAGCGGAGTAAAACAAGAGTGCGTGAGCTGCCCGTTTCCTGACTGCAAGCACTGCAAAGATCAAAAGTAGCGGACACGGTTTTCTGCTGTGGTTTTACTCCTGGCTCCCTGCAGCCTCTTGGGGCTCAGTATTCAACAAATACTCCAACTGGAGCTGGAGTTCCGAGCGGCCGGGTACCGTATGTTCCGGCGGCGTGTTTGTACATTGTTAAACCTGCCAGGAACACCAGCTCCGGAGCCTGCAGGCGGGGCTCCCCGGGGGCGTAGGACCGGCCGAGCGCCATGCCCATTTAAGGAGGAGGACCGTACCATCGGAACTTTCTTTACGGGGGAGGGGTGTTCTGGCGGGCTCTGACAACTTTCATTGAGCCCCAAAGGTTTCCTTTCCCTTCCTACGCGGGCCCGAGGTCTCGTGCTGTTTTGGGTGGGAGCTGGGAGCGGGTGGGCGCGGGCGTGGGCCCCTTTCGTGTCCTTTCTCCGAAATAAGACCTGCGGGATCTCGCTCGCTTTGAATTCGGACGCGGTGTCCCACCCCCCCGGCCCGGCCCGAGTATGGTTGGCCCGCGGAGGCCCCAGTGCCCGGATGTCCATCAGGATTAGTGCGAG
>NW_005366245.1:722693-723152 GCF_000412655.1 Myotis brandtii | reverse complement strand
GGGTCGTTATTTACTGTCAGAGAGAAAAACGGCAGCGAGCGCCCTAGACAGGTCCTGCCGGGGAGAGCGGGGCGTTGCGTTCAAGTTAGGATTCAAGTTAGCACGCTCCGCTCTTCCAAAAGCCTCCGTGAATTTCAGAGACGCGAAGCTGATTGAATGTGTCTGCCTGTCCCCAAATTTTCGTTCACTTTCTTTGTGCACCTCCCTTGGGTTCTCTTGATTTTTATTTTATTTTATTATTATTCTTCCCCTCTAAGTGTCGTGAGTAGAGTTGCATCCGCCAATTAATGGAAAACAGTTCACCTTGTGGGGGGGGGCGGGGGGAGGGTTGAGCTTTTGCTCAGTGAGCGATTGGAAATTTTATTGCGAAAATGTACGGTTCCCCATAAAACGACACAGCTTGACTCTGCTGAGCAGGCAGCGGCCGGAATGCACGGGGCTGGCGAAGGGGAGGGGAAT
>NW_005366245.1:708209-722659 GCF_000412655.1 Myotis brandtii | reverse complement strand
CCCTGTTGTAGGAGCCTCAAGCTCTGACTTTTCCGTGGTTTTTAACTTATTTTGTCCTATGAGCGTTAAAGACCGATGATGACAAGGCATTAGTGACTGTTTTAAGATTCACACTGTGGTGCGAGTTCATCTTAGTTGTGACAGCAGTTGGTGCTAAAGGGACACTTAGGAGTTATGTGTCTTTATTTATTTTTATTTTATATATATATATTACCTTTAGGTTTACTAGAAAGCAGTTTGGTGTCACAGACCTCAGCTATTAAGAGGGCTCTTCAAGGGGGTGTTTGTGGTGCAGTGGTTTGGGGGTCTCTTGGAAGGCTGAGCCACGTTCCATGGCTAAAGACCCAGATGGATCCCGGAGAGAAGGAGAAGTTTTGAGGGTGAAGTTGGGGTCAGATGAGACTTCAGATTCTTTTCTCTGAGAGAGAGACCTTTCTAGGAAGAAAAAGAACGGCTCCATGTACAGCCCCTCTCCTGTGTGCTACCTGCTCTGTCTGTTGGATCCTCTCAGGGCAGCGGTTTAATCTCTGCCCCCGTTGTATTGATTGTTCTAGGAAGGAGCTCTTAACTTGGATGGGAAACAGAAGTTGCCTATTTATTCTTTGCTAGCTTCTCCTGAAATTCAGCTGCCCAAGGGGTCCCTGGCACAAAACCTTCGACTAAGATACCCGGGATCTAAGAAATGCAGTGACTGCTATCTAACCGAGAGCAATGTTTCGGAGCTGGGATTTGAATTCAGGTGTGAGTGATTTCAGGGCCTCGGCCCTTGAACTAATTAGGAATAAACGGGTTTAATGGCTACATTGGATCCGCCGTGTGCCGGCACCGCGACTTTAATTGGATTACCTCTGACTCTCCTCAGTCACTTCAGGCCAGGGCTTTTATTTCCACGTGAGGTCAGTTAAGGAAACTGAGGCCCAGCCAGCCTTTCTTGCTTGCGGTCACACAGGCAGGGCACTTGCTCAGGCCAGGCTGCCTCTTGCATGCTGAGGTGAGGTGTTGCCAGGAGCAGTTTCTGCTGAAAGTGCTTTGCCCCGAGATGTAACCTGAGTTATTAGTGTGGTGGGTCAGCCAGCCTGTCAGCAGTTGAAATAGGACTGTCCATGTTTCACTCTTCTACCTGGCTTTCAGCCACAGGCCTAGGAGGTGCGCTGTTTTCTTAGCCGGCATACTGGGAGTGTATCTCACAAACTGTAAATGTCCATTTTCTCCATTTACATCTGGAATGTGGTCCAGGCTCATTTGACACGCTGTTTTGAGATCCAAAGAGAGGCTATGTGGAGAAGGTTTCGGATATTTGTGGATTTCAGGGAAACCTCAAAGCTGGGCCAAGTGACCCTGCGTAGTCCTAAGTGAAACCGAGCCAGCATCTATGATATATAATCTGGGCTAGTAAAATCTTGCCCATGTGCCACATTATCTGTTTGCTCTTGAAACAAGTAATTTAGATTGCTGGGCTCATTGGACCTAACGATTCATAGTTTGGTTTGTTCTAACCACAGTAGTTTCATTGTGCACTGTTTAAATTTGATTTTTTAAATTAATTAATTAATTTATTTATTTAGACCCACTGCGGTTCTCAACCTGTGTGTCGCGACCCCTTTGGGGGTCGAACGACCCTTTCACAGGGGTCGCCTAAATACATCCTGCATATCAGATATTTACATTACGATTCATAACAGTAGCAAAATTACAGTTATGAAGTAGCAACGAAAATAATTTTATGGTTGGGTCACAACATGAGGAACTGTATTAAAGGGTCGCGGCATTAGGAAGGTTGAGAACCACTGATTTAGAGGTAGGTGGGAACTTGGCTGAAACTGAATTCTGTAGCACTGATAATGAATAGAGCTGATCCTGGCACTTTTCTCTCATTCTTTGGCATTGGTATAAGGTAATATCCTTGATTTGTTACTGATGGGTGGTATACAACTAATTTTTCAGGTGTATAGACTAGGCAATGTATTCCTTATCAATAGTCAGCAAAATATTACCTCACATTTTTTAGTATCCCCTGCATAAGCCAGAAGTACTTCGAATAAGGGAGGGACCTACCTAAGTATTTCTTGGCTTGTGAATTTTTATAAATTGAGGTTGTATATTCCTCTTCTTCATTTTAAAACTTAAAAGTAGGAAATTGATCATTTTGTTTTGCTTTGTGGTTAATTTCTTCTCTAGAAAAGGAAGACTTACTGTAGAAGGTTAATTGCCTACATTTTAAGAATTAGAATTTGGGTCACTATTTGGAAAACATGGAATATTTGGTTTGAGTGTTCAGAGTGGAGAAAGGCACTCACTTAGAAATGCAACATTAGTTACAGCAGGAGTGGCTGAGCCTCAGCTCTCTGATTAATGTGTGTTTCTCTGGAACCTGTAAGCACGACAGATATGTTGACTACACTTCCTGATGGCAATTGTAACAAACTTGCTTTCTCTAATGTGAAATAGTTACAGATTTTGGCTTTTGTTTCCAAATTCTGATTTAAAGCACATGGAGACTATATTTTTATATTAAGTACACAGTCTGGCATGCCCTCTTTTGATAACGAGTAAGCCTGTGATAGGTAGGGGTGGGCATGGAATCCCTCCAGTTTGTGGATCTGTCTTTTCTGTGAGGATTCGCTTGCTTTATATTGAGGAGTATGTCCATGGTGGATAAAACAGAAAGGAGGGCTTTGTGTGCTTCCCCATCTCTGCTCACCTCCTCATGGAAGCAACTCCTGAATTCTAGGAAGGAATATATACATGCCTTCAGCTACCATCAGGGATTAACTGGTTTTAAAATGCACCTTGTGCTACCTGAGGAGCCCTGGCCCACCCCTACCCTGGGGGTGAAAGGTGTAAGGATGGGAGTGGGGGATACGGACTTGCCTCTTTAGGAGAATAGCATTTGCTGACTGAGAACATCTCAAAAGAGCACTTTCACATCAGTAGCAAAAGGAAATTAGGTTGCCCCGGCCAGGCGGCTCAGTTGGTTGGAGCTTCGTCCTGTACACCAGAAAGGTTGTGGGTTTGATTTCCAATAAGGGCACATACCTAGGTTTCGGTTCAATCCATGTACAGGTACAAACAGGAGGCAACGTACCTATGTTTCCTTCCCTGTCCCCTCCCTGTCCCCTCCCTCCCCCTCCCCCCTCTCCGCTCTCCCCTCTCCCTCTCCCTCTCTTTCTAAAATCAATAAGTATATCCTTCCTTGGGTGAGGATTTTAAAAAAAAAGGAAATCAGGTTATCAACTTTCCCACAGTTGTTTGTTTGTTTGAATTTGACTTAATGTTAATGTAGCTTTTAAAAAAAAATAAAGCAAAATCAGATTATTATGAAGCCGGTTTTTGGTGGCTCTTTATTTTGGTGAGGGAAATTTCTCCATTGCAAAATAGGCAACCCCGATTTATGAACAACTGATACCATGGAAGAAAATTCCTGAAAGCATAGAAGCTCTGAATAAATATGAGCAAATATCAAGACAATTGCTATGGTATTTTGGAAAGTACAGTTCAAGGAACTGATTTCAAGAGGAAAATAATTTATGCACTATTTTGACTCAGTGAATGGCTTCATTTTTTCCCTTATGACACCATTGTAAACAGTGTCCTTGACAGAAGAGAAACACAGACAGGTCTCTGAAATGATTTCCTTCTGGTTCACCCTGAGCGCTCAGCTGAGCTTCCTGACTCACAGACTGGAGCTCCTTCCATGATAAAGACAGGAAGGAGGATTGAGTCATTTTCTCAGCCAGCTGGTTTATGGAGACGTTCTTTGGCAAAATTAACACAAGTGATCCCTTGGGATTTAGGAGATTCTATATACTAGACCATGAAAAGGTATTCAATAGCTGGTTCTATATCTTAAAAAAATTTTTTTTAGTAGTTTATTGATTTTTTAGAGAGAGAGGGCTAGGGAGGGAAGGAGGGAGAGAGGGAGGGAGGGAGGCGGAAGAGAGGGAGAGAGAGAGAGAGAAACAGAAACATCTATGTGAGAGCACATCAATCAATAGATAAGCTGCCTCCTGCACGCCCCTACTGGGGAGCTGCAGACCTGGAATCAAAAGGCAACCTTTCTGTGCACAGGACGATGCCCAACCGAGTCACAAGGGCCAGGGCTGGTTCTGTATACTTTTGAAAATGGAATTTAGTGAATGCTGTATTTACACAATTTGAATATCAAATATACTCGGTAATGAAAAAGATCTTAATCATGGATAAGATAAAGCTATTCACTCCTCTTGGTGTTATCATTTATTTGTTTTGAGCATCCAAATCTATGTATTACCTAATGGCTGAAAAATGGAAGAGTTAGAAAGCAGATTAGCTTCATTACTGCTTTGAGGAACAATTTACAACCTGATTGCTTCTAAATATATAAACTTAGTTTTCTATTAGCAAATTTCTCCATTTTGTTCATTTTCCAAGGTTGGCAAATACACTTAATTCCAAAATTTCCTGTCTTCTAAAAAGGAAAGGCCTGGGTGTGAGAAAGGACTGCTAGCAACAGAGTATTCTCATTTTCCCTTTGTACTACTTGGAACTGTGGTCTGCACCTTTTGGACAGAATTTCTTGGCTCAGAATTATAAACAGCAAGCTCGGGTATCATAATCTCTCTGTTGTGGTTCACTTACATTTTATTGATAGAGGGTGGTGCATAACTTGCAGTTTAAAATAATTGCCTGTCTTTTTTACCTATGTGAAAATAATTGGGAGGGTGGGGGAAAGCTAACCTTGTAATATTTTACCTCTGCTTCAGGGTGTTCTCAATTCATTTTATTTGAAAATAACTTTTCCCTTTGTACTACTTGGAACTGTGGTCTGCACCTTTTGGACAGAATTTCTTGGCTCAGAATTATAAACAGCAAGCTCGGGTATCATAATCTCTCTGTTGTGGTTCACTTACATTTTATTGATAGAGGGTGGTGCATAACTTGCAGTTTAAAATAATTGCCTGTCTTTTTTACCTATGTGAAAATAATTGGGAGGGTGGGGGAAAGCTAACCTTGTAATATTTTACCTCTGCTTCAGGGTGTTCTCAATTCATTTTATTATGAACATAACATTTATTCATTTGCTCAAAATAATTACAGCAAGTAGAATGCACAAATATAAATGTATCACATGAAATGTTACTTTAGACCTTAGTGGGAAGAATAAGATTTATAGCTTTTGGTGATAATGCCCTGGGAGCCCAGAAGTAAAAATTAACTTTAAAATCATCAGGCGCCGATGTTTGACTTTTTGTGTCTTGGCGGTGATCAGTGTTGAGAATCCTTCCTGTGTGCATACTTTTCCCTTTACCTATTCACAGTGAGTTAAAGCTTATCCCTATGGCCACACAGCCAACAGACTTAATATTCTGGAAGTCTTTTTCTCTGGTGAATGTGTTTTCTTGTGTTGGTTTATTGGCTTTGTTTTTAATTTAATCAGATTGAACTATCAGATTCTTAAGGCTCTTCCTCAAAGAAGTAATTTGATGTCAGTTTTAATATATTAAGAAGGAATCCCAAGTGAAATCTTGTGAAAGAGAACTGAAGCAAACAGGGGGAAGTATGCTGTATTTCTATTGACACCTAAATTGTCTTATATTTCCAAAGGGCACTCACAGTTTGACCACATTCTGAAAGTACCAAGAATTGTTCCTCCTCCACAATGGCTCAGGATGATGACCACTTGGAGATCTATAGGCTACGTGATCCTTTGTTTGGATGGGCTGGGGAGAGCTAAGGATATGGCTCCTGAGTCACTAGCTTACTTTTACTTTATCCAAAAGGATATAACCCTTCTTTCCGGTATTGCTTACTACTAGATGGCCAGTTAAACAAAAGTAAAGTAATATTTTAGGAGCGGTGTGGGCATTTAAGTTCAAAGTCGATTAGTCTTAAGAATCATCACGTGTGCTTGTTAACATAGTCTGGTCTTCCCCTCACTCCCACCCCAAGATTCGGATGGACAGGTCCAGGGCAGAGCTTGGGGGGAGCCCTGCTGACTCTGAGGCAAGGCCCGTGTACCACTCTTTGTGAAATGGGGTGTGTTTGAGAGATATATGTAAAGTATAATATATATCGTGCAGTGCAATTACATTTGGTTTTATTGAAATAGACATGAAGTTGGTGAAGGTAGATATCTACCTCTAGAAATTTATGTACCAATTACAAACTCTGTGTTAAAATGACCAGCTGCACCAGTAGTTAAAAAAGAAAAGGGAAAAAAAGGTATCGAGAAATAATGCCCAATGTTTAATTTAATCATGCAGCACTTTCCTATGACCTGTTTCTTCTCAAGGACCTGGATATTTATTTAATTTACCCTTTCCTATCCTCTCTGGGCTCCTTCCCAAAACTAACTCCCCTCCCCCAGTTTATCAGGTGGCAGTTGGTTTTGTTCCCAGGGAAAAGTTATAACTGTGAATTGGTCAGTTATATCTGAACTTTATGAAACTGAAATGAAAGGTGTTTTGTTTGCTGTGTGTGTTTTAAGTACTGTTGTTGAACAAATAATATTCAAAAATTTTTAAGTGGGACTCCTACTGGGAAGTAAATGTTAAAATTATAGCAGATGTCGGTTCCTGTAACAAAATTCAGGAAACACTTTCTGGTATGTGGGTGTTGTAACTTCAGTTCTTGGAACTTTCCTTCAGGAAACTGTCCTGTCAAAAGCAGAACAGTCTGAAAATATGAAGCACAATTCACAAACTGTGTTGTGCAGTGTAATTAAATTTTGATTTGGTGCATATGTTTGTGCAGCTCTGACAGAGCTGAGACTGTCACGTGACTTTTGTCTTGGATAATGTACATCTGGATAACTTGTTAAATTGCTTCTCTCCCCTCCCCCCAGTCTCTGCTTTAAAAATACAGGTGTATCTGATTTACTCTGGATGTGGAAAGTAGTATAAAATTAACCAGTTCCCATTGTTTTGTGCAAAGAATGAAACCTGTTTTCTACTCAGCTTTGCAAAGTTGACTTGTTTTTGGTTTCTTGACTGTAGACATTTCTAAGTAAGATGCCCTTATCTAGTAAGTTAGTAGCTCTGCTACCAAAAATACTGGTAAACATTTGAATCCAAGATATTATGATTTTTAAAAAAATCATTTAAAGCAGCAATTTTAAACTGGTGTGCCACAAGAACTTTTAAAATATGCAATACCTGCTGAGGTGGAGGGGCAAGGGTGGCCTAGAAGAGGTCAATGGGGGAAAAAGGGGAACATATGTAATACTTTCAACAATAAAGATTTTAAAAAAAAACTTTGCCAATTTGAATGCAATAAAAAAAACCAACACATGCAATACCTGATTATTTAGTCAAGGGCACTGACCTCTTTTTACTTAGATTGTCAAAAAAAAAAATTGACAATAGCCAACACAATCCCATGCGGCACTGACCTCTTTTTACTTAGATTGTCAAATAAAAAATTGACAATAGCCAACACAATCCCATGTGAATGAATCAAAATTATACCCTTTTTTTGTCAGATCAGTAAAAAATACATATTTTTGGTGTGCTGCACAATTTTAGTAATTAGTTTATGTGTGCCATATGATGAAAAAGGTTGAAAATTGCTAATTTAAAGGAAAACAGAACCTCTTACTGAGTTAATATGCTGTTTTATGTATTTATTTTTAATATGCTACATTCAAAATAGCTTTTAAAATTCATTAAAAAGGGATATTTATTGGTACAAAGTCTGGCCAGTAACACAGACCTAAAGCTGTCATTTTATTTATGTTTTCTAGTAATCTTGACCTAGCAATTACACTTTTAGGAATTATGCTTTTTTGTTATTCTTTTATGGCCTGTATCTCTTTCCCCCTCAGTCCTGTGTTAGAATTAGACCATACTTGTGCTAACTAACTCTCCACTTAAAAAGCTGTGTAAATAAAAAGTTCGTACCACATGGAAAAAATTAGGCAGCAACATTTCCTAATATTAGCTTAGTGAAAAAATGAAATGAAACCCAGTATATTACATTTGTTTCAAAATGAAGTTATACTACCTGAAATATGGGAAAGAATAAGAAGATTAGTATTGTCTGCTTGTCACGCCACTTGGTTTTAGGGAAATTCAAACTTAGTTTTTTAAATGGGATTGTGCCCAGAAGACCAAAAAAGCCCTAGATTGGAAGTTTTAAATGGTTGAATTTGATAATCACATTTTTGCCAATAGTGGTGATAGAGTGGTGTGTCCCCCCCTCCCCCCCATGATGGGCCTATTCTTACACAAACACTTTCATCTTTTTCTTATTTTAGCAGTCATGTTTTTCTCAGGATAAAGTAAAAATCATTAGGTTTACTTACTGCATAGTTTAATTTGTAGGTTTTTAAAAAAATCATGACCATTCTCATAATAAGCCTAGAATAAAACATGGCTTCTTCATGAGGTCACCCATATTCTGTGGTGACACCCCTAAAGTATTGGTGTTCTCCATTAATTTTAAAGAGTGAAGTGGGAGCTGCACCCCTACTTGGTCTTTTTGGTAGCTTGGTAAAGGACCCCCTTCTTTTGTTGGGAGTGGGGAGTAGATAGCTTTACTGTCACCCAGATCTTTTATCTCCTATGTTATTTTTTTTTAAATTTATTGTTTAAGGTATTACAAATAGTAGTACATATGTCTCTCTCTCTCTTTTTTTTTTTTATACCTCCCCCCCATAACTCAGTTTTAGAACATTTTGTCCCACCAGTAAGATCCCCCATGCCCATTTTTAGGTACTCCCTGTTCCCAGCCCCATGCAACCACTAATCTACTTTCTGTCTGTGTGTAAATTTGCCTTTTGTGGGCACTTCACATACATGGAATCTTGTGGTTTCTTGCGTAACTTTTTGAGTTTCATCTATGGCATAGCATGTGTCAGTAGCTATGTCCTTCAAATTGCTGGATAGTATTTCATTGTCTAGATATCATAGACTGGTTGTTTCCAGTGGTTTTTTTTTTGGGGGGGGGAGGGGATGGGGGGGTGGTGCATTATGAATAGCTACTATGAACATGTAAGTCTTTGTGTAGACATGTTTTCTTTTTTCTTGGTTAGATAACCTAGGGGTGGAATTGCCGGGTTCTATGATATTTTTATGCTTAACTTTTGAAACCACAAAACTGCTTTCCAAACTATATGCCACTGTTTAAACTGACCTAGTTAAACAATTTCTTGTAAGTTATTTGCTGTCTTCATACCCAGCTGGGCAGTGGAAGTAGTGGTTCTGAGATCTGATCAATTTTGTATTTGATTATTAAAAAATGTGAGCCCCAGCTAGGTGGCTCAGTTGGTTGGCGCGTTGTTCTGTACACTAAAAGGTTGCGGGTTGGATTCCCAGTCAGGTCACATACCTAGGTTGCAGTTTTGATCCCCGGTTGGGGTGCATATGGGAGGCAACATATCAATGTTTCTCACTCACATTGATGTTTTTCTCTCTCCCTTCCTCGCTCTTTAAAATCAATAGACATATCCTCAGGTGAGAATTTAAAAAAAAGTGATGTTTTAAATTTATATATGACTTAAAAACACAACTATTTTTTCTCATAAAACATCTTTTATAGTATTTCTTAAATTGGTTAAGCTTTTTGAAGAAGAAACGTATATCAAAGAATGTTTAAAGAACACCAAATTAAAATTTGAAGTATTGACAATCATGCTGTTGTCAAAATAGCAAACAAAAGTCTCAACCTACAACACACAAATCCCTCAAATAGCAAAAATATATTATTAAAAATGATGCTTTATTTCATAACTGCTAAATGGCCCTAGAAATTATTTCAGTGTGCTTTTGAATAAAAACATTTAGGCCAGAATTAGCTGTTCTTATTCACTACAACCTCACATTCACAGATATGTTATCTAAGTGAAGCTTCTGGAAATTATCATTAAAACTTGGGTCCTGCCAGGGGAAGGCGCTGACCATGTGCCCTCAATTGGTGGTGTGCTCCAGAGCTTCAGGAAAAGACAGATCTATTTTATGAGCAAAATTAGTTTATGAAGTGCTTTGAAATTATCTTTGGGTGCACAAGTAATGGTAGTGAAAGCAGAGTATCTTTTCAGCACTTTGTTGCTATTTGCAGCAGAGCTCTGAGGCCTTGGTTAGATGTCGGGTCCCCCGCTGCCCAGTGTGCTTCAGCTTCAGCTTCGGCCTCGGTGCATTATGGCATGTTATTGCAATTCCCTGCTTCTGGGTATTAACTCACCTACGTAAAGATTATATCAGCATTACTAGCTTATGACTATGGCAAATTCACAGGCATGAACCGTGCATTTAATATTAGTTACGTCATGTATTGAAGAACGCCTCATTGCCTGCTAAGAGCTAGCCAGCCACAGTGCATATAGGTTTCTAAGTTGGTTAAGATAGTGTCTTCCTCCCCACAAGGAGAGGAGCTCATGGTTTTGGGGGCGGGGGAGGGGAGGCAGACAGAAAATGAGCAAACAAACTGGTCAAGAAAACAACTCTGACACTTGTGTTAAGTGCTCTGACAACAAACCGGATTTGTGAGGGAGAATCTGAGGTGTGAGGAACTTGGTGGGCCATGAGGACTTCTGAGGAAGCTGACCTGAGGTGGACGGGTCACAGCATGTCAGAGAGTTGATTGTCCTTTCAGGATATACATGGAAATAAGTGACGATGGGGGGAAGGATGACATATTTTTTTAACAACATATTTTTTATTGAGTTCAGAGAGGAAGGGAGAGAGAGATAGAAACATAAATGAGGAGAGAGTATCATTGATCAGCTGCCTCCTGCACGCCTCCTACTGGGGATCAAGCCTGCAACCTGGGCATGTGCCCTTGGCCAGATTCGAACCCCGGACCCTTCAGTCCACAGGTCAACGCTCTATCCACTGATACAAACTGGATAGGGCAAGGATGACATTTTAAAAGGGCAAAACAGATTTTAGGGACTAACCATCATGTGTCAGTTCTTCATAATTAAAAACTTAATTGGTTTTGTGGTTTAATTCTACCAAAACTCAGCTTTGTTTTTTATTTTAACGAAGGCAAAATGAGTTCCATAACAGTATAACTTGAACTTTTAAAATAGAGACTATATTTTCTTTTTTTTTTATTACAGTTTACATTGAATATTATTTTGTATTCATTTCAGGGGTACAGCATAGTGGTTAGACAATCATGAGACTCTATTTTCTACAAGTTAGCCTTAATTGGTGCATAACTGTAAACAAGTTAAGGGAGTGGAAAAGAAATTTGAGGGAACATTTTTCTTAGTTTGGAAGCCATCAAGTAAGGGATGTGATAGAATTAGAGACTGTCCAGCGCTGTGGGTATAGTCATAAGGAAGTGGATGAAGGTTTGGACAGTAAGGAGGATATTTAGCTTGGCTATTTAACACCAAGGTTGATTTACAAGGCACCCTTTTCCACATGTGAAAGGCTGTTTGGGGAAGCGGGGTGGAATGTGGCCTCCATCTCTACCAAAAACAGATCTTGCAGAAATAACTTACGTGTGTTAGGTTTAAACAAAGCCCAGGAATGAAGTTATCCCTGAGGATAATTAAACTTGAAAAACACAGTAGAAGGTGGTGTTATTTTAGTATTTTTAGAAATAGAAAAGGGATAATCTTCTACCTTGGATATTTCAGGAAGTAGCAGGTGGTTTAAGGACCTTTTCTCAAGGGATTCTGTGGCTTCTTGAAAAAAAAAACAAAACCATGATCACAACAAACTAGTACTACAGGAACTGAAAGTTCTCATCTCTGCGTGCATCACAGCGCATTTGATAAGTGCTTCAGGGACTGCATTCATTATCATCTCATCTCTTTGTGCCTCTGTTTTACAGTTATTTTCAAACAAATATATTTGTTATAGACCTTTTGTGACATAAGGTATAATTTTTATGACTGCAGTGTGAACATATAAAAGAAAGTATGTTTTAATTTTCAGGGTAGAGTTACACGTGCATTTTTATGTTAGACCTATCTTAACATTATTTCTATATTTGTCCATTCTGTCGTGTACTGAGAGGTGAATAAATGCCTCATAAAATTAAGTTTCTATTTCTTGTATCTTCTGAAGTTTTTGCTTTACGAATGTTGATGCAGTGTGTTTATGCATAAATACTCATAATTGCTTTATCTTTATTTTATACATTTTTTTATTGATTTCAGAGAGGTAGGGAGAGATAGATAGAAATATCAATGATGAGAGAGAATCATTGATTGGCTGCTGCCTGCACTCCCTCTACTGGGGATTGAGCCTGCAACCCAGGCATGTGCCCTTGACTGGAATTGAACCTGGGATCTTTCAGTCCGAAGGCCGACGCTCTATCCACTGAGCCAAACCAGCTAGGGCTATATCTTTATTTTAAAATTGCCTCTTCCTGAAGTAATTATAAATTGTTCCAAAAGGTTGGTGGTTTTTTTGTTTGTTTGTTTGTTTGTTTGTTTTCAGTATTGGTGATTAAAAAAAAAAGATACCTTCAAATCTTTTATCCATGTGGATTTATTTTTATTTTTTGTTTTAAAAGTGAGGGAAAGGTTCCAGAATTCTCCCTCTCTCCCTCAAAACTGGCCATTTCTGCTCTCTGTATTAAAGAGCCATCATCAAACTCGAGCACTGCGCCTACGTAATGTGTTTTAATAAGTGACAGAGCTAGTCTCCCTTCTTTACTCATTGTGCTTTTAGATTCATGGGTATTTTCTCAGGTATATTTTTCAAGATCAACTTGAGTATTTTGTTGAGAGCTAGTGGTGTTTTAATAGGATGACTTCCTAACAGACTTATAAACCTCATCCTGTTTTTCAGAAGTGTTAAAGATTTAGGCAGGATTACTGTGTTCTTTGTAGATTTTCATGGGATGGGAAACAGTAAGTGAGATTGCCAGGGACTCCTGAATCATAGTCAGACACCACTGGTTTATCTGGGAGACATTGGGAAATCCTGTTTGCTTCAGTTTCTCCATAGTGAAGTGAAAATGTACATTTGCTCTTCTCATAGATGAATGTATTATTGATATAAGAGTGGAATCATATTTCTGTAGGTGATGCACATCTGGCTTTGGGCAGAGGAGCATTCTGCAGTCTTTGTATTACTATGGATAGTATCTGACTTTCTAGGAGAGTTTTTCTTTAGCCACTTTTTCTTAACCATAATGAATGTAATTTAGGCTCTTTAAAAACTTTTTGTAGTTCAGTAAAGCAAGAGCAACGATATATTAAAGTCAAGTGTAATTAAAATGAGAGAGAACCATTTTAATTAATCTCAACTTGACCAAACATTTTCTTCTTGTTCCTTTTCAGCTTTTTCTTTACGCATTAAATATTTTCACAGAATTGAGTCATTCTTTGTGTATGTTTGATAAGTGATTGAGGTCGGATTACTTTGGGCTATTGTGATCTTTGAGGTTGTCATTCTGTTTTAAATTTGAAGAGTAACAGAGCTTTCAGATCTTTTTATGCATAAAAATGCCACGCTAAGAATACATTTTTTTAAAGTGAAAAATACCCAGATGATATAGAGTGATCAAGGTTTTATTTTATACACTAGAAGCCCGGTGCATGAAATTCGTGCACGGGGGAGGTGGAGGTAGGGGCTGTCCTTCACCCGGCCTGCACCCTCTCACAATCTGGGACCCCTTGGGAGATGTCCGACTGCCGGTTTAGGCCTGATCCCTAACTGGCAGTTGGACATCCCTCTCGAAATCCGGGACCTGCTGGCTCCTAACCGCTCGCCTGCCTGCCTGATCACCCCTAACCACTCTGCCTGCCTGCTTCATTGCCTCTAACCACTCACCTGCCTGCCTGATCGCCCCTAACCACTCGCCTGCCTGCCTGATTGCCCGTAACCACCTCTGCCTCAGCCCCGCCTTCTGGAAGGTCATTCGGCTGTCTGGTCTAATTAGCATATTATGCTTTTATTATTATAGTTATTATAGATTGTGCTAGGAGCCATGTCATGGTCTGTTCTTGATACTGGTTATAGAAACCACTGAACTCCCTATTTATGAGCTTCACTCACTCATATTTACTCATAAAACTATCATAGTTATAGAACTAGTGTAACCCACAAACTCCTAATAATTGAAAACCCCCAGGATTTTTTCTTTTCTGTTCACACATACAGGTATATATGTACATGCATGCTCACGCAGAACCCACTCATTGCCTTAGTAGGGCAAGTTGGAATCATACATGCAGACTGAAATCATCATCTTTAGCTGTGCTTTTAAATAATTAATTTAAAATTAACTGGTGAAAAATTGCATCCTTTTTGATTTTGCTTTGAGTCTTGTTTTTAAACAATGATAAGGAAATAACAGATTTTTGGCAATTGTCTTTAACTTTGTAAATTTTAATCTAATTTGTGTTTGTTTAAATTATCAGGACTAGAACATTTAGACCAGCGGTTCTCAACCTGTGGGTCGAGAACAATGAAAATACACCCTGCATATCAGATATTTACATTATGATTCATAACAGTAGCTAAATTACAGTTATGAAGTAGCAACGAAAATAATATTAAAATTTT
>NW_005366245.1:692801-708141 GCF_000412655.1 Myotis brandtii | reverse complement strand
GAGAGAATCATTGATTGGCTGCCTCCTACACGCCCCACACTGGGGATTGAGCCCGCAACCCAGGCATGTGCCTTGACCGTGACCTCCTGGTTCCTAGGTCGATGCTCAACCACTGAGCCAAGCCGGCCAGCACAACGAAAATAATTTTATGGTTGGGGGTCACCACAACATGAGGAACTGTATTAAAGGATCGCGGCATTAGGAAAGTTGAGAACCACTGATTTAGACACTTATATTTTTATAGAATTCCTTTAAAAATTGTGCCAAGCTGTAGGACAGCAAGAGCTACTGAAATTATTCATATATTTGAGGGAAACATTTCTGATTTTTAAAAAAATGATTTTTTCACTATTTTCATAGTTGAGCTAGTAAGGGTGTGTGATTATTTCAGTAGGTGTTGGGAATTAAAAACAAAACATAGATGGTTTCCTACTTACTAACTGCTGTTCTTCCCAAAAATGGGTTTGGAGCACAGAAAATATTTTGCAGAAGCAGCAATGAAAGTGGTGAAGTTTAGGCCTTAGGCTGAGCCCAGAATGTTTCTTCCCTCTTTTGTCAAAATGTCAAACCTTTGGAACAATAATGTATAAAATAGTACAGTTGATGAAACAAAGCATACAAACCATGCTTGAATAAGAGTTTATCCTACACTTAAGATGGGTTCTTGTTTGTTTGTTTGGAGGGAAGAATTGTATGAGGGATCTTTAGATTTAATAGGAGGAGAATGTAGAAAACAATTCTTTTGGGAATATTTCTGTTGATAAATTTGGGCACTTTGAAGGACAGAGGCCTTATTATGTTCTGAGCCATGAGCTAGGAACTTTACATATTAGATATCACTGAATTTTAAGGCAGGGATTGTCACTCCCGTTGTGCAGATGAAGAATCTGAGGCTAATGGAGATCATAATCGACCAATGGCCAAGGTTACACAATCTTCAAGTGACAACTGACATCACAGCCTCCACTAATCTATTCCAGACTTTCATGTAAATATCTTCTTTAAAAAAATATATATAGATATATATATGTATATGTATATATATATTTCTATACTAATAAAAGGGTAATATGCTAATTAGACTGGGAGACCTTCCAGGAGACCTTCCAGACGTCCTTCCAAACAAAGCCGTGGTGGCGGGGCTGAGGCAGAGTGGTTAGGGGCGAGCAAGCAGGCAGGCAGGTGAGCGGTTAGGAGCCAGTGGTCCTGGATTGCGAGAGGGATGTCCCAGATTGGAGAGGGTGCAGGCCAGGCTGAGGGACACCCGCTCCTCCCCTCTGCCCCCTCTCCCCTGTGCATAAATTTCGTGCACTGGGCCACTACTGTGTGTGTATATATAATACAGGATCAGTGCTCCTTGGTTTACTAATGGAGAAAAGGATGGATGGAAAAAATGGAACATGAGTGTGTGTTATGTCTACCTTTTAACTGAACTGTGACTGTGAAACAGGAAAAGAGAAGGAAAGTAGGGAAACATGGTATGTGTGAAATTCCTCTCAGGATGAAGAAATGTGCAGGAGAAATGTGAAGGTGTGTTTCCTAATGCCCAGCACTGTGGAGTGCCTTCTCCCCACCACTTGGTTACACATGGGAAACTGGGGAGAGGCGATGTAGCTATATGAAGTTGTGGTGTACTTGTAACTCAGGGAACTCCTGTAATACTTGGAAAGGAAGCTATATGTGGGTGGAACCTTCCTGGATAAACCTCCTTCAGGATGCTGCTTCCTTATGAGAAACTCATTTTGGAATGAAACAGACATCCTTCTGCCTCTTCCTCTTTAGTATGAAATGCAAACACCCCATTGCCTCTGCTGCAGGACACCACACTTTTCCTACTGTCCTTGGATTCTCCTTTCTCCTGCTGGTCTCTTACCCTGTTCCATCTGCTGTTAGCTCTAGGGAACCGTTGTACTGTCTTTGTATTGAATTATCTTACTTTTTCCTCGGGGAGGAGATGGGTGGGGGAATAGGGAGGCGGGTAGAAACCAATGCGGTGCTGCTTTGCCCAGCACTTAGACTCCAGCTGTATACATTTATTAAATGCTCAGTTATTGAACACTACTGTGTGCCACGCACTGGGCTAAGCACTGTGTATACATTAGTTAATTTAATTCTTACCACAGTCCTAAACCTTTGGTACTATTATCTCCATTTTAGAACAGAGGAAACCAGAGCTTAGAGAGTTTGTGACTTAGCCTGTTGGCAATAGCTAGTAGTACGGTCTCGAAGGTGCCTGTCACAAAGATAGCTATTAGGAAAGCTTTCCCTTGTCTGTTTCAACCTGTTCCATTGTGATGGTCGCTGAGTAGAAAAGTAACACAGTGACTTGGGGAATATTTCTCATTCTCTAGCAGTGGCTCTCAACATGGGGGGAGGATTTTACCAACCCCGAACCCCACCCATCGGGATATTTAGCATTGTCTAAGAACATTTGATTGTCACAGCTGGGGAGAGGGTGTGCTGCCATCATCTAAGATAGCGGCCAAGGATCCTTCTAAACATCATACAATGCAGGTTCGCCCCGTAGCCCCTATCACAAGGAATTATTGGGTTCGAAGTGTCAATAGTGTCGTAGTTGAGAACCCCTGCTCTACATGTTCCCGGAGTTCACAGGTGTGGGGATATCGGTGTTTCAGAGGACTCCTGTACATTGTAATCAGACTGCAACTCAGTCAGTGCTGGCCCCAGATTTAGTTATTTATCCGGTCTGGGACACAATATGCGCAAACCGGTGCTGGGTACCTGTGTGGATCACACAGCCCTGTAGAAAAAGGAGAAGTGGTCAAATGAGAAAATGGAGGAAACGCTCGGAGTGTGGTGGTGTGGGAAGGATTTGTTGAAATAGATGGAATCGGGCATTGGCAGAGGCTTGGATGGGTACAAGCTGGGAATTTGGAAAGTGTAAGACCTCAGTATTCTCTTCAGGACCGGAGGTACATCGGGGAACATTTTCAGACTTCTGTTTTCTTACCCATTCAAGTGCTCTCTATATGCCAGACACTTTAACAGGCATTGACTCACTTAATCCTCACCTTAATCTGAGGGAATTTGTACTATTATTTATCACCACCCCCTTTTGATGACTGGTGTAATTGAGACTCAGATAGGTTAAATGACTTGTCGAAAGGATCACCAATAGGAAGCGGTAGAACCCAGGTTTGAACCCTTCACTAGCTCCAGAGACCATGCTCTCAACAAGCTTACTGTGCAGGTAACAGAGCGTTCCATCCCGTTGTGTACTGCGCAGCCTCCTCTCTGCCTTCCCCAAATTCAGCAGAGCCATGGTTGGAGACTGACAAGTAGCAGTCTCCATTTGGGGACCTTAAGTGGACATCTGGTTGCTCTGCAGCAAAGGGTGATAGCAGGGTCAGAGGTGAGGGGGGCCCATTAGCAGAGAGCCTTCTGATGGTGGGAGGAAAGAATTCTGAGTGACAAGGGGCCTTAGGGAAGAGGTAGCAGCAGCGTTTTGAACTAGTTCAAGGGAGAAAACATGAAGGGAGGAAGATTGCTAGGTATGAGGTAACCACATATTGTATTACAGATTCAGTTGTGTAAAATGTGTTTCTGAAATCTGGGCCTTTTGTATATCAGATGCAGTTCAAACTATGAAAACCAGAACCATAGAACCAGGTCCTCCTTAAAGCTCAAAGCTTTCTGACCTGGTAATTTTGCAGGGAAGGACTGCAGGAAAAACACTTTGAAATATGAAGAAAGAAATGTGATTCTGGAGGTGGTACTAAATCAGTACATGAAGAAATAGGACAAGAATCAGAGAAGATTACTTTTCCGAAACCTCACAAGCAACCTAGTTCTCAAGTAGGAAAAAGCAACTATTTCTTTTAAAAGATGAAGATGGGAGGAGGCAAGAGGGAAAGGTGAATTAAGTCTTCTCCGTGGCTGCTAAGGAGATTGTCCTGAGAGCTTTCCAGAAGGGAGCTGAGACTTCCTCCTCCTGCGAGTGTGTATCCACTGGGTCACCTGCAGTTTCTCAGTAGAGCACAGAGCAGAAGCCAGAGCAGGATTTTAAAGGAGTGAGGTAAGGTTTTGCCCAGTGTGCACGCACGATAACACTCCTGAAGCAGGCACGCATACACCCACGCTGTGTCAGCTCTGCCAGCAGCAGATGTAATCGTGGGGTTCGCAAGTTCAAGACTGCTCTTGAGCTACTTTCCTTCCCAAGGTCCACCGTGCTGTTTGATGGAGGAATCTGTGCTTCCAAGTTAATCCTTTCTGATAAAACTTCTAGATTTAACTAGAAGTGTCTAGTTGTGTCTGATGGAAAGGTGGGCAAGCTCCCAGATCATGCTGTGTTTACTGGTTTACTAGTATTCTTGTGGGGTTTTTTCCTCGCATTGTGTTATGATAATTTTCAAACAGAAAAGTTGAAAGAAGAATTTCACAGCTAAAAGCTATATTCCCAGGTTATGTCATTAATACTTTATTATACTTGCATTACCATATACCTGTTAATCTCTTCACTGCTGTATTTACCCATTAATCTCTCTTCTGTGCTTCTTATATAAGTTGCAGATATCAGTATGTCATTAAAGTTAAGTATTTATTTATTTTTTTCTGTTGCCATAAAATTTATGTGCCACGAAATGCATAAGCCTTAGGTGTACTTATAACCTTTTGACAGTGTGTTTGTCAGTGCAACCCAAACCTCTATAAAGATATAGAACTAATTTTAGGATTATCCTTTGGTGTGTATGTGGGATGACGGTTAGAAGATAAGTAAATATACACATTTCTATTTTATTTTTCTCCATTTAAGATGTCACTTCTATTTTTTTTTTAATTGTAAGATGAATTGTATGTAGTTGGTGATATCTCATTTTGTGGAGATCATTTAGGTAATTTCTTGAGGTCTCAGGCAAAAACCTTTGAATTAGGGTACATTTTTGTTTACCCAGGTCCTTGCTAATAATTCTCTTGGATTGCTTTATTGAGTTTCTGGGATTTTTTACCCTCCTAATATATATTAAATATTGTTTTTAAAAATGGCGGCTCTCATGACTATTACAAAGTAAGATTTCTTCTTTCTGTGACTAGGGATATGGTGACTGCTTTCTTTAAAACAACCAAAGCCTTCTTTTTAAATATATATATTTAAATGATTTTTTACAGAAAGGAAGGGAGGGAGAGAGATAGAGAGTTAGAAACATTGATGAGAGAGAAACATCGATCAGCTGCCTCCTGCACACCTCCTACTGGGGATGTGCCCCCAACCAAGGTACATGCCCTTGACCGGAATCGAACTTGAGACCATTCAGTCCGCAGGCCGACACTCTATCCACTGAGCTAAACCTATTAGGGCACCAAAGCCTTCTTTTTAAAGTGATTAGAAAACTCTAGTCTGACTCCAAAATCATTAATGATAAATTTTTTATTTTTGGAATTAGCCCTTCCTCCAGTGAAGACACTTTGTGGGGGAGCAGAGACCCCTGTCAAGACCCCTTTTTTTGGGGGGGGGGGTTGTGTGTAACAGTAAAATGCACGTGACAGAATATAACTAAGCCACCCCCTGCTACTTTAAGAGTGCATGTATTAGAGGAATGCTAAGAGAATTGGGTTACTTTTTTCCAGAGTTATGCTGTTAAGTCATGAGTAGGGAGGCAGGGTCTCTCCTGAAAGAGGTGGACTTAGATGATGTCGCTTGTCCTGCATGGGTGGATCCAGGGCTCTCAGAGCCTCTCTCTTGGCCCAGGATGAGAGAAGTCTGGGGTAATGCAGTGTCATCCCAAGTAACCTGGCAGTGAGTGGATCTATAGGTAACTAGGGGCCCCAAGTGAAGTGAGTAAATTTTAACCCCTGTTAAATTATCCTGTTGCATGTTACCTGTTTATTTCTATTCTGTGATCCTGCAGTTTTTGGTAAAGTGTAATGTAAATGTTCTAGCCCTCTCTCAGCTATTGCATTTTTAGGGCATTTGAGTCTGATTAGGCCAGAGTTGTAAGGGAAGCAGCATCCCCCTGAGGGCAGAGTGGGACTAGCAACCTTAATTAGTGCAGAATCTCCTAGAAGGTCTTAAACTCTAAGGAATAAGACATAAATATGTCTCAGAGGTTCACTCCTCCATGTGAAGATCTCAGTTTAATGTGATCAGTGCTGTCAACCTGACAGATGTCCTTTATTTGAATAAAGGTATCAAATATAATGGTGCAGTCTTTCACCAGACTTCCAGAGAACCGGGACATTTGAGGAACAGTAAGTTCTGATCTTTAATAGCAGCCACAGGCTTAATTCTTCATATTTTCCGAAAACCACACCCGCCTGCTGGAGTGGATAGCCCAGGGAAGTTGGATGGACTCGCTGTGCCTTGGGAGTGTTTAATCCCGGAGCTTCTCCTAATGTTTTCTCGGCTCTGCCATCTCCCTCAGGTCCTGTTCTTTTCCATTTATTTCATGCTAAAATTATAAAGATCTGTGGTGTGAAGCCATGATTCCATTGAAGTGTAGCTGGAACCAGGGACTGGAATGGTTTTTATGTCTCACACATTCCCCCAACTTCTACCAACACACTCTTTTTTATTTTATTTTTAATTTTTTTTCTAATCCTCACCCGAGGACATGCTTGGGGGGCGGGGGGAGGGGGGAGTCAATGTGAGAGAGAACCATGGATTGGTTGCCTTCCGTACCTGCCTCTACCGGGATTGGACCTGCAACCCAGCTGTGTGCCCTAACTGGGAATGGCAACCTTTTGGCGCACAGAAGGACACTCAACTACCTGAGCCACTCTGGCCAGGTCCAACACATTCGTTCTACAGCCCCTTTGAGGCTGATGACCTTTAGGCCAGACAATGTATTAGAGATGGGAAAGCTGAGTCTCCTACAGTTATTAGATAACATCATATGGAGAGTGGCACTAGAACCTGAAGGCTGCCAGCTTGGCACACTATTCATCACACTCTGCATTATGCCAATCTTTTGGAATAAGAGAGTAAGGCATTAAAATTAGATAATTAGAGAGGAGAATGGAGATTTTTCAACTCCTCACCTGTCAGGAAAGCTGATAAGAAAGAAATATGTTGTTACTGAAACACTGATATATTCCAGCAGAAATGATATCAGAAACAGTCTGCACTGCACTCCTTTAAAATGAAGCACTTCCAAGTGAACTTTAAAATTTATCTTCTATTTTTCTTTCTTAATAATATAAGGCCTAATCCAGGCTTGACAGACCTTTTCTATAAAGGGCCAGATGGTAAATATTTTAGGCTTCACTGCCCATGGGTCTTTGTTGCAACTGCTCAACTTTGCAACTATTCAGCTCCTCAGATCTAAGACTAAAGCAGCCATAGACAGCATGTCAACGAATGGGTAGGGCTGTGTGCCAATACATTTTTATTTACAAAAAAACAGGCATTTGGGCCAAATTTGGCCCATGGGCCATAGTTTGCCACCCCCTGGTCTAGTCCATTTTTAGGTCAAAATTTAAGTATTGATCAATATTCATTCAAACAGGAGTGTTTAAAAATCCTTCCCCCCCTTTGTCACTGATAGCCTCACCTCCATTAATTAATTTTACTTACAAGTCTGAAATTTCTGGACTAAGCAGGTTAGGACAATGGTCGGCAAACTCATTAATTAGTCAACAGAGCCAAATATCAGCAGTACAATGATTGAAATTTCTTTTGAGAGCCAAATTTTTAAAACTTAAACTATATAGGTAGGTACATTGTTATTAACTTAATTAGGGTACTCCTAAGGCTTAGGAAGAGCCACATTCAAGGGGCCAAAGAGCTGCATGTGGCTCGAGAGCCGCAGTTTGCCGACCACGGGGTTAGGATATTAAACAGTTTGGAGTGGGGATGTTCAACTAAATGTTCCTTTTAAATTTATTGCTGAACTTCTTTTAATCATGGAATTTTGAATGCTGCTTCAGCAAACGGACTGATACATGGAGATCTTGAAATTGTGTAAAATTGTTTGAATTAGAATGCCAGGCCAGACATTGCACAGCGAGAATCCGTGATGAGTGGGCTGGTGCTCTGTGGGCAGTGAGGAGGAAAGAAGGCTTGGAGGAGTAATCAGTTTTGCTTTGTGGTTGCCACAGTTAAGTCCATTTGCATTCTAAACTTTGACATCCCCACCGTGTTCCTTTTCTAAAATTGACAGTTTCCCACATGCAAAGTAATTTGAGATCATAGTTTCAGGCTAGGAAAGTCCACAGATCATTCTCAGGTGATTGCTGCCCTAAAAGACCATTGCAGTGGTTCTCAACCTTGGAATCAGGGATTCCAGAAATCAGGATTTTAAAAAGATTCCCAGGTGATTCTAATGTGCAGCCAAGGTTGAGAAACACTGCCATAGAGGCTCTGGGCCAGCCCAGTAGAGCTGATGGCTGCAGAAGACTGTCATCCCCACACATTATCAAGGGTTCTTTGGAGAAATTTGGCGTTGGGGGGTGAGTGAAGTGGGTGCAAGCACCCCATGGTGAGTGGTCACTCCTCTGTGACTTTAAAGCTTTCTCAGCAGGGGCATGGGACCCCTTTCTCTCTTCTAAACTTCTGCTCATCCTTCAAGCTCAGATGTTGCCGCTCTTAATTAAATCATCCCAGGCTCCTCCGTTTAGACTTGGGTGCCTTTCTCTACTGATTTTTAGCACTTGTAACCAACCTCTACAATCACTCTTAGAAGTACCCCTCCCCCCTTCTGTGTGTTTCTCCGCTAGATTGTGGGCCCTCCTTAGGTCTAGCACATACAGAGGAGGGCGTCAGTATTTACTGGAAACAAATAGATTTTCTGCTTTCATCCTGTGAGGCTTAACATCTTGAATTGGGCTACAGAAAAGTATAGAGATTAGAGTATTCGTGCCCTTAAATAACTTTAAGGGGAATAAATAGTATTTACAATCGGTGGCCCTTGTTTTACATAAATTATCAGTGTACTTGGTAATTTTGAACGTTTGCTATTGTTTCCTTACAATAGGTGTATTAGCCTCTGCTTTGCAAAGAGTTAAAAATGAAAATTTGAAAGCATTATAAAGACGAAATCTCTAAAAATCCCAAAGTTTATTTTTTATCTTTTTAAATTAAGCTCTCAGATTCCAGTTCTAAGTGTTGAAAAAGGTGGAGGAATACTTTATTAAGTTGGATAAATACCCTTTGTTTTATGCAAGCATACTGGCTGTTGGCAGTGATGGGGAAAAGATAATATATTCTTCATATAAATATTCATGGCTGGGCCTAAATCCAGCTCAAAGAATCCTGACAAGCTTTGTAAGGCTTCATAACACTGCTTAGCAGAGGTCAAAATGAAGGAAGACTTCTCCAGAAAAACAATGACTTACTGTTTAGCTTTCAGGAGATGCCAGTGATAGTGAGTGGTAGGAGGTGAGCTGGGGTTATGATGAAAATGAGAATATTTAGAAACATGTAATTGTTGCTTGTTGCCATATAAAATGCCAATATATGTTTCCAGCTTCCCTCTCCTATAACAGTCTCCCTGTTCTTCCTACTTGAAGTGTCTGTGGGATGAAGTGGAATAGAGTAAGAATAATGAGACTGCCTCTACTTGTTATGACATTAAGCATTCTTTCTGTGAAAACAAGTGTGATGTGCAGTTGAGGAGAGATAACTATAAGTCAGGATGTAAAAAATGCTGATAATTCTGTAAAAACATTATATTGAACAGTTTGTTCTTGCAGTTTGTCTTGTTTTGCATAAGATGCAAATAAGATTAGATTTCTGTGTTTTTATGTCCATGTGTTTGTTAGAGCCTAAAAAATAACTTTCTCAGCGGTAAAAAGTATGTGTGTATAGAAGCTTGTTTCACTATGTTTAAAATATAATTGGCAGTGGTTTCTACTACTAGAGGCTGTGTGTTAATTGGGGGAATGGAGGATCCTTGAATTTAGTTTTAGATATATGCTCCCATAATGGAATGAACTTCATTAAATGGATAGAGGAGGAGCCCTACAATTTTATTTGATTTGTTCAGTAACTGAAAAATGTGTTGATGGATCTCTCTATTCACTCATTTTAAGAAAAAAAAAATGTTCCCTAGTGTTTTCTTCTTTAGAGAAATAAATTGCATCTTACCAGTTTCCTTGTTATCCTATTATTCCCCACTATGCTTATCAATATACAGACATTGCTTTTCCTTTCATTTTCCAAGTGTAAGCCTTTTCCTGTTGCTTTTTGCTGTTGGTTAGCAAGTCTAAATGCTGAGCATTTGTTCTGGCTGAAGCTATGCTTGGTACATTGGCCCAGTTTCAAACGGTTCTTCTTATCATACGTGGTGCAATTGGTTCTCTGGAATGTGTGTTGGAAGTTCAGTCAGTGGGAGGGACCCTTCCTTTTGGGACACTAAATCCTGTACAGGTTTCCAAGCTGTTCTATAGAATATACTCTATTCAGTTTGGTATATGCGGGGCATTATCTGGTGCTTAAGCTGTTAAGTGACAAAATCCACTTAGTATGTTTGATTTCTTATGACTGTAGAATTAGTCTCTTCTTTAAAACAAGCAACCCCTTTTTAAAGAGAGAGAGAGAGAAAAAAAACATTGATTTGTTGTTCCACTTATTTATGCATTCATTGGTTGCTTCCTGTATGTGCCCTGGTCCAGGGATTGAACCTGCAACCTTAGGGTATCTGGATGATGCTCTTACCAACTGAGCTACCTGGCCAGGGCCTTGAATAATTTCTTGAGAGAAGAATTGACCCCCCCCCCCCCTTCTTTTAATCTCTTTAGGAACATTGCAGCAGTCTCATGAGACACTAGGTGAATTTGGAAATGATTCAGTTTTCTCTTGCTTTATGTGTGGCTATTAAATTTGATATAGTAATCATTTATTTACAAGATGTTCATAACTGCCTAGTTGTTGTTGTTGTTTTTTTAAATGCTGTCTTTTGAAAATGCTTCTGTTAACTTCAAATTGTATGGTTAAAATAAAAAGAAACCACTACTAGAGTTTCTGCCTCCGTATGCAGAATTCCATCCATTTGACCAATCTCTCCTATTAGCATAATGGGTTAGTGTTTCTCAGCTAGTGAGGAGCAAGACAGAAAGGTGACCGACCTTCTGCAGATTGTAAATTCTTCCTAGAGGTGAGTGTGGGAGCCAGTTATAATTAAACAGATAAATGAATAGCCAAGATAATTTTAGATAGTGATAAAGAGAGATAAAGCAGGGTAAAGTGTTAGACAGCTCCTACTGGTGGGGCAAAGTGGCCATTTAGCTCTGGGACTTCCCTGAGGAGTTGATTTTTATAACCTGAGATATTAGTGATGACATCCTGTAAGGGTGGAGCATCCAGATTGGGATCAGCAGCACACAGCCTGCACAGCTCAAACTATTCCATGCATGCAAAGGCCAGTGTGGCTAGTATTTGAGGGAGGGCAGGGGGAGGGGAATATATTGGGGAGGTAGCAATTAAGAAGAAGTGTGCTGGGGATGGGGCCTTATAGGCCAGGCTTCTGAGTTTGAATCTTAAAGGCTAAGGGAAGCCTCTGGAGGGCTTTCAGCAGTGGAAGGAGCCATGTAATCTGAGATGCATTTTAAAATTACCATTCTAGGTCTTGTAGTTTCTTTGTTTTCCCCCACAATGCATTTCTAGCAGCATGTAGAGATTTTTCATTGTGGGATTTTTGTTATTAACGTTTTTAATTTTTTTGTTTCAATATCTTTTTATTGATTTCAGAGATAGGATGGGAGAGAGGGATAGAAACATCAATGATGAGAAAGAATCATTGATTCGCTGCCTCTTGCACGTCCCCCACTGGGGAGCGAGCCTAAAACCTGGGCATGTGCCCTGACCAGGAATCCAACCGTGACCTCCTGGTTCATGGTTTGACATTCAACCACTGAGCCTCACTGGCTAGGCCAAGCTGTTGAAGTTTTAATCCTAGAGACAGTTTATTAATATTGTTCTGAATCTTACTGATTTAAAATTAAATGTGTATTTGTTATAAATGTTGCCCACGCATTCTTTTCTTTTTGGTATACTTGGGCTTTTATGACTAAAAGTATGGCAAACTGAAGAGTAAAACCTGTAGCATTAGCTGGTAGACATACATTGTTATTAGTAAGGTGGCTTCCATGGCTGATGTATGAGAGAGTGATGTCAGCTTCCTTCTCGGTTTGAGTCATTTGATGAGTACAACAGGCTGGTAAAGTCAGCTTTAGGTATCAGACAGTGAGTCATATTTTATCATCAAATAATAAGACCTGCAGGGTTCAGGAGAATTCTGGGTTGTTTGAAATTGAGTAATGTTGAATATACAGTTGGCCCTTGAACAGTATGGGGATTAGAGGCGCTGACTTCCTGAGCAGTCGAAAATCACATGTAACTCTTGACTTCCCTAAAATTTAGTTGTTCTTTGGTATCCGTGATGGATTGGTTCCCTGAACCCCTGTGGATACCCAAATCCACTGGTTCTGAAAGCCTCTATATAAAAAGGGGTAGATCAATGCATGGGGTCAGCCTTCTGCATCTGTGGCCTCCCAACCACAAATAAAATATGGGGCAGGTATTAATTGAAAAAAAATCTGCATATAAGTGGACCCATGTAGTACCAACCTGTGTTGTTGAAGGATCAACTGTAATCATTTCAGTCAAAAATGTATATTAAGCATCACTTTTTGCTAAGCAGGAATAGTCCTTGCCTTAAAGAAGCTCACAGACCAATAAGGAAAATTGTCCATCTCATATTTGTAAATGTACACATGGACAGATCTGTAAGAACAGATGTACCCCAGGGAAAGAAATCATTCACAGCAGAAGATGGGAAATGAGAGTGGGGGTTGAGGCTAGAGGCAGTGATATTTTGGGGAATTTTGAAAGTCAAACTAGGAATTCATTAGGGAACTGGCAGAGAGAAGGGCTGTATTTTCCCCAGCCTCCCAGGTCCTTGTGCTCAAAGTGTCGAGATACGGCAATGAGTGGACCCTCCAGGAGGGTTAGGTAAGTGGAAGCCAGGTGGTAAAGGGCATTGCTTGGTTTATCTACCCATCAGCTTGAATCCTGTAGGCAGCAGGGAGCTCAGAAAAGTTGTAAATAGGTGAATAACAAGATTAGATTTGTGATTTTTTAGGAAGTTCAGAGAGGCAGCGGTGTGGAGCTAGAGAGCCCAGGATAAGGAGCCCATTGGGTCCATGCTCCAGGTGAGAGGTGTCCACACAATCCTGTTTGAATTTTGGATGCTTAATCGATTTAATGCCACAATTATTTTTAAAAGTTGAGTACGAATAAAATAAGGCAAGCTTTTAAAAAAACAAAGCTTGCCCTAGCTGGTTTTGCTCAGTGGATAGAGCATCGGCCTGCAGACCAAAGGTTTTGATTCCCGTCAAGGGCACACACTTTGGTTGTAGGCTCCTCCCCAACCTGGGCCCTGGTCGAGCACGTGTGGGAGGCAACCAGTTGATGTGTTTCTCTCACATCGATGTTTTCCCTCTCTTTCTTCCACTCTCCCTAAAAGTCAATGAAAAAATATCCTCAGGTGAGGATTAACAACAAAAAAATAAAAATTAAAAAACTAAACTTGCAGCTTGCTTGTCTACATTATTTTTTAAATTTATCTTTATTGTTGAAAGTATTGCAGATGTCTGCTTTCCCTTTTGACCCCCTTTATCCCACTCCCTCTGCCTCCTCCCCACCCCCCACCGCACTATTGTCTGTGCCCATGGGTTTTGCGTATACATTCATTGGTTAATCTCTTCCCACCTCCCTACATTCTTTCTTATTCTGTGACCACAGCTTTCTGTAATGATACAGATTTCACCTACCTTAGTATTTATAGGTATGTGGTGTGGTCCTTCAGGGTCAGGCCAGCTGCGTGTGCGTTAAGGATGGCCTGGTGATGTGTCCAGTTCTCTGGCTGATCCCACTACAGACCAGACTTGCAGGGGAAGAGCCAACAGCTTCTGCCCGTGTTTCTGGTTGGTGCCAAGTGAGCAGTCCAACAGAGAAGGCGGTCAGAGGTGACTCTGATCACCAGGGACCCTTATAACTAAGGGGGAGACATAAATAACTAGTCAGGTGGCAGATTTATCTCTAGTGAGCCTGTTGCCACTATAGGGGTAATTTCTGTGTGTCCTTTCAAGTAACTGCCAGAAGTACTGTCAGCATTTTAGGGAACACTTCTGAGGGACTGAATTTTCTGGAATTTGTCAGTAACATTATGTTCTCATTTCAAGTTACATTAAAAACAAATATTTTTATTAGCTCGTAGCTACAGATTGTCAAAGCCTTGAGGTCAAGCGTGATTTTTTTCACTGGTGTGCTTTGTGTAATTGTGTCATTTGCATGTTGGCCTTCCTCCGTCAGCACTAGGTTTTTATTCTTAAAATGTGTTTGGACAGCAAGGGACTTGATGTACTGCACATGGGAATGCATTAGCTCATTGGACTGCTTTCCCTCATCCTACTTTCGTGGCTGTGTATCCCCACCCACACATTCTCCCCACTCCCCTTTAAGATCCATTGATGAGGAGGACAGGTTCTTGTGCTTTTCAAAAATGATTTTTTGTTCTCAACCTGTGGGTCGCCAACCTGTGGGTCGTGACCCCTTTGGGGGTTGAATGACCCTTTCACAGGGGTCGCCTAAGACCATCGGAAAAACACATATATAATTACATTGTTTTTGTGATTAATCACTATGCTTTATGTTCAATTTGTAACAATGAAAATACATCCTGTATATCAGATATTTACATTACGGTTCATAACAGTAGCAAAATTCCAGTTATGACGTAGCAACGAAAATAATGTTATGGTTGGGGGTCACCACAACATGAGGAACTGTATTAAAGGGTCGCAGCATTAGGAAGGTTGAGAACCACTGATCTAGAGGCTAAAAATGCCTCTCAACATATATTTCTGTGATTAGTAAGAGAAACAAAATGGGCTATAGTGAGACTACAATTAAAAGACAGTAGCGGCTGGTGTTTAAACTTCGGAAGGTAGTCTCTGATGCACTGTTTCATGCAGGTGGATCTATAGTTATTCTTTAGTAATGACCTAATACTGAGTCCAGGGTCCAAAATCAGTTTCCAGAGGTTCCAGTGAGAGTTACTCCCAAATGATCAGCATCGCAATATTTCTCTACCTTTGATATTGATGATGTTATATGTATATGAGGCTTTTTTTGTTTGTTTTTAATTGGAACTTTTAACTACACAGATAATAAATGAAGACTTTTTTTGTGAAAAGATTATTAAAACAATGTTTAAACAAAGTACTCCCTAAAGCACCACACAATTACCGACCTCCTCCAACCCTAATCAGGTACTCCTTGATAGATTTTTGTAAAGTGTATCTCAGTGGTTCTCAACCTTGGCTGCACATTAGAATCACCTGGGAATCTGTTTAAAATCCTGATTTCTGGGCCTCATCCTCC
>NW_005366245.1:660126-692760 GCF_000412655.1 Myotis brandtii | reverse complement strand
TCAGGATTTTAAAAAGATTCCCAGGTGATTCTAATGTGCAGCCAAGGTTGAGAACCACTGGTGTATCTTTCTCAGACCATTGCTCCATAGTAATATGCAATCATTAGTGCCTGGCAGGTTCCTTTTGAAAGGTAATTAACACATCTCTTGTTAGAATTTACGCCACGTACTTTTTAAATTTGCCCAGGTGGAAGCTGTTTCAATTTAAAACTCTTAGTACGCCTTTCAGGTATGTAAAGTATCTTAAAGATTGATTGACGTTTGCAAAACGGAGTCAAGTATAACTATTTCAGTATTATAATGAGGCTGAGGTCTGAGACAAGCAGAAGTGAGCAGCAGAGCAAGCTGTCACTTTGAGACGATCCCCTGGGAGCTCCTCCAGGAAAGCAGCTGTGACATGGTGGTATTTTGTCATTTGACTTGGCTGGTATTTATTTTCTAAATAAAATCAGATAGTGTGTTAGGGTTAAGTCTCTGATTTTTTTTCTTTATATTTCGTGTGTGGGTGATGAGGAGGTAATGAAGATAAAATCATTGGAAGATTTAGCTGAGTGATTTTTATTATGAGAAGGCCTGTTGTGAATTCTTGCCAGAGAGGGAGAAGTTCTTCATTTGTTTGAAGCAACATTTCTCTGCCTTCAGACATGGAGCCACTTTGACTTCTTATGTTTCAATTGTATTTATGAGTCATGCAGTCTAATGACAAAACTAACTTTGTGCTTTGAAGTACATTGACATTTTTTCATAAAGCCCATGTGTGAAGAATGTTCTCTGGATATTAGGTTGTGGGAATAGAAGAACATGGACACAAAAGGCCAGAGGATGGAGTTAAAAAGCCCACAGGAGTGGCTTCCAAAATAAAAAAGTCACTTGCGCAACCAGTACGAACCCAAGCCTGCTGTCCTTTTGCGACACTTCTGTCACCACTCTCTAACCAGGGTTGCCCAACTTTTGTGAAAGCGTGCGAGTTTTATGTTTTGCTCTCTCCTTTGTATGTTCAGATCAGAATGCCCTAGTGCCTCTAAAACAATAAAAAAGACTCATTCTTGTCCATAATTAATGTGCACTGGTGATTTTAAGATTCTCCCCTGCTAATGTCTTTTCCATGCTTCCGAAGATAAATACACAGAAGAAATCACACGCTATCCTCCAAGACAGAATTAAATGTGTGTGTGTGTACACTTATGTGTGCACTTACTTTAGACATAAACATTTAAATGTGAGTTCTAGAGAGAGTTGGTCACATCTATCAGAGAAAGGTCGGTGTGAAGTGACCAGTCAAGGGTGATAAATGGGTAGTCAGCTGTGCACAGCCTGCGCTGTGGGCCAGAGTTGCCATGGAAGCGCCAGTGGCATTCAGCGATCCTGCATGGCTAACCTAGATTAGCAGCAGGGCCCATGGGCTCCAGCCTGAAGAAGGTGCTTACAGGTGCTTACAGCCTACAGGTCACAAAGCCAGGATGCTGTCCACATCGCAAGCCCAATGCAGGCCTTCCTGTTACTGTCTTCTCCTCCCTCTGCATGGGTTCTTTCCTTTTTAGTGCAAGGGACAGAGAAAAGGGAGGCCCACTCTCACTAATCTTTACAGAGCTCTGATTCTTCATCTTACCACAGTGTTTTCACACATCCTTCCAGAGCATTTGAAAAGCCCCAGTAAATGATCCCTGACAGGTCCCAGCATGGGGCTGACTAAATGACTGCATTCAGCTGCTGAATGGGCAGCTCTGAATTCCTCAGGAGTTTCACCACCTCTCTAAACGAGAGAGCATCCTGGCATATTTTAGATTTCCAAGCTCCTGTGCTGAGTTACAGAGTAGTGGCATTCCGTCTTCAGAGACATCTGTGGTGCAGTCCACCTTAGTAATGGTGTGGGCATTTGTGTGCTGCAGGGCGAGTCTCACATGCCACTGCTCTCACCAGGCACTGGAAACTGAAGTCTGTGGTGTCCCCCATCGGTCTTTCTAGTTCACTTACTTAAAAAAAATGTGGTAGAGGTGGTTTGATGCATTTTGCAGAGATCTTTTTGATGCATTAGTGTTGTACTTTGCAGATGGTGGACAGTAAGTAGTATACGATATTCTCTAAAAGTATTTTCTGTGGTCAGACTTTGCACCCTCCCTTGGGTCACACCAACACGTGGACTTGTTTTGTACTTAGTCTGCTGCTGCAAATCACCACGTGAATTGATGTTTTTGCTCCCCCAGTGGGGACTCCTGGGCTGACCAGAAAGCTGGCATTGAGGCCCTAGGAACATGGCCTTTGTCAGCCAGCCAGACATAATGGGAGCAGAGCCCAATATCGGGCATATAATGGCTACTTTGGTGCAAGTTTATTTACAGCCTGTCCTTGAAAGAAACTAATGTAAAGAGCCCCTTTGCACATTAGAAATGACTTGTGAATTCAGAGATTGTTATGGAGTCAGTGACCTCATCTGTAAAATTTTTAAAAGACTCTAAAATAAGCATTGTAAGGTCCTGGCTGTGTTTGCTCAGTTGATTAGAGCATTGTCCCGATACGCCAAGGTTGCAGGTTCCATCCTGGATCAGGGCATATACAAGAATCAACCAATGAATGCATAAATAAGTGGAAAAACAAATCCATCATTCTCTCTCCCTCCTTCCCTCCCTTCTTCTCTTCCTCCTGCCCTCCCTCCTCCTTCCTTCTCTTTCTCTAAAATCGATCAATGAAAAAAATTAAGGATTGTAGCACAGTTTTTATAAGTTGATAAGCAACTTCATGGTGTTGGCCATCCCCCTCAAAGGGTCCCTCTGTGAGGTCCGTAGGCAAGGACAGACCTGTGTAGATACATTTAACCAAACGTATCTTTTATGCTCTGAGATTGCTCCACTGGCAAGGATACTACCTGGATTGTGGCTGTGTGCTTCTTTGAGACTAAGGATCATAAGGAATTACGAGTGATTTCGAGTTACCACCCTTTAGCACGCCTTCTTTGTCATTGCTTTATTTTGTGCAGCCTGAAAGCTCTTTGCAGACCACAGTTGAGAACATAAGCTTTGGTGCCAGGCAAACCTTTGAATTTTTAGATTTACCATCTATTTCCAGATTAATCTGAGCTTTTTTTTCACCTGGGAAATGGAGTTAATAATCCCCCTTTCACAGAGTCCTAGAAATTAAATAGGACACATTTGATGTGCCTAAATCAGGGCCAGCTGAATAACAGATGCTAAGTGGTGGCAGCCTGGGCCAGGCCACTGCTGTCATCATTGCTATTGTGTTTGGGTAAACCTAAAGTGAAACATGCAGCCCAGAAAGAGTGTATTCTCTTGTAGTCCTCAGAATCACCTAGAAACTTGTTCAACATCAGATCTCCTGACTCAAACTTTGGGGGTGGGTCTGCAATCCGTGTTTTAACAAGCCCTCTGGTTGATTCTGATGTTCACTGAAGGTTGATAACCTTTTATCTAATGCAGTGCTCTGTGGAACTCACTGTGTTCCATGTGGGACATTGAGAGAGAGGGTCTGACAAGTCTGATGTTGGTGAGGTTATCCCGTGAGAGCAAGAATGCATTTTTTCCTCCACACCAGAAAAAAAAAAGCCTTTAATTAAATGAAGCAATAGTCAACTTGTAATTATTCAATGGTAATTACAGAGTCTATGAAAAGTGTAGGACATTTACTGCTTCCTAAAATCCCCCATTTAAAAATTTCCGTCTACCATCTCCGTGCTTGCACCTAGTTTTAAAAACAATGATGTGTATGTAGAGGTTGAACAATGGTTTACTCATGCTGTGAATTGTGTTCATGTTTTTTTAAATTTACGTTTCCCCTGGTTTCAAAATGGAACCAAGAAAAGGAAAATATTCATGAATGTCTTTGCCTACTCATTTTACCAAACCATTTCTTAAAACCATTGCAAACTTGGAAATAAGTAAAAGCCAAATAAATCCGAAAACTACCCAGGACAACTGGCAAAACCCTGTTAGTTACAAGGAGAAGTTAGGCAACCCAGAAGAAAGAGTGCTCACAGCCTACCTTATATAGTCCTGGGATCTGTGGACGGCACTTCCTGTTCTGCCTTCCTCTGCCTGCCCAGGAGCCTTGGTGAGTGAGGCCAACAGGGAGTTGCCCATGAGACAGTGTGGGTGAGAGCGAGTTTCTCTCAAAGTCTAGGCTTCAGAAAACTCATCCTACCAGTGACACTCATCTTATCTTCCTCACCTGACTATTGGTTTTTTTTTCAGTTGAAGGGGGATGGTGAATAAAGGAAAAAAAATACGTTCAATGTGTTTTAAAATTGGCATAGTATTACGTCTGCCAATAAAATCCTGGTGTGGGTTAAACGTGTTTATTTTATTTTATTTTATTTTTTTATATTAATTTCAGAGAGGAAGAGAGAGGGTGAGAGAGACAGAAACTTCAATGATGAGAGAGAATCGTTGATCGGCTGTCTCCTGCACGCCCTCAACTGGGGATCCAGCTCGCAACCCAGCATGTGCCCTTGACCGGAATCAAACCTGGTGGGACCCTTGAGTCCGCAGGCCGAAGCTCTACCCAGTGAGCCAAACCACCTAGGGCTAAACGTTTTTTTTTAACACGTTAAACGCCCAGCCTGTTTTGTCTTCTGGAAGGAAAGTATAGTGTCATTCACCGGTGACTGACAGGGCGCTTAATGTGTTAAACAAATGAAGTAAAACCTTAATTAACCAGAATCCTTAATTTAACAGGACTTCCTCCCTGTGGGAGGCATGATTTTTGAATCACATAGCAAGAAAGCCAGTGTTAGAAATTTTGTAAAATTGAGGTTTTCTCATTATTTCTGTAGCAGTTTTTATTATTTTAGAGTGAAAATCTAGAAGTGTGTTAAAATCTAACTGATGCTGAGCTGATTGATTTAGAAATAGTTTAGTAATTTTAAATCAATGTAGCTTTTCTTAAAGATGTGTGTGGACGTGACAAGAAAATTAATTGAGGAACCCAAGTAGCCTAATAGATGAGGTACTCACTTTTCAATCTGGAACTGAGAATTTTGCCATTTGGGGTTCCCTTTTCTGAGACATAAGTAGCGGTTTCTCAAGACATGGGAAAAACTCTACTTATAAAGCAGAACCAAACTCTATAAACACTCACAAGTGAATAAAGCTTCAAGGACTACACCAGTGATGGCGAACCTATGACACGCGTGTCAGAGGTGACACACGAACTCATTTTTTTGGTTGATTTTTCTTTGTTAAATGGCATTTAAATATATAAAATAAATATAAAAAATATAAGTCTTTGTTTTACTATGGTTGCAAATATAAAAAAATTTCTATATGTGACACGGCACCAGAGTTAAGTTAGGGTTTTTCAAAATGCTGACACGCCGAGCTCAAAAGGTTCGCCATCACTGGACTACACTGTTGTAACCAGCATAATCAGGAAAGAGGGGCAAAGCGGATTCCTTGGGATCTGGTCTACGTACAGGTAGCTTTGGGAAAGAAGCTTGGAGTTCAGGTTGCTCAGAAGTAGTTTCATGCCCCACCCCGCCCTGCAAACAAATAGGCAGAAAAGCAAGTTTGAAGGAAAAAAAGAAGTTATTTCCTGATCAGCCCTCTTAACTTGGCTGCCATGGTTGTGTGTTAATGTTACATAATTGTTGAGCCAACAAGAGTAATTACCAAAATCATAAAATAATTGTAAGGAATTCTTGAATGGTCATCATGCCCATTGTGCTGTTATCCCCCAGAAGCAAGTCTGTGTGAAGCACGTGAGATTTCTGACTATTAAAGACTAGTCTCTGTAGCCAGTTTCTGGTTGAATTTCTCCTGACCTTTTCACTATGTTGTTCACTATAGTTTTAAGAGTTTTCTTAAAATCTTATATTAAGCTATCCATCATCTAGATTCTAGGCAAAGTTTTTTGTGTGCCCCCCCCTTTTTTCCCCCCTAATTGATTTTAGAGAGAAGGGGAGAAAGAAAAACATCAATGTGAGAGAAACATCAATTTGTTACTTTCCATATGCACTCCGACCAAGGATTGAACCCTCCTCCAACGGATGCCACTCCAACCAACTGAGCCATACTGCTCAGGGCTAGGCAAAGTTTTTGATTCAATTTTTTAAGCAGATAATTATTTACCACACACCGGTGAATTCAACCAGGTAGTTTAGCTTCTCCCTATACCTTCAGATTGTCTTCCAGAGTGAATTTTGTTTTGTTTTGTTAGTCCTCACCCAAGGATATTTTTTCCATTGATTTTTAGAGAAAATGGAAGGGAGGGAGGGAGGCAGGGGAAGAGAAAGAGAAATATTGATATGAGAGAGACACATAGATTGGTTGCCTTCCGCACACCCCCCTGACAGGGGCAGAGTTCAAACCTGCAACTCAGGTACATGCCCTAGACAGGGAATCGGACCTGAGATCCTTCCATGTGAGGGCTGATGCTCTATCCACTGGGAAACACTGGCCAGGGCCAGGGTGAATATTAAAAAAAATACTCAGTGGATTTGGGGAAGCCTTTAGAGTTGGTGACATTGGAATCACTCCAGAGATTTTTCTGGTAGCTGAAAATTGGGAATGTGGGTGCACAGTTGAGAGAGGCAGAGGAAATGTGTGTAGTTAGAAAGCATCGAAGTTCAGGATGTTACTGAGGAGCCAGGGCATCGGTTGGTGTGACTGGAATATAGAGGTGGTTTGCAGGAGAATCATTAATTTCTAGCTAAGCTGGTCCTGGAAGAATCGGTGATCTTTCAGTAAAAGGGGGTTTTGGGGTAGAGATTAGAGCAAGAGGCTCATCTTTATAGGGTATGTTTGGGGAATACTGTCAAGTGGGGTGCATGTGGCAGACCTGCTATGAGAGAGTGGGATAATTTCTAGAGTAGATCTGTACTAGACTGTGGGGGAATTTTCATGCCAAAGTAAGGATTTAGAGTTTATTCTACCCTGGTCGGGTAGCTCACTTGGTTGGAGCATCATCCTGATACACCAAGATTGCACATACAAGAATCAATCAATTAATGCATAAAAAAGTGGAATAATAAATTGATGTTTTCTCTCTCCCCCTCCCTTTCTCTCTAAAATAATAAATAAAAAATAATAGTTTATTCTGCAGTAGTAAAGAGCCATCAAATGTTTATTATTTTTAAATTTGGATAGTGACACGAGAACCAGGGCCGTCTATGGGATTTCTTTCCATGAGACAAGGCTAAATTAGAGGGACAAGATGTGAAAGACGCAGGGAGACCAGTAAGTAGGCTCTTGTCAGAGGAAATAAGTCAAGTTATGAGAGAGCAGAGAGACCAGGATATATCAGTAGGGTCAGGGAGCGTGTCTGACATCACGGCTAGAATTGCTAAAGGTACATATATTGACAAGACAACAGAATATTTTCCTACTTATTTATTCAAGTAATGTTGGGGGAAAAGATTCAGTAGATACTTAGAAGCAAAGTTGTTCTTATTTTCATTGTTCTCATATCGCACATGTGTGGGTTGGCAGGAGTAGCTTGTGTTGCTGACATGGGGCAGGCCCACTTTTGGTTTGGATGCTAGCTAAAACTACACTTTTTTCTTTCCATCTCTGTGTTTTGCTTGTTAGAGAAAGCATTTGAACATTTTTGGTGCCAGGGCTCATGACTTAGGGTCCATTTTTATGTGGTTTAAGTAGGGCAATTGGATGATAAGACTTCTCAGTAGGTAGAGTTTACATCTAAAATTGCATTTTCCCATGCTTGGCATTTGAAATGAGAAATAAAAATGATCTCGAGTTTACATACCAGGACACTCCCAGTAGAATAGGCTGAGAATAAAGTAAATGCTGTATTGGGTGCCTGGTAATCTTTTAATTATGAAATGAGCCTTTTGATTTTAATCTTCCCAAATGTGCAATACTGATCCAGGAAAATAGCTTTTTTAAAGTTCACATCCTGCTGATTCTTTCAGATGAAAAGCTTCCACCTCTATGCCTTAGTTTGCAAGCTGAAAGTAAAAATATCATTAATCTTGTCCCAGCTCCACCACTGCCTATAAAAGACTCTGGTTTGGAGTCAGTCCTGAGCCACGAAGGCAGTCGCCCAGAGTGAATGCTTAGGTTTCTGGAGCCAGAACTGAGGCTGGAGGGCCACAGCCCGTTACTGAGCCTTAGTCCAGGAGAGACTTATGCTTTCTTTACATCATCTTGCCTGTCATTGCTTCTTCTTGACTTAGCTTGCCTCCCTCAAACATGTACATATGCATAGCACAACGCGGATACTGGTAAATTTTACTGTTTTTGTTCTTTTGTGGCATCTGAAACAGCTTGTACAATGAAGACAGAAACCTGCTTCGAATTAGAGAGAAGGAAAGACGCAACCAGGAAGCTCACCAAGAGAAAGAGGCATTTTCTGAAAAGATTCCCCTTTTTGGAGAGCCCTACAAGGTATTTATTGTGTGCTAGAAAGTCTGATTTATCATCATATTTAACTCTGTGATGAAAGGAAGATTGAACAAGGGCCATGCCTGTGAAAATAAGACAACTTATCCTAGGGATTGTTTCTGAAAACAAATAGAAAATTCCCTGAACCTTGTGAGTCAAAATTGCCCAAGTTTGTGGTTTTCTTTTGTAATGTTAGTCTTCTGTATGTAGTAATATTTGTCCACGACAGGCTTCTCAACAAGGAGTTAGTTTACATTGCACGTTAAATTCTATGTTACACATTAAATGGAGGCATTTCTTTTTTAATGGCATTATGTAGCATGGCTTATTAAATGTTGGGTTTTCTTAGATTTATTTCCCACCAGTATCTAACTTTGCTGTTTTCTTTTTTTCAGACAGAAAAAGGCGATGAGCTATCCAGTCGAATACAGAACATGCTGGGAAACTATGAAGAAGTAAAGGAGTTACTCAGTACCAAGTCTCTCGCTCATCACTTGGATGCTTCTGAAAGTAGGCCGGGAAAGCCGAGATACCCTTTGTTTCCTGAGAAGGGGAGCGGCGTTCCACCGCACTCCTTCCACACCCGTGTCCATCACCAGCCTGGTAGCACTCCTGCCTCTGGACCACTTCCTGTTGGTAACATGAGCCACAATCAAAAGGTGACACAGCCAAGAATGGAACCAATGCCAAGTCTTCATGTGAAAAGCTATGGCGCCCCGGACAGCCAGCACCTGGCCCAGGATCGCCTTGGTCAGGAGGGGTACAGCTCTAGTCATCGAAAAAACGGTGACCGCAGAGCCGAAGGAGACCACTGTGCTTCGACGGCAGACTCAGCTCCAGAGAGGGAGCTTTCTCCCCTACTCTCCTCTTTACCTTCTCCATTGCCCCCTTTGTCACCTCTACATTCCAACCAGCAAACTCTTCCCAGGTCACAAGGAAGCAGCAAGGTTCACAGCAGTAACAACAACAACAACAATAAGGGCTACTGCCACGCCAAATCTCCCAAGGACCTGGCAGTAAAGATCCGAGACAAAGAGACCCCTAAGGACAGTTTGGTGGCCGTCTCCAGCCTTGGAGTGGCCCCTCCCCAGCCACCTTCTCAGTCTTTCCCCCCACCCTCCCTCCCCTCAAAGAGCGTTGCAATGCAGCAGAAGCCCACAGCTTATGTCCGGCCCATGGACGGTCAAGATCAGGCTCCTAGTGAGTCTCCCGAACTGAAACCACTGCCGGAGGATTACCGGCAACAGACCTTTGAAAAAACCGACTTAAAAGTGCCTGCCAAAGCTAAGCTCACCAAGCTGAAAATGCCTTCTCAGTCAGTTGAGGTGAGTGGAATTTCATATCTGGGCTACTTCCCCTCTGAAGAGAGGTTTTAGATGGAAGTTCTGGAGAGTTGGGGGCAGGGTGTCAGTAGCTTTTGAGTGAGGAAATTCCTTTTTGCCCTTAGGATATTGTTGACCTACCAGAAATTTAGGTCTGAGATGGAATACTGATTGGCAGATACTGAAATGTGATTTGCAGAGAGATTAAAAAAAAAATCTTTTTATTGAGCCACAATTTACATGCAGTAAAATATAGAGATCGTAAGAGTGCGGTTCGCTGTGTTTTGAAAAGTGTGTACACCTGTATAACCCAATAATGTAGAGGACATTTCTAATATGAAAACTTCATAGAATGATTTGGGCTGTGTTGCTTTTGTTTGTTTTTTTGTTTGTTTGTTTCAGGGAATATTGGCTTCTTTAGCACTGTAAAGAAAATAAATTTTTTGTTTCTTCAGCCCCAGTTAGTTTTTCTTGAGGTCAAAACCATTAAAAAAGTCAAAACAAGGCCAAAATGTTGAAGGCAAAGCATTACTTTTTAAAGGTTTGTTCCTTGTAAATTGTTAAGAAACTTTGAAACTAAAGTTTTGTTCTAATATATTATATTTACCACCTAAGAAAGAAGAGGGTGTGTGTGGTGACATTAGAGTGAGTTGCAAATATAAACAGAATGTTTTTCAACTATGGCTTTTTCAAGTAACCAAAATACTGTACCTTTTTAAACAAAGGAACAGTTCTCCTTCCTGCCCCCCCCCCTGGTAAATGGCAGCATTGTGTTTGAATGAGGTGAGTCAGAGAACACATCCTATCACTGAAATTCTAAATTAGTGCTAGTGACTCCAAAATCCCGATCAGTAGAGTCAAGTAAATGTTTGAAGTCAATTTTTTAAGTTTATCTGTTAAAGTCTGTGGTTTTGTTACATCTGTTGGATAGATATTGCAATATGCATATCGATTGCTCAGAGCACGCACCTAGATGGCAGTCTTACATAGTGCTGGAAGGTAAAATTCCTCAAGGTTAAAAAAAAGCAGATTCCAGGATCCTTAACTGGAAAGATAACCCTTATCTTTAAGGAGAAAAAGCTGTTCTTGGTTTAGAATAGGTTAGGGTTCTGTCTGCAGTCTTCTCTTAAGCTCTGGTGTCTCCAGACATCTTCAAAATGGGACTTGTTTGGTGGCTGAGGGAAAAGGAGAAAGGGGTGAATAAAGCAAATGGTAGAAATGACCAAGTTGACAGAACCCTGCCTTTAACTCCAACGTACAAAGATTCACCAGAATGAGCCATTTATTGCACAGTTTTGTGCTATGATGGGATTTAGGTGAAGGGAGCCAGAATGAAGGCAGGGAAGGATAAACCGAGGTCCTCCGTCCTCAAAAGGAGGGCCAGTCAGCCTGCCTTATAATTAAGACAGTAAATAACTTAATGGGATTTGCTTTCTTTTATTTGTCAAATAGGATCTGTTCTATTTTCCTAGTTAAACACACACATAAGGGGACAATTTAACATTCATTCTTTTAAAAAAAAACACACCAAAAAAACCTAAGCAACTGAAAATTGCTTTAAAACAATTTTAAGATAAAATAGCAAATATTTGCATTGCCCACCAAATGCCCAACCATATGCTTAAGTGCAGGGTAGGATGCAAAAAAGTACTGGTCTCTGCCCAGGAGACAATTAGAGTACAACTGAGTACAAACTCTCTGCTACGAGGTGCTGGAGCAAGTTTCAGGTGTCGGCCTCAAAACAGCAACCCCTGTAAATTCAGCAGTAGGCTTCCCAGCAGCCTTTCAGGAAAGAGGATCCTAGTTTCTGTCCTGCTTTCTTGGTTAAAAAAAAGATAAGCCGAGTTGAGTTTTCTCCAAGGTCTTACTTCATACATAATTTCAAATCTGGGACTATGTTAGATGGGTCTTCATATTTTCTGAGTGGACATTTGAACAAAACCCTCCATAGTTTGGTGATTGGAAAATGGGGATTTTTGGCACAGTGCACCTGCTATCAACAATTGAGTAAATAGAAACTTTTCATCTTTGGCCTGTGTTTGCAGTCAGCATTCATTTTAATCCCACTGCTCTCTCTGGTTTCTGCTCAGGGTTCTCCTGTCAGTGGCAGCTACAGTGCCAGCACCCTGGGAGGCCTTAGGCAGTGCTGATTTGGGGGTGGTGGGGTGGTGGTGAAACTGAGGGCTCAGGCAGATGGAGGACTCAGGATGTCCTTTGTGAGGAGAATTGGGAGCCAAGAGCTTGAATGAAAGGGAATTAAATCTGTGATGCAGGGATATTCGTACTTTTCTGGCTAGGTTTTGGATTTGATTTAGCTTTTTAAACTGAGATCTCACATTTCACATACTTCGCATTAATTTTTTGTTCACACACCCAGTTAAAGATATATTTTTATATTTTTAAGAAAATGTAGGTTGAATTTAAAATCTCAAATTTACTATTCTGGTGACTCCAAGGAAAGCATAAAGATGGGGGACAAAAAGCAGGGAGTTAAACACAAAGCCAGTGAACTCTGAATATAGAACCAGAATATTAGCACTATCCTGGACTATTTGTGAGATTGGGACCCAAGGACAGAGAATGAGAGGCAGAAGAGGAAGCTGACTGCTGGTAGAGCTGTGAAGAGGGGCTGGGTAACTAAGTGGTTTTTCTTTATTTGCTTAGTTTGTCCCAAGGCAAGTCAGAGGAGGTTTTCTTTCTCCGTTTTCTGAACGGGAGGGTTTTGTGGTTTGCTTCACTGCTCTCCCTTCCCCACTGCTTTCTTGAAACAGTATTTTAAAAAGTGAACCAAAATGGAAAAGTCAGCTGGTCTCTTTGGTGTGCCTTCAGGCGCAAGCCACATGAGTGCGGTTCTCTCCACTGCTTTACACTACTTTCTGTCCTTTCACTTCTTGGGGAGTACTTGGTTTGTATATTTTAGTTGGTTTTCCTAAAAAATGGTTCTTTTCTGGGATAAGTCATTCTTACATTTAAAACTTAATCTTTCCTAAAATCCTAGAGGAAAAAAATTATCGAAAGGTCAGTATTCTGACTACATAGAGGCCTGGCCTGCAGGAGTCTGCACTCGGTTCTCTCTGGGTGTGTCAGTTTTAGTTTTGTGTCAACTGGAAGATGTAGAGCAGCTTAACATGACCCGTCTGAGGGCAAAGCCAAGTCCTGGCTGATCTCATGCGGGTCACTCCCAGCCGGAGAGTTGCACATCAGACATGGCCCTGCCCGTGTGGAAGGTTGAGATCCCTTTGTATTTTCCTTTTCTGCCTAAAGGTAACAAAGGAAAGTCAGAGAAAACCACGGCATTCCTGTGTGAGTGTTCGTGAGTCTGGACCCTGGAAGGGAGGGAGTGCTGAGAGAGATGGGACTTATGAAATAAGCATTTATTGAAAGGGAGAAATGGAATAAGCTGAGGTACGTATATTAAGTTGTATACTGGACTTAGACTATTAGAATTGTAAAGATAAAACTACAGCCCTTTCATTTTGCAAATAAGGCCCAGGAGGGTGAGGCCACTTCATTTTGCTAAATTTTATAGTTAGTAGCAGAGCCAGAGCTAGAACTCCCAGTTCTGTGATCTTTGTACTTTTACTTGTTGTTAACTATGACTGGAAAGGACTGGAGGATTTTGAGCAGGGGAGTGATGTTTTTTAAAAAGATCATTCTGGTTCCTTGGTGGAGAATGACTTGGACAGGCAAGGGTGGGCAGAAAACAGGGAGAACAGTTAGCGGGTGAGCAGTGATGATGATGGCTTGGAGTTAGGATGGTAGTAGTGGACATAGTGAGAAGTGGACAAGTTCCAGATGTATTTGGCAGGGAACCGATAGGGCTTTGTGATTGATTGGAGATGTGGAGGGCCTGAGGTCTGAAGGACAGTAAGGCATCAAGTGAGGCTCGTAGATTTTTTTTTTTATTTGAAAGGTACGGATGGTGGGATGATACTAGCTACTTGGGATGGAGTTGACTTGGATGGAACAGGTTTGGAATAGACTATGTATTAAGTTTTTGAGATGCTGTTATATATATATATATATATATATTCACATCAGACTTGACAGTTAGCAATCGTAAGTAGTAGACCAGCTCAGAGAAAATGTTAAGACTGGAAATAATAAATTCGGGATGGCCCTGACTGCTTTGGCTTAGTGGATAGAGCGTCGGCCTGCGGACTGAGGGGTCCCAGGTTCTATTCCAGTCAAGGGCATGTACCTTGGTTGCGGGCACATCCTCAGTAGGGGATGTGTGGGAGGCAGCTGATGGATGATGTTTCTCTCTCATCGATGTTTCTAACTCTCTATCCCTCTCCCTTCCTCTCTGTAAAAATCAATAAAATATATTTTTTAAAAATAAAAATAAATTCGGGATGTGTTTGCATGTATGTAGTTAAGGCTTTGGGTGGAAAGAAGTGACCTGCTAAGTCTTCAGAAGCAAAAACTGGAGATCATCTAGGAAGCTTGAAAATCTGTCCATTAGTGGAAATTACAGGCTTCTGTGTGTTGTTTTTTTGTGTTTTTGTGGGGTTTTTTTAAACTTAGGGTTTGAAGTGTACATGGAAGTGGTACAATTAGTCTTAATTTATGTCCCAAATAACTCACTGGAACCTAGTAGAATTTACTATCAGTTTGCCATTGCTTCTATCTCCTTATATGGTCTACTCTTTTCTGATCCAGATGAATCTGACTGAGTTCTAGTGGTCTCTGATTTCCACAAGTATTGCTCTTTTCCTTGTGACCTTTCAGGACATCATTTAGGAATGTTTTCACTTACCAAATGCTTCCACCTGAATGCCAAGACTGAAGTGTCATCTGCAGCCGGGAATTCCTTGTTGGACCACTTTGACTCATGGCAGCTCTTAAATGAAGCCTTCCGTTTTCAGCCCAGCAGTGTGAAATAATCCACAGTGGGAAACTGCGATAGTGATTCACTTTGCATTTGGGTGCGCACACAGGCTTCCCTGCTCCCATATTTAACTCTCTTATTATCCTAAACCTTGTAAGAGGAACTGTCCTATTATGAAATGATCTAACCCTGCAGGCAGCTAATTTTTGGTCTGTCAGTGGTGTGTATCCTGCTGGTGAAACACTCAAAATACAGTTTGAAGCCCACTGTCTTCCATATACACTGTCAATTCAGCAACTTTTAACTCAAATATCTTGAGTACCTACTGTTGGCCAGGCCTAGTGCTGGGGACTGGGGTATAGTGGTGAGCAAACCAGGTGGTTCTGGTCCTGTTGGACCTTAACTATCTAGTTAGAAACTGACATTATTCAGATAACCGCTCTGATCAATGTGTGAGCACTTGGACAAGTACTATAAAGGAATTTACATAGACATAAGATAAAGGGTACTGTGACTTAAATGAAGGAGCTCAGAGAATTCTCTGAGGAAGTTCTGTTTGAGTGAGACCTGAACATTGAGTAGAAGTAATGAAAGTGAGGGATTGTAATAGCCTGCAGTGCTATGACAAAATACCATGTACTAGGTGGCTATGAGCAATGGAAATTTACGTACTATAAAGGAATTTACATAGACATAAGATAAAGGGTACTGTGACTTAAATGAAGGAGCTCAGAGAATTCTCTGAGGAAGTTCTGTTTGAGTGAGACCTGAACATTGAGTAGAAGTAATGAAAGTGAGGGATTATAATAGCCTGCAGTGCTATGACAAAATACCATGTACTAGGTGGCTATGAACAATGGAAATTTACTTCTCACAGTTCTATAGGCTGGAAGTCCAAGATCAAGGCACCAGAATGGCCATGTTCTCTTGAGGGATCCTCTTTCTGGTTTTCAGCTGGTGCCTTCTCATTGTGTCTTCAGATGGGAGAAGGGGTAGGGATCTCTCTGGAACTTCTTTTACACAGCACTAAACCCAATCAGGATGACTCTACCCTCATGACTTTAAGCATTTCTCCAAAGCCCCACCTCTGACTATTATTACCTTTGCAATTTAGGATTTCAAGATGAACATAAACATTCATACCATAGCATGCGTAGCAGGGGTTAAGCAACATCAGTGTTGCAAACAGAGGTAACAGTACGTGCCAGTGGCTTACTCCACGTGATGTACAGATACCTTTACAACAAGTCCTCTTGGGTTATAAGCCCAGTACTGTAGATCAAAGGGAAGTTTTGCATTCATTCTGGAACTTGGCAGCACATCATAATCACCTGGGAAAGCCTGTTAAAAATACAAACTGGTAAAAAATAAAAATTCCCTAGGAGACTGACTTGGCAGGTATACAGGTAGGCTCAGGGTTCTGTATCTGATTCTCCTGAGATTTGTTCTAGAGCCTAGAAATAAAACTGTTCCAGAAGAGCTGATAACAGGCTACAAGGAATGAGATAAGGGCCCCTTTCCCAGTGGTTCCAGTCTTCCGAGTGGGCCTCGGGCCATGGGATTGCACGAAATTGATGGGGCTTTTGTCCTAAGTAGGACATGAAAGTAGCTTTTGGGAAAAAATCAAGGAAGTAGGACCCCAAACAACACTCTTCTCTTTCTCCACAGTTCATGGTTTCCTTTCTTGTGCCCCCAATGTTTCCATGTTCATGGGAAAGTGAGATTCTGATACAACCTTATCTAGCTTTCCTCCATTTTCTAAAAATGTTTTTAGTATATTAATTATAATAGCAAATTTAAATTAGATTCCATGAGCTAGCTCTTAATTTGGCCAGACCTACATGACTTAAATGTTTTCTTAGGAAAATTATAGCAAGGTTATTGGTGTACACAATTAGCTGAAGCTGAGTGACTAGAGCAGAATACTTCGAATCTATGAGAAATATTGAATAGTAAGTAGCTTGTATTTGCTTAGAGGTTGGCTAAATTTTTGACCCTAAATATGTAAATATAGAGGTTAAAAAGTAGTAGTAGCAAGTGAGAATTTATTGCAGAAGCTGCAAACAGCCAGAAGGCTAGATTGGGCTTGTAGACACCTTTGTTTTGCCTATATAGTATGTCCTGCTCCCCACTCCCTTGAGCCAATATTTACAAACTGGAGAATTTTGCTGAATAATCAAATTTTCAGTTTCACCAGCTGGAGCTGAGTAGAAACTGCCACCTTTTATTTCCTAATCCTGGCAAACTTTTTTTTTTTAATTCCTCATTGGAGGTTATGTTTTCATTGATTTTTTTAGAGAGAGAGGAAGGGGGAAAAGAGAGAAACATGGATATGAGAGTTGCCTCCAGTACATACCCCGATGACTGGGATCAAACCCACAACCTTTTGGGGTACTGGACAACGCTCCAACCAGCTGAGCCAAATGGCCAAGTCAAATCCTGGCAGTTTTTTGAGTTTGCAGAAATACTTTAAACTCTGAAGGAAACATATTAAATATCATAGGCAAAAAATATGTATATTTTTAAAAGCTCTAAAACGGCTAGAAATGAGTCAGTGCAAAGAATAGAATTGCTTATAGTAGCCCAAGAAGAAATCCCCCAATTGAACCTTGAAAATCTTTTTTTAGTGGTATTACTTAGAGCTGTTTTCTTTGTATGTTTTACTTTCTATTCCTTCTCAAAATGCCAGAAGTACATTTGGTACCAGGATAAGAAATTCCTGTTCCGCCTTGTTGTTTTCACACTTGAGATGTTTGTGGAGGGTTATTGGATCCCCCCTGGGTCTCTCACGTTGTGCCTTTGCCAAGATGTAGACATTCAACTCTTCAGAATCTTTCCAGGCTGTGCACTCTCCCAGGCTCTCACGTAGCCACCCCAGTCATTTTAGCTCTTCTCTGGATTAATTGTTTTTTATTTTGAGCCAACTGATAATCTTCAGGGACAGAAAACCAGATATTCCACCAGGAGTTCTGTGGATGACTTGAGTTTGGTTTTTTGCTGTTTTGGTAGGGGGTGACCAATACTCATGAGATATTGAAGCAGAATTCCTTTTAAGAGAGGATTCTGGTTGATGTTATCATAACAAGTTTATTTTTGACCTTGTATCCTCTCCACTTGCCAAGGTCTATTTGAAAATCATTATTTTCCAAGGTTAACTTTGCTGCACGTTCACATTTTCCAAAAACTTTATAAGCAGCTATTTTTATATTGATGCTTTTTCTTTCTTTAATTGCTGAAATCACCAGGTTGGCAATTCCCCTCCTTCTTCACCCCCCAGAGATTCAGCATCCACACACACCATTAGTTTTCTCTTGAACTTTATTTAATTCCCTGTTTAAGCTTGGCCTACTTTCCACGTTTTTTTTCCCCCTGACCTTGTGGTAATTTGTCAAGCCCATTCTAATCTCCTTCATCTCTTTGGCTGAAGGGTTTTGAGGTTTAATGTTTTAATCTAGGGGCCTCAGTATTTAAGTAATTAGAGGTCCTATTTCTAGCTGTGTCCCTTAGATAAATCACCTTAGGGGTTTTCGGTTGTGTTGTTTACATTGCAAATAATAGAACTCTGAAAATTCTTACTGGCAAGAATTTGAAGCTTTGAATTGAACTGTGATTTAAGAAAGGAAAGCATTCTATGATTTTCAGCTTTCTTGCAGTCATTATTAAAAACTCAAGCTTTATGGATTCTCCTTTTCCTTACAGCTTAATTTTTAAAATATTCTACCCTAAAGCAAATATTTGCTATAGCATTTTAGAAAAAAAATATTTTAATAGAATTTAATGCTGTAATTAGAATTTCTTCCAACATTTTTCATGCTTGAGAACATATTAACTGGTGAAAAAAATTCTTTTGCCAATTAATCTGGAACAGTTCGGTCGTAGAAAAATTCACATTTTTTACATTCTGGGTTTCTGCCTTTTCAGTCAATAAATATTTGAATATACACTAGTCATAAAGGGTGCTAATGAGAGAGAAAGATACTTGCAAAATGAATTTATTACATAATGTAAAAAATAAAGTATAATCAGTCTGGAACTATTAAGCATAGAAAGCTCACACTGTTCTCTTGTTCATTTTCTGGTGGGAACTGTTCCACATGCTTCATGTGTATTACCTCATTGACCTCACAACCCTCTCACGTGATATGCACTATGATTATCCCTTAGTCTTACAGAGCTACAGCTTTTGTCCGAGCTTACCGAGGCTGCAAGTGCTGGATGCATCCAGATCCAAGTATTCTGGCTCTAGTCCACACCCTTAACTGTGACACCTGCATTGTGTTGCCTTTCGAAAGAGGACACTGTACATTTTTTTTAGAGTTTTCTTTTGAAGTGTCTGGATATTGGCGAGAGGATTAGGGAAAGAAGAGACGTGGAGGCAAGACATGGTGAGAAGTCTAGTAGGAGTTCAGGGAGATGGGTAGAGGCAGAGCAGAGCAATGGGAAGGTGAGTCACATGGTGAAAATGGAGCCAGTTTCTGAAGTTCTTTAATTGTTTACTGGATAATTTATCCAATAACTAGAGTCATTAATAAAAAGGAGAAATTGCGTTAGCTTCATGGCAGACAGTACATTGTGGTGTTACAACTCTGAGATCCTGGGCAAGGAAATAACCTTGCTGTGCTGTCAGTTTATTCATATGGTCTGTGTGGCTACTCTACTGAGGCATTCTATATAAAGTGCCTAGAACAGTGCTTTGTACATAAGAGTTCAGTAGGTGGAGGTAGGAGTGGTTAGAGTTAAAATTTGAACTGGGCTTTAAGGAAAAGAGTAGGATTTTGACAGGATTATCATAATGAGGAATTAGTGATGTTGAGGGTGTAGGGAGATTCTGAATATATTAACTTGTTCATTGGAATATCCTTTAGAAGTGCAGGTGGGATTAGATATAAGGGACCAGGAATTCCCACTTAAGATGTTCTAGGTGAATAAAGCCCTAAAAATTTGATTTTTATGTGTTAAAAATAAGTAAATGAAAAGCCCAGGGAAAGAAAACATTTGCTTAGTGGTTATCGAGCTTTTAAAAACTGGTTTACCAGGATGAGGGCACCACTCCCCACAGTGGTTTCCACTTCCCACCCCTGCCTGATGGCACGGGGGCTGCAAGCTCACTCCCGAAGAGCCGCATTCTCATAGTTTGGCAATCCCTGGTGGAAATGTTTCACTTTATAAAGACATGTGCACTGGGAAATATTTTACTGCCTCCCCCACCCCTGTTTAATTTCCAAAGCACTTGCTTATTTGTTTCTCTCTCGATTGTCACAGCAACCTTGAGCATTAGGCAGGGCAATTGGCACAAATCACCATTTTATGTGCCATGGAACTGAGTCTTTAAGAAGTTTAATGATTTAAGCTTGTTAATGGCAGAGATGGGACACAAAACCAGGACCCTTGGCTGCTAGTTCTCATACCATTTTCTACTACAAAAAATGGTTTCTGTGGAGTAATGATCATTTGTGTAATACTTTTATTTAATTAATTAATTAATTAATTAATTGGGGCGACATTGATTAATAAAATTATATAACTTTGCCCTGGCTGGGTGGCTCAGTTGGTTAGAGCATTATTCCGTATACCAAAAGGTTGCAGGTTCCATTCCCGGTCGGGGCACGTATGGAAGGCAATTGCTGTTTCTCTCTCACATAGATGTTTGTCTCTTTCCCCCTTCTCTCTGAAAATCAAACATATCCTCAAGTGCGTATTACAACAAAATTATATAGGTTCCAGGTGTACAATTCTATAACACGTCATCTGCATGTTGTATTGTGTGTTCAACACCCGTGTAACACTTTTATGTAAAGTGTCAGGAGCTCTCTGTTTTTCTACATGGCCTTGCCTTCATGTCAGCACCTGATAAATCATGCAGCTGTTAGGTGTACAAATGACTCAAATGAGAGGACGGTTAAAACTCAGTTTTGGTCATGGTGGTCATGGGCCTGCTCTGAGGACTTTAACTTTGCTCTATCCTTTAGAGAATGAGGCCACCAGGTACATAACTTTCCAGCTCTCTCCAGGTATGATGACACAAAAATAATTTCTAGTCTACACCCACCACTTACCTTTTCTCTTTGGTCTGAGAAAAGGCGCTGCCCTTCCTCCTGCCCTTCCACTGGCACACCATTTTTGGTTACCTTAAACCTTTCTCCCATCACTTGGCTTTTTTTCTAACAATGCATGCATAGAGTCAGCCTTTCCTAGCTGAATAAGCTCTCGCCCCTTTGTCTTTCTCTGATCACATCTTTCTTGCTCCCTTCACAGCCAGCGTTCTGAAGACAGGAGGTAAACATTCTGTGCCTGCTCCCTCTCCATGTACTTGCTAAACCCATGCTGGCTGGCTGGCGCCTCCACCACTCCACCCCACTGCACTGCCCCAGAGCCCCCAGGGCCCCCAGTGGACTAAGTCAGGAAATGCTCTTGAGAATAACCTGTTGGACCCCTCTGTGGCATTTGACACTTTTGCCCACCGTCCCCTAAACACTGCCCTCCTTTGTTGTCTGGGTTTCTCCTACCACTTGGAACATGCCTTAATCTCCTTTGGAGGCTGCCTTCCCCTCTTTCCTCAGGGCTCTGCTTTCAACCTTCTTTTCTCTTTCTGTAGCTTTACCTGGTGATTTCATGTGCTCTTGGGCTTCAACTGATGACCACCAAATTGATTTTTCCAGCTTAAAACTCCCAAGTTTTCTGAGCTCTAGATCCTTTTATCCAACTGCCTACTGGACTTTTCTTGTAGATGTTGCACAGGAACTCAAATTCAACCTGCCTACAGTAGATTTAATTATGTTTGCCTTCTCCTGTACCTCTTCACACACAGACTATTCTTCTTCCTGATCATCGGCATCAATTCCTTTCTGTCTTCCACTCTATCCATTTGGTAACCCTATCCTGTGGAGATTACTTGGTAAGCATCTATTGAAAGCTTCTCCTTTCTCTTTCTTACTGCCCCTTCTTTAGTTCAGATTTTTATCACTTTCTTAAATAATTACAACTTCTTTCTAACCTGTCTTCCTCCCTTTTGTGGAACAGATCTACCACTCTGTTTCACAAAGGAGTGATTTTTATTGTGTGAAAACCTGATCAAGTTATCCTGTTTTAAGATCCTTGAGCACCTTTTAATTACCTTCAGGATAAAACTCCAGATTAGCTCCAGTTGCCTTTTTTTATTTTTTTGAGAGGGAGAGAGAAACATCATTCTGTTGCCTCCTGCATGCGTCCCAACTGGGGATCAATATCTAACCCGACACCTTTTGGTTTGGTGTACGGATGACGCTCCAACCTGTTGAACCACACCGGCCAGGGCCAGTGCCTTCTTGATGAGATTCTTGCCTGTCTCCAGGCTTGGGTGTGGCCCTCCTGCTGAAGTTTCCCAGCCCCAGCTGTAGCCACACAGGCTTTTAGAGCTGACTTACTCAGGGTGTCCAGACCTCTAGTCTCAGCACTCCCCCTTGGTATCATCCTCTGTGTCTTTCTCCAGGTGGTAACATTTTGAGGGCAGGATCCTTTGTCTCATATGTTTGTTTCCTGTAGCAAAGTGAGGACTGGGGCAGAACGGGGCTTTCCTGCTCAGTTCAGCTCCAGGAGTTCTTTCACAATTCACTTTGATTTGGAGTCTGAAAGATAGCCTCTTATCAATGTTTGTCAGAGCAGAGGGGGAAATCATTTTGATACAGGACTGAATTTCCTACTTAGGACACTTGGATGGGAAGCAGGCCTTAAGTTCAATAGTTTTTTGAAGGAATTGTTTGGCTTACCATTTCCAGCCTAAGTGTTTCCCAGGTCATTTTAGGCATTGTTGCTTGTAGATTTTAAAATAAGCAGCCTAATCCGATCAGTAGACATTCTTAGTGGAGTTCCAGCCTCATAATTGCTGTGATTTTCAGTATTGAGTTTGGAGATTAATCAGATAGTTTTATGACTAAGAAATAAGATGCTTTTCTCTGTATTAAATAAGATACCAGATTTCCTGTAGTAAATTTTGGGGCTTATTAATATTAAGTGGTACATATAATAAAATTGATGTTAATCTCAAAGGATTCTCAATTTTAAACATTTTGCCATTGAATGAATCATGTTGGGAGAATGAGCCAATCATTTGGCATAGGGGCATTAACTCTTCTAGACCACTTGAGTATCATTAATTGGTATCCTAGTAGCTTAAGAATTATTGACCCTGAAAAATGCCCGTCTGGCAGCCTGGGTTTAATTTTTAGTGAGATTAATTGTCTTCCAGTAAAGGGTAAAACAGAGACACCAGAGTCCTTTATGTGCCTTATATTCTCTCAAGATCCCATTGAACTAGTTGCTAAGCGGAGGGAAAACACTGGTGTGTTGTTCTGAATCTAATTGGGCCCTTTATTATGTTATGACTCACCTACAGTTCACAGATTTATTCCATGCAAGTCATGTAAAATAACTACACTGTGGTTTGTTTTGCTTACTTGGTTCATGTTTTTAGTGATCTGTCAGGCTGTGTTTGCCAATCGCTGAAGTAGGCTTTGGCAGGAGCTGGTGCAGTAAAGAGGAGACATCACAGTGCAGCAGAGGCTGCCTCCTACTTTACACCCCCCTTCCCCCCCTCCGAAGGCCAAAGGCCTTTTTAGAATCTCTTTGAGACAACAGAAGATATACATATGTACATGGGGCCATGTTTAGCTTTAAAAAGAGACTTTTCTCTCCAAAATGAGCATGCTTCCCAGTCTCTCATTTCCCCGTTCCTCCATTTGGGAGAGAAGAAAGCATGAAGGCCAGCATTGGAGAGTGCTCACCCACAGAGGGGCTGTGGCATGTACAGTGTGTTGATTTAGTTGCCAGCATCTAAAAGTACTAGATTTCACATTGAAATCTGGATTTTTATTTATTTTTCTTTCTTAAAAACCTGGAAGCTATTGTCTGACCTCTTAGGGCACACACTCTGACTTGCCCCGGTCCTTACTGGGCCTTTCATATTCCCTGCTTGAGTCCTGTAGGTGTTGGTGTTCTGGTCCTATGAATAATCTGTGAGTTTTTACAACCTTGTGATTATTCCTTCCTTTGGGCAAGTCCAAGGGATGAGAACCAAACATACCCAAGATATTTCTTTTCAGAAGGATTTATAACCAAGGGTGCTTAATGGTATCTAGTTAGAGTAAAAAGTGATTAATTTTTAAAGAAATTATGTAAAGTAGGTCCTACTTGGCTTTTTTATCTTTTGCCCTTATTTCCAAATATGATGTTGTCCTATAAGCCTTTATATGTATGTGATTCAGGCACTTGTTCATATTTTAGTTAAAGAACAACCCCACAACAACTTTTTGGTTTTCAGGTTTTGCCACTACCTAAAACCATGGAACATGCATTTTTACCTCTTGTCACCAAGTGGAAATGTGCTTGGTTAGTTTTCTTATATGTGTGAGAAGGAGGTGGATAGTCAGTCCTGCTCTCTTCAGCTCTAAAATACGGTTCTTTTCTAAAAAGGAGTTCGAATTCTGGTAACTGGACTTTGATATTGTTTCCTATACCCAAGTCCAGTAGCATATCTTTTAATACCTTTTGTTCTAAACCACTTTTCTTGTTTTTATAGCGAATAATAGGAAGTTGGTTTTCAGTGCCCATTCAGCAAACAAGAGCTGCTTTCCTTCCTTTGATCTTAGCAACATAAAGGCCCTCAACTACAGCAGGCCTCGAATAATGTCATTTTGTTCAATGTCGTTTTGTCATAACTTAGTAGGGTATGAGTATGACTGTTTTGGAGAATTTCCAAACTATTTTTCTTGTTGGATGTAATTTTTTCCCCTCTAGTACTGTCATTGCTGAGAATTTTAATGTGCTAATACTTATTTACAACTAGGGATGAATAATAAGTATGTAATAGAATGTATGGATCGCTGAAAACTGTTTGGATGTTGTTGGAGGGAAGGAATCTCGTCCCATGCACCAAAAGGTTGCTGGTTTGGACACATACCCAGGTTGCATATTCTATCCCTAGTCAGGGTTGTATACAGGAGGCAACTGATCGATGTTTTCCTCTCACATAGATGTTTCCCTCCCTTTTCCCCTCTCCCTTCATCTCTCTTAAAAAAATCAATTTAAAAAACATAAATGTATGAGTAAATGTCATAGATTCACCTTTTTCCCTTGGCTCAGAACATAAAATTTAGGTAGTTTTACTAGATTTGAATGATAAGGCTTTAAAGAAATGTAAGTGGGAGGTAATGTTCTTAATGGATAATACTGTGGAGTCAGAATACCTGGGTTCATTTTTCTCCACCTTTAAATGGGACAATTCTACATGAGCTACAGGGCTGTTGTGAAAATGAAGTGGGATCTCTTTGCCTAGTATATAGTAGGTGGTGGGATGCCCCACCTTCCCTTGACATGCATGACAGTGAGAGCAGATTCACATTGTAGGAAATTTGTATGTCTTCAAGTTGTCTTGACTCATACCACTATATTTAGATGTCACTAGGATACTAAGAAGTGTCCTAATGTTCTGGGTTGGTTTGATGGTGTTTCTCAGTTGTTTTGGTGAAGTCATGAATTTCTGTGTCGTGGGTTTAATTTCACTCAAATTTTAAAACATGATGGGTTTTAAAACAAGAGACTTGAATAAATATTCTGTACCACTAATAAAGTATTGAGTACCTACTATATTTTCAGGGTTCTAGAATTATATTAATTGGTCTGAGGACTACATGGGGCTAGTTCCAGCTTTCAGTTGTATTTGGGCATCATGACACAAAATGGGGAAGGGAAAAAAAAGATGGTTCTCAACCGCAGATCATATAGCATTAATTTTGTGGTCTGGTTACAAATCCACTAAAGATAGGCATGAGTAGACATATTTGCATGTAATTTGTGAAGGTTTCCTGAACCTGATAGAGGGGAAGGATGGTGACACTTGTATAAACTAATAAAGCAGGATGATTTTTTGAGGTAGGAGACTCAGCTATCCTATTTAGGTTTGGGTTCAAAGAGTATTGATTGGTATGTGAACTTTCAAGAGTATAGGGGCATTAGTTTTTATGTAACTTAATGTGATTTAGGAAAAATACATAAATTTAAAGTTTATTTGGAGATGGAGCAGTGTCACAGAAGAAAGAAAAGCTTGAAGCATAGAGGTGACTTAAAACTTTTCCTTGTCTTCACTAATGAAGGACTTCATGTTTGAAGAACTTTCCTCAGTTCAGAACTAAATTCATCCATTATTTTCTTTCCCTTACCTCTACCCCCTCCAGCCAACTGTTCTTAATATACGTTTTTAATACTGACAGCTTCTACTGCTACTAGTACTGCAAATACCATACTGTAGTAAGTTCTCTGAAGTGAGGAATATCTTTTAAAAGGCTTTTACAGTAATACCACTTTTGAAATTTATTTCTGACTATGCCAGCAGGTTGTTCTGCAAGTTATGTGGTGTGCAGGATTTGAAGGAGACTTGGGTTGGACTCTCTTTGAACATTTTCAGAGATGAAAACAGTGCAGGGGTTATAGATTTCCCCCCCCCCCCAGAATATCAGAATAGGGTAGAGTATTACACTATATGGTAATGTTAAGATGTAGCTGATTTAGATAAGAGTTTACAGCCTGTGTTTTATTTTCTGTGCTTGTAGACCTAATGACTGTTTATTGGTTGGCACTGTGGGATAGCTCATGACATTCATCCTTAAGAGCAGGTTTTATACCAGAAGCCTCAGAATGGAGAAATTCTCAATATTGCTCTAGTAGTTGATTAACTAAACCCACTGGGGTTTGGCTATCTAGTGGACCATCATTGCCCTGTAGACCAGTGATTTTTAACCTTTTTCAACTCATGACATACATAAACTAAGTAAAATTCTGTGGAACACCAAAAAGTAAATTTTTTGCTGATCTGACCAAAAAATAGGTATGATTTTGATCCGTTCACACTGGACAGCTATTGTATTAGTTGTTGTCATTTTTTAATATGACAATCTAAGGGCAAAGAGGTCAGTGCCCCTGACTAGTCAGGTATTGCATTTTTTAAAATTCTTGTGGCCCACAGGTTGAAAATCACTGCTGTAGACTACAGGAATACTTATGGAGAAGGGCAGTGTTGAGATGACAGGTTTTGCTTTCCCCTTTTAGCTATGTGACTCTTCTCAAGGGAAGCTTTTGCTCTTCTTTTTGTCATATGGCTTAGCATGGGGGGTTCCTGTAGGATAGAATCCTCCAGGCTTATCAGCACTGGCCTGGTGGACAGCACCATAGCCCCTGTCCGGCTCCTTCCATCCTCCTAGTCCCCAGGGGCCAGGATTCCAGCCTCTACAATTCCCTGCATTAATTAGTTCAGAATTCATTGGAAACATATTTCAGCCACCAGTGTTCAGTAAGGTGATGGCTTCTTCAGTGCTGGAGAGACATTAGCTGTTTCAGGGTAAATCAAAGGGAAGTGCAAACAAGGATGCACTATACAGTTATTAAAAGATAAGAAATTTGTTGTCCTTCATTCCTTCAGCATTCCCTTCCCCATCCAGAGGAAATTTTCATAGACAGTCGTTAAGTAAAAGTTGTATTTGAGTGATGATGTGGAGAAGTGGGAAAATTGAGAATGGAAGAAAGGCGGGGGGCGGGTGGGAGATGGAGACTTTGTGTGTCATGGTAGGATAGTATAATAATAAAAGTGATGTCTATATTTCATTGAGGATGTACTGTGTACCTGTTGCTTTCACCAGGTCTGGCACTGGGCTTAAGCCTTTTCCATGCAGTGAGCTTAATAGTTGGTGCCTGGCAGAGCCAAGTCTTGAAGCTCATGTGTGTGACTCAGAACCTAGCTAGCTCATAAGTACCCTGTAAGGCCAGAACCACTGGGGATGACTTGGAGGAACATCTGAGATTTTTGAGAATCCCCCAATTTGCAAAGTATGCTCTCTTCCATAAACTCCAATGGAGCTTATACTTCACAAGCACTACTGTGTGCTTCTGGGCAAGTAGCGAGTGCTGAACTACAGTGAGAAGTGGGTCCTAGGGTATTGAATTCACATTTGTGGCTAAGCAGGATTCCAAATCCATGCATGCTGTGGACTTCGAGGGCTGTTAATAAACCCTCAGAGTCAAGGACCTTTTTGGGTGTATTTTTAGTGGTCATAAGTATCACCCAGTCTTTTATGCTTCTCTAAGCTTTAGGTAGAGACTTGATGAAAGCAATAGGTCAGCCTTGCCTTTGGAGCTGGAACTCACTTCCTATAGAATGTCTTTGAAAACATGTGTTTCTAATATGTCAAAATTGGTTTGGTCCAAAAGAACAAAAATATCTGCATAGTAAAGTTTGAATGCATTGAGTGTTGTTCAGTACTTAGTTGACTATTATGCTTTTTATGACTCTGATGTTTATTTCCCGTTGATGTGCTAGATAAAAAGTAATTACATGGAGAACATAACTACCCATAAAACATTTTTATTTTTTTATGTTAGGTTTTTTTCTTACGCATAAAATTACAGTATTAGGAACTGCTTTAGTGTTAATGAGTAACCAAGATGACTATATTGAGGGATAATTTAAAAACGTAGAAAACTTAAGATCATTTGTTTTAAAATTCATAATGTTGCAATTTCTTTAAAAAACAATTTTTAAATTGATTTTGTGTGTGTGTGTGTGTGTGTGTGTTTTTTTAGAGCAAGAGAGAAAGGTAGAGGGAGAGAGAGAAACATCAGTGCAAGAGCAAAAATCATTGATACGAGAGTGAAATATCTATGGGCTGCCTCCTACATGCCCCCTACTGGACATCAAGCCTGCAACCCGGGCATGTGCCCTGACGGAATCAAACTGGCAAACTTTTGAGCCACACTGGCCAGGGGTGCAATTACCTAAATGAACTTTTTTCCCTTCTAGATTTTTTAGGTTCCTTTGCCATTGATCAGTGTGTGCATGCGCGGTTATGAGGTTGGGCTATAATGTGAGCATGAAAATTCCTTTACCTATCCAGTGAATAAGTTGCCTTTATATTTTGTCTTGCTTATGTGTATTTATACATAATACCTAGTGATATAACTAATTATGTAGAAAATTGTAAACTAAATGGGGTTTTTAGTTCAGGTATAATTGTGCAGACACACTACTTATTAGGTGGGGTTTAATAGGAACTCCCACTGGTGGCTGCAATATTTTGCTTATGTACTATCAGCTGCCTTAAATCCTGTAGATTTTTATATCAACCTGTATAAGCAAAGATTAAACCATTTTGGAGTTTTGCAGGGAGAAGGAAGAGTGAAGGATTGCCCATTTCTTAAAGCTGTATGTTTTAAAACTACGAGCATGGTCTTTGCACAAGTCAAAACTGCCAAAGGGACAGATGTTGCCAATTTCAAATGTACAGGGGGAAGGCAAATATTGCTAAGCAACGGTGTACTTGCGAGAGCATTTTGAGGAGCAGAGCCAGGGGAGTTGTGCCTGGGAGCACTCGTTGTTTCTTGTGGCTCAGTACTGGGGAAGACATTAAAAGTTCTTTCCTGTCAGGGCCGCCATTGCAGCCGCCAGCACAAAAGACTGACCTAGTGGCACCGATGAGGGCTGCCAAAGGGATGTATGCATACAGGAAAGCTTGTTTGCCATGTAGGAAGGCAGTAAGACATGCCCACAAAGGTAAGTGCCCCACAGTGTACAGCTGCCCTACAGGAAGTGCCAGGAAGGGCAAGCCTGAGTTCAGGGGGAGACGAAGAAGCCAGGAGAGAGGCCTCAAAAGAAAACCTCTCTCCCTCTTTTCCCACTTCTTTTCCTCTCTCCCCTCCCTTTCCTGTATTTCTCCCTCTCCCCTCCTTTTTTCGGTCTTTTGCCTCTAGTTAGGGGCTAACATCAAAGAAGGATCAAAACAACCTCTAGTTCTGTGCTGCTTGCTGCTGTGTGGGTGACTTGATAAACAAGATAAATAAGCTTTCCAGCCACAGGTATTCGGCCCCTCCCATGACCCCTCCCTTGGTATACACTTGATAGGGAGCAGACAGGTGGTGTGGTGTGGCTTTTTTTTCTCTCTTTCAGCTGCCACTAGAGACTTGGAAATACCTCTTGAGGTTTGCATGGTTGTTGGTTTGGATTATGGATTTTTCTTTCTTGCCTCCCGTTTCTCTACCTCTCTAATGAAATAATGGAGTAAGAGAAAATATATTGCTATCATTTTGTATCTACAAAATCTCAGCATAGTTTTGGGAAAATGTGTTTTGAGGAAATTAAGAACATTTTAAAATGAGCAATTCCTCACCATTCAGGTTTTTTTTTGTCAATCTTTCAAGCTCTGGTCTTGAACTTACAGATAAGTTGGCAAACGTTGATAGTTTCTTTTGTCTTCCTAAAGTAAAGATGTATGCCGAAGATATTGGCAGTTTAAAAGCTTAAATATGTGTGTGCATACATGTGTGCACTCACTTTCACCCCTCTCTGCTCCATCCTCCCCACTCTTCCCTCCTCTCCAACCCCCTCAACTTTTATTGCTTTGTGTGTTTTTTTCAGCAGACAAATAGAATTTAAGTCAAATTTAAAAGATTGTGCAGCTCCGACCCAAATATGAGTGGTATTGATTTCTACTGGTCTAGGAATATTTCAAAGTAGTCATATTTCATTCAGTACAGGCAGATGTAGTAGATAATTTTTAATGTTCTTGTAGCTTTATGGTTCTCAATTATTTATTCAGCATAGTTTGTATTTACATAGTCTGTATCTATGTGGGGTATAAATTTATGTGATGAAAGTCTAATTGGAGAAGATGACAGTGTTTCCATTTTCCTTTCAGAAGATAAAATGTGCTTATTTACTTTGAGGTTAAGCAGTCGTGAATCTTCTGTTAGCCATGTGAGAGCTGAAATTGGCCAGAAATAATGAGAAAAGGGAGAACTCTCCCATTATTATTTTGCAAACTCTTCTTCGATTGATTGAATTCAGGTTATACCTTTTGACCTTTTATTTTTTTAATTTTTTAAAATTTAATTAAAAAAATTTTTTTTAGTAGGAAGTATGTCAAAATGCCTTGAAGAAACTGTTACTCCCAGGCTTAGGAAGCAGTAGAGTTTTCTAGTGGCTTAAATCCCTCACAAGTAATCTATATATATAAAAGCGTAATATGCAAATCGACCAGACAACAAAACAACCGGTTGCTGTGACCATCAGGAGGCAGACGCTCAACGCAGGAGCTGCCCCCAGCCCGCAGGCCCCAATCACTGGATCGGGGCCTGCCAGCCAACCTCTTGGCCCCCCCCCCCCCCCCCCCCCCCCCAAAAAACCAAACAGGGAACCAGGGGTGGGTGGCAGCAGATGCAGACAGTGCCAGGCCAAGGCCCCTGCCCCTCCCGTTGCCTCACACACAGAGGGCGATGGGGTGCGGGGCGGCAAGTGGGCAGAATGGCCAATCTCTTGGTCCCTCCCTCCAGCTGGCAGACTCTCATCCCCCAATGGGGAACCGGGAACTGGGGGTGGGTGGCGGCAGCCAGGGAGAATGGCCCTGATCGCAGGCCAGGCCTAGGGACCTTACCCGTACACGAATTTCATGGGCCCGGCCTCCCTCTAGTTTATTTTAAAAGACAGTGGTCTAGTTAACTCCAGAAGAAACTGGTTTATTTTGTTCTACAAAAACCTTTTGAGGGAATTTTATTAAGGAAACAACTTTTTGACATTGAGATTACTCTTAAAAGTTTTACCTAAAAGAGACAGTAAAATAGGTTAGACTTACCTGCTCAGGAGCCAGCCTAAAACTTTTCAGGTAGACAGGATTACTGTGGCGATGTATATAATACTGCGTATTTTTACAGAGGATTTGGCTGTCTGCCAACTAAAGAACTTCTGGTTGAAAGAAGGATCTCTCTTTTTTTAAATGGCACATGCCCCTCCCCCTCAGCCTTCCCTTCCCTCAAACTGGCAATGTGATTATGATGATGTCAGGAAAGTGAAGTAGGCTCCATGAGCATTTTCTCAGCGGGAATGTCCCAGGTATGTGGAAGTGAGGAGGCCACAGCTGGATATATGTACAGCTGAGATATAATTTACTTCTGCTAGTTTGACCCTTCTATCTTTTAAAGGCAGTTTTCAAGGGAAGTTGCTTTTGTTGCTATTAGAATGATTGCTTCTTTTTCATGTCTTTTCTCGGGCACCTAGATTCTGTTTTCTAGAAGAGTTTAGACGGAAAGGGAGAAAACAGAACTACAGTCAAAGGGAGAACATTTGGAAGTTATGACAAATGTGGTTATCTATTCCTTAAAACTCTTAAAAAGTTGGAGTCTTGGGCCAGGGCTCTGAATTAAAGTCAGAGTATTTTAAAACTTCTTCATCGCAAGTGTGTGTCAGTGTGAGGGGAGAAGGGTCAGAGAGAAGTGTATTGAGATGGAGAAAGATGTGAGAAGAGCCACTGGCTGCTTCAACTCTTCAAAATGGGCACAAACTCACTATTCTCTACCGTAACTTTTAGAATTTGGGTCATATAATCTATGAATGCTCACAGCTTTATGTTCAGCCGGTATTAGAGTACATTTATTTTACAAGCAAAGAAAATTTTCTCCTTGGACCATTTTAATACCTATTTAAAATAAATTTAAGAATAATTTCTTAAATATATATTCACCTACCCTGCTCCTTATTTAAAAAAAAATACTGGCGTTTATTGAGTTACTAAATATTTGTTCAAACCTTTGTTATTAATCATATTTTCACTTTTCTTCAGTTCAGTGAATCAGTTTATCAGATGAGTCTTGCTGGAAATCTAATGTAATTTGTCTATACTTTCAGACCAAACTTAAATACAAAGACAATGCAGGAAAATAAAAAGATTATTAAGTTTACTAGAATAACTGAATCTGATTTTCAATAGATTATAGAAAAGAAAAAGAATCTTCTCAAATGTAGGTGCTCTTTGATGATAGGATTAAATAAATGACATAACCATTCATAACATATAATACTAAATGAGTTGCATTTTCCCAGAATGCCCTTTGGCCCTTTAATAGACCCTGGCAAGTAACCTGGTTCTTTGTTATCCAACATTAAAGCCAAAAAAGGGAAATTTACTTGTTCAGAATGAAGGCAGAAAGGGCAAGACCATCTTTATTTGCCTTCTCTCTTCTGTGTTTATTACAGTATCAGCAATCCCCAGGTTTGACGCTCATACGTTTCCTCGGAGTATAGATCCCTCTAGCCTACTGCTTCAGTTATTTTCTTTTCTTT
>NW_005366245.1:659533-660001 GCF_000412655.1 Myotis brandtii | reverse complement strand
TTTTTTGTTTTTCAAAATCATGGATACCAGGAGACAGACAACCAACACCTAACCCAGAGGGGACTGTTGAGATGACTGCTGGAATAAGCTCAGGATAAAATCTTTATGTCTTTTCAGACAAAGTGTGGATTAAATGGCTAATCTTTTCATATGACTTCACTTTCTTTCAACCTCATCCAGAAACTGATGGGAAGTTTTTCTAGTGATGCTGTAGTCTTTAGCTTATGCCCAGATCTGGAAAAAAAAATTCAGGCACCCTATGAAATATAGAATTAAACATGGTTCCTGAACATTGTCCTCAAATTTGATTGACACATGTACTCAAAGAAGGAGCAGCAGTACAGGTTTATATATCTATAAGTCTGTCATGGTTTGCAAAGTAACGTAATAGTGTTGATTTAGACTAAGAACCATTGGTTAATATGATTTTCAAGAAAACACTTATGTGCCTGGCTGTGTATGTGTGTG
>NW_005366245.1:584710-659487 GCF_000412655.1 Myotis brandtii | reverse complement strand
GGGATTTAGAGAGAGAGGGGCAGGTAGGCAAAGGCTGGATGGGGATGGAGTAAGCATGGTAGCAAACACCATCAAACTGCAGTTTAACACCTTCTTTGTAGTGATATTTTTTAATTTAAAGGGCACTCATGCTTTGCAAATTAATGTACCCACTCAAAAATAAAAATTAAATCCCTTCTAAAAAGGAAGTTGTTCCAGTAAGAATTGGTTGTGGAAGGGGTGATAGATCGTATATATAGTTGGGCCATTTGAAAGACTTGTCAGTTTATCATCGCTGGAATGGTACCAATGTCTAGACTTGTTTTTTGTTTTTTTAATATATTTTTATTGATTTCAGAGAGGAAGGGAGAGGGAGAGAGAGATAGAAACATCAATGGGAGAAATCATTGATGGGCTGTCTCCTTCCTGCACACCACCACCTAGGGATCGAGCCCACAACCCTGGCATGTGTCCTTGACCTGAATTGAACCTGGACCCTTCAGTCCACAGGCTGACGCTCTATTCACTGAGCTAAACGGGCTAAGGCTAGACTTGTTTTTTTATGGTGCCTTTAAAGCAGTGCTTTTTAGCCAGTCTTACTAAATCATTCATAGTTGTTATGCCCACAGTGGGCTTAATGGGGTCTCATGTGATCTTTCATCACTGCACAATATTTTAGAGCCTTAAACCAGCCATTTTCAACCTTTGCCATCTCATGGTTTGACACATGCACTCAAAGAAGGAGCAGCAGTACAGGTTTATATATCAAACTAATTACTAAATATAATACAAACTAATTACTAAAATCCTGCAGTACAGCAAACAATATATTTTTGTCAATCTGACAAAAAAAAAGTAGGTATAATTGTGATTCCTTTACATCGAATGGCTATTGTGTTGGCTGTTATCAGTTTTTAATTTGACAATCCAAGGGAAAAGAAGTCTGGTATTGGGAAATAGTCAGGTATTGCATGTTTTAAAAGTTCTTGTGCACACCGGTTGAAAATCGCTGCCTTAGATCACTGAGGATTTCTGAGATCTTACTACGTGGTGAGTGGTAATGGTTCACAGCCAAAAGTTAGAAAGTTGATGAATAACTGAGATGAGACATATTTAGTGTCTAACAATGGAAATTTTTTTACATTTGTTTTTCATCCAGATACTTTGTTTTTAAGTCAGTTTATACCTATCTCAGGTATTCCCTTCACCCCCACCCCTAACTTTTACACCAAGAAGCTAATTGCATATTATCATAAATAATACCTAGTGAAAATTTTTCTGTATATATACATCAGCTTTAAATAGTATTTTTTTTAAATAGCTGTTTCATGTGGCTCTCAGAATCATTGCAAATATATTAAAGTTTACACACTCATGTGATCTCAGGAAATACAGTAGTAATAAACCAATCCTTTGATTACTCTCCTTGTATTTGTTTTTAGGTTTATATCAAGTAAGTGTTTGCAATGATATGTGAACAGCTACTCATTGTTCTTATTTTTATTTATTTAAACCAGATCTTAAGAACGAGATCCTAGGTTTCATAATTAAAACATACCATCTTTTACTAGACATCAAAACAGAATTAGCAGAATAATTTAAGCTGTTCAGTTAATACAAATTTGAGCTATTATAAGTATTTATGTAATTTAGAAAAAAAATCTGACACTAATTAAAGCAAATCACTTTGCTGATATAATGAAAACAACTAGAAAGGAACAAACTAATTATTCATATTGATCTTTAAAGTACTGATAGTTCCAAACACTTCCTCCTGTATGATAAGATTATGCAATGATATTCAGGGTGGTTTTTTTCTTTTAATTTTTAGATTGTTTTTGCTTTTGTTGGTGAAAACCAAACAAGGAGGTGATATAGTTTGTCTATAAAAGTACAGTTTACATAAAGGTAAAGTTTTAAAATATTAGGGATATTAGTTCTCATTCAAAAAGTTTTTATTCAATTTATTGGGGTGAAATTGGTTAATAAAATTATATAGGTTTCAGGTGTACAATTATATAATACATCATCTATATTGTATTGTGTGTTTACCATCCCAAGTCAAGTCTCCTTCCATCACCATTTTATCTCCCCTATATCCTTTTCTACCTCTCCCCATCTCCTTTCTCTTTTTATTTTTGTTTGTTTTTTCTTTTTTTGTGATGGTTAATCCTCACCCCAGGAAATTTTTCCATTGATTTTTTTTTTTTTTTTTGGTTTGGGGGAGAGTGGAAAAGACAGAAACATTGATGTGTGAGAAACATGTCAATTGGTTGCCTTCTGCAGGAGCCCTCACCAGGGCCTTGGCTGGGGAGGAGCCTGCAACCAAGGCATGTGCCCTTGATCAGAATTGAGCCCGGGACCCTTTGGTCTGCAGGCTGACACTCTATCCACTGAGCCAAACCGGCTAAGGCTCTTTTCTCATTTTAAATAAGTGAATTGGAGTGCCTGCACATCTTTCAAGCTTCCAGTATTTTCTTTCAGTGTTTATCCTAGAGCATTGCTGGATTGCTTGTCTCAAGGAGACATACACCTTTCCTTCACCCAACCTAACCAAGCATGCCTGAGGTACCCCTCTCCCACCAGTCATGATCTCATGTAACTGTCACATCTAAAACTTTGCTCTCTGAGAAATTCATGTCCCTAAACTGCACTTGGGCAACTTTCTTTCTTTCTTTCTTTTTTTTTTCCTCCAAATTGAGGATTTTTGTGTCCTTAAACATATTCTGTTGAAGGTGTCTGGGGTTTTACAAATGGGAGCAAACATACTGCTTCCAAAATGAGAAAAATTTCAGAATTCACTTACTCCATAATTACTTTCTGACGAGCTCATGCTTCTGGATTTTGTTGGAAATGCCATGAGATGACAAAATCAAATTCGTTTATTTCACAAATATTACTTGCATATCTGTATTAATCCAGAATTACCTCCAAGAGCCTTAGCAATGCCTGGGTGGGTGTTTAATTTTTTGAAGGGATAGTTTAACAAAGTTGGTTTGCAATTTATATAATAATACTACTTATTACTTATTATTTAAGAAAACTGTTACAAATATCTTATTTTTTTGTTTTCAAACTTATCCCACCTTTCTTTCTTCTTTTTTTAAAAATGTGTACCATGAGTGTGTCCATAAATCTGTCCGGGGATTTTTAAACTTCTTATCCTAAAATTCTGGGTGTGGATACATAGGTAGTTGCCCCAAGGGCATGATACTTCTGAAATAATACTGCTAGCACCTTTATACCTTTTCCAGCCTGGGTAGGCACACCCAGGCGGTATGAGTGTTTTCTTGGAACAGGCCTAGCTATCTAGGTAATTTACTGTGTGTTCACAGAATAAAGTTAATTTTATGTCAAAACCTTGTTGAGGCAGGCCTGGTTTCCTCCTTTAATCCAGCATTCGCCAACTGGTGGCCCATGGGGTCCAAAAGGTTGGCGACTGCTGGTTTAAGGAAACCTTTGGAGCAGTGGTTGCCAACCGGTGGTCTGCAGACCACTGGTAGTCCATGAGGTCTGAAAGGTTGGCAACCGTTGCTCTAATCTGTCTCTTGGAAATACTAATTATGGCATCTTAAAGATAAATGCTTGAATTTATTTGTATGGCATTAGCTTTAAAGTGTATTATCTTTTTCCTCAGAACAGTCCTATGAGGCTTTGTGTGTTTCAGATGTGTCTGTTCAGTATTTAAGAGTGACTGATCAAAAGAATCCCCACCCCCCAAAAAGAAAACACCACACCCCTCTTTCAAGAACTATGAAATATAATCCCTATGTAATCTAGGTTGGGAAACAGTGAACTGGCCAGCAAACAGTGGGCCAGTCTCGATAGCAGGGCTTCCCAGGAGCACCTCACAGCCCACCAGGGCAGGCTATATCCATGCAAGTACAGTCTGCTGAATGTTAGAGGGGCAACAGAGTGCTGAGGAGGAGGCTGGGTCAGAGGGTGTGTCCCAGGGAGGAGAAAGTTACATAGAGGAAGCCTAATAGAAAATAAAGCAAACAGGCAGAAGGCATTTAGGTGTATTTTAAGAAAATTTTTATCCCTGTTTTTTTTTAATCTCAATTTAATTTTTGTTTTTATTTATGAATCAATAATGTATTTTGTTATTCCGAATTTAAAAGGTAAAAAGATATACAGTGAAAATCTGCCCTCTCTTCTATCCCCAGCCACCTAGTTCTACTTCCTAGAAATGATTGATGGTGTGGGTTTCTAGTTTGTTATTCCCAGTGGTATCGTGTGCATAATAAGTAGCTCTACAGACATGTTCTTTTCTCCATTACCTTTTTATTTACTGGTCATACTGCATCTTGGGTTTTTTTCTCTCCTCCTTAACAGTGTCTTAGAGATGATCCCAAATCAACGCATGAACTTCCTTATGCTTTGTCATAGCTGCGCAATATTTCTGTGTAAGCGACTTGTGCCATAGTTCTCTTAGCCAGTTTCCTATAGATGGGCATTTATTTATTTACTAGAGGCCTGGTGCACGAAATTCGTGCGGGGGCGGGGGGTGGCTGTCCCTCAGCCCAGCCTGCACCCTCTCCAATCTGAAACCCCTTGAGGGATGGCCGACTGCCCGTTTAGGCGTGATCCTGGGATTGGGCCTAAATGGGCAGTCGGCTATCCCTTTCACAATCCAAGACTGCTGGCTCCCAACCACTCGCCTGCCTGCCTGCCTGATTGCCCCTAACCCCTTCGACCTGCCAGCCTGATCACCCCCAACTACTCCCCTGCCAGCCCGATCGACGCCTAACTGTTCCCCTGCCGGCCCAATTGCCCCTAACTGCCCTCCCCTGCCAGCCGGATTGCCCCCAACTGCCCTCCCCTGCAGGCCTGGTCTCCCTCAACTGCTTTCCCCTGCTGGCCTGGGCACCCCTAACTGCCCTCCCTTGCCATCCTGGTCGCCCCTAACTGCCCTCCCCTGCCGGCCTAGTCACCCCCACTGCCCTCCCCTGCCGGCCTGGTCACCCCCAACTGCCCTCCCCTGCTGGCCTGATTGCCCACAACTGCCCTCTCCTGCCGGCCATCTTGTGTGTTGGAGTGATGGCCAATTTGCTTATTACCTCTTCATTATATAGGATTTTAAAATATATTTTTATTGATTTCAGAGAGGAAGGCAGAGAGAGAAAGGGAGGCAGGGAGGGAGGGAGAGAGAGAGAGAGAGAGAGAGAGAAACATCAGTGATGAGAGAGAATCATTGATCGGCTGCCTCCTGCACACCCCTTACTGGGGATCGAGCCCCCAACCCGGGCATGTGCCCTTGATCGGAATCGAACCTGGGACTCTTCAGTCCACAGGCCGACGCTCTGTCCACTGAGCCAAACCAACTAGGGCTAGATGGGCATTTAGATAGTTTCCAGTATCTTCCTATTTGCAAACAAGGCTGAAGTGAACAACTTGTGCACAAGTCTTTTTGTATATGTAGGAGTTGGTGTTAGAAGTGAGATTGCTGGGTCAGAGTATGAGAAATTAGAATTTGGTGACTGTTGCCAAATTGCTCTCTTCAGAAGTTGTGCCACTTGATCCTCCCACCAACCCCAGTGTCCAATGCCTGTTTCCCTTCATCTCTCTCATAGACACAGTATTGTCAGTCCTTTGTTTTTTGTTTTGCCAATCTGATAGGTGGAAATAGTTTCTAAGAGTATTTTAATGTTTTTAAGGAGAAAACAAAAACAATTTCCTCTTTGTCCCTAGTATGCTTATTTCCATGTGGTTTGTTAATTAAAATGTAGACTTATAATTCAGACAAGCAACAGTGTTTAGTAAGTCTTTGAAGCTCTAAAAATTGGAATTGGAAACTTATTTTCGTATTCTGAGTTCTGAGACTGAACACATACCAGCAAGTAGCGTGCACTTGGTGATTCAACAAGGCGGAACGGTTCCCTGCTTGTACAGAACTTGTAATCTGGAAGCACAGAGATAAAACATGGGGTGCATTGACAGGAAAGTGTGTGCAGCTGTGGAGCACGTGTGGTTTCAGGAGGGAGGGACTCAGGGAAGGCTCAAGTGTCATGCTTGACCTTCATACCAGCCCTGTGAAGCCATGCAGACGGGTAATGTGCCTTCATCACCATGAGGAAGTAGTCCCAAACAAGTTGAATCTTATCCAGGATTGCAGAGCCAGAACTAGAATCCAAGATCTGTTGGCTTCCTTCCTCAACGTGCTGCCTTTGTGCTCCCTGCAGTTCCTGGTTAGTGATAACTAAGCCTTTTTGAGAATCGCATTGTTATAAAAGTGCTGCTCTGTTGAAACTTGAGAGACTTAAAGCACAGTATTGCGAGAGCCTCCTGGTCTCAGTGGTGAGGTCTGTTTCTTCCATCCGGCTCTTTTTAGCTTATTAAAACAAACCTGTCACGCTTAGAAGACATTTACTAACATATCTTATTTTGGTATCAGTGCACTTCCCTATGATTACACAGTGTCATTCCTAGAGGAGTGAGGAATCAGACCAAGGCCAGCATTGCTGCCTTTTCAGGTCTGAAGTTTCTGTACTTGAGGGATTTATATAAAGTGATGGGTGCCTTCGCTGCAGTAGCTTTCTCCCCCTGCCAAGCTAGTGAAGTTGCATCTTACAATAGATGATACCAAATGGAGGAAATAATAGTATGGAAAGAGTTGAATGCAATATCAAGTACAATATGTGTTCAATCCACTTATTTATGCATTCATAGGTTGATTTTTATATGTGCCCTGATCAGGGATCAAACCCACAACCTGGTGTATCAGGACAACACTCTAACCAATTGAGCTACCTAGCCAGGGCCACTGCTATTATTTTAAAAAAATTGAATAGAATTATGGTTCTTGTGTTAAGGCCATACCCTACTGGGGAAGTGAGGAGACCTCACGTAGTACAGAAACTTCAGACCCGAAAAGGCAGCAATGCTGGCCTTGGTCTGATTCCTCACTCCTCTTGGAATGACATTGTGTAGCCATAAGGAAGTGAGATCTACACACAGGACCCCAGGAGGGGAGCGCTGTCTCCTTTAGGAACCTAGACACTGAGGGTGGGAGACAACAGTGGCATTTGTAGTTGTAACTGCCCTGCAAACTAGAGCCTTCTGATTCATGCAAGGAGCATAGGTTTTTATTGCTGCTTTTTATCATCTCCTATTCTTTGAGGACATTTTACCTGAAGATCTTGAGCCTAAACTCAGCTGTGCTTCAAGGAGACTGACTCTTTACTCTTTGGCCTCAGTGTTAAAGGGGGAGCCTGAGTGGGAGTGGCAGCACTGAGCTGGAGAGCCAGGGGGAAAGTGGATTTTACAAAGGGATTAGGCCATAGTGGTGTGTTGATCCACCCCTCCCTTTTTGGAACGTCTCCTCCCAGTGGCAGACTTGGAGGTGCCAAGGTGTACTTGATCAAACAAGGCAGCCTGTCCTTCCAGATCTTTCTCTGCAAACACATCTGAAATACCTATATTCTAGTTTCATCCTCTGAATTGATTGGGGGGAGGAGTAGAGCTATGAGTCTTAGGTAGATGGAACATAAAATGAGCTCCTACTTCTTACCTCCCCTCTTTTAAGTGCAGTTTTAAAATGTATCTTGTACAGGGGCATTACCTCTAATTCTCTAACTTACTTCAAATGGTTCAGTGTAGATGGGGCCAGTAGAGAAAACTATAAAGCAAACATGGTAGAATGCCAACATTTGGGGAATTCAAGTGAAGGGTTTGTGGAAATTCGTTTTACTATTTTTTAATTTTTCTCTTAAGTATGAATTTTCTAAAGAAAAAGTTAAATACATATTTTAGCATTGTCCCCTGCAAACATACATATTGACATTATTATTTGAAGTCTGCACAGCATGCTGCTGGGTGTAATGTCAAGATCTTTAGCTTGACTCCTTTTGTTGGTTATTGATCATTTCCGGTTATTTGCCATTATAAACAGTGCTGCTTAGAGACCTGTAAATATGATATAATCTCAGGTATTTGAAATGGCATCCCCAAACCCTTTTGAAACACTCCCACTTCCATAATGGACCTCATAGGAATGTTTACAGTAAATTAACCAATTAATGCTTGAACCTAAGAACTTATTTAGAATTTTTAATGGGTTATATGGTGACTGTTGAGCAATATATCCTGATACTAATAAACACTAAGCCATAGAAAAATTTCTTCATTTTTGGTTCATCTCATGTAATAAAAATTTAGTCAAAAAGCGAATCTTTTAATGATATGAAACATCTTGGCTATGTGTTGACCACTGGAGTAATTATGAAGATTAGAAAGTTTTGTAATGTCCTGAAGTTGTAGCTTTTTTGCTTCATTCTGTTGGAAGCAACGAGCAAATCTTTTTTGCCCTAATTCCAACATGCTTGACTTTTTCATTGATTGCCAGAGTTTTCAAAGATTAATTTTTAAAAATTGATTTGAGAGAGAGATTTGTTATTCCACTAATTTTGCATTCATTGGTTGGTTCTTGTATGTGCCCTGATGGGGGATCGAGCCTGCAACCTTGATTGCCGCATATTTTAATTAGATTCCCCTTCTTATTCCAGCAACAGGTAAGATGAGGGGACTAGTCAGTGCAGTCAGATGCTCTGTTCTATTAATTCACCTTCAACTTCAAATTATTAGTTTTCCTAATGAAAAATTGAGGCCATAGAATATAGTTACATTTGACCTTTAGGTCAAAACAGCACTTGTTTTGCTAAAATGTTTGGTTGCTAATGCTTGATTCAGTTTTCAGCCTTCCCTTAATGGTTTTGAAAATAAAGTGGGTGAGCAGGTCTAGTTGTTGACATGCAATAATGTCTGAAGGCAGGTCAGGTGGGACCAGCAGATAAAAAGGATATCCATGATATTTTGGTCATATTCTAATTTCCAGACCCTACCTCAAAACTAACAACAACATTCCAATTAAACCCATTCCATATAATAATATACATGCTTTAAAATCTAACCCAGGCAGTCAGATTGCATTTGAATTTTGACATGCCCATTAGATTCAATTCCTGAACACTGTGAATGTTGTGTGTTCTTTTCTTTTTCTCTCTTTCCTTCTTCCTTAGAATAAACTGGAATGAGGGAAATGGGTTTATAAAACTCTAATTCAGGCACTAGCAGCCAGTGCTGTATTAAATTGCACTCAAATTAGGAACAAGAGCCAGGAAAAGAGCTCTTTTCTGTCTCCTCTAGCTGTGAGTCAGATACTGCACCCAACTGCCTAGCAGACCAGTGCTTTCTGCACAGTGACAGCAATGGGAGGGGCTGTGTTGTATGGAACTTGCCCAGGGCACTTGGCTCAGGAATTGACACACATCAGAAGTTACTGTTCCTTTGAAAAACCATGAAGTCATGGGTTTTGTTTCATGTCTCTGGTTAAGGAAAGGTTTGGTTTGGGGTGTTTTTTTTTTTTTTTGGTTGTTTTTTTTTTGTATATTTAACTTTTCCATTTACTCTGCACTTAAAAATATAAAGACTGTAAAATGATATTTCCTAGACATTGTCTGTGTGGTGGTACTACCAGCAGCAGCCACCGTTTGTTTAGCTGGGAATAAAGAAGAGATATAAGTAGTGGATCTTTTCTCCAAGACACTAGGTAATCTCTCTCCTTACGGTCTTTCTCTGGGAAAATACTATATGTGTGTGTTTGTATGTACATACATATTTGTGTGTATATGTGTATATAACATGCATATAAAAAGTCAAAATGCTGACTTGAAGTAGGGCTAGAGACATTTAGCTTTTTAAAAAATATATTTTTTTTATTGATATCAGAGAGGAAGGGAGAGGGAGAGAGAGATAGAAACATCAATGATGAGAGAGAATCACTGTCTGATGCATGCCCCTGACTGGGGATTGAGCCCACAACCCGGGCATGTGCCCATGACTGGAATAGAACCGGGGATCCTTTGGGCCGCAGGCCGATGCTCTATCCACTGAGCCAAACCAGCTAGGGTGAGGCATTTAGCTTTAAAATGAATTTTTGGCAGGTTAAAATATTTCCAAAAAATCTATCCTTAATTGGAGGTTGGCCTCTTGACTGTGTGGGCGTATACTAATGTGGGATCATCTACATCCTCCTGTTAATATAGCTTGGCTCACTAGACAGATTTTGCTATGAAGGAGCAAACTGACACTGCTTTTATCTCTTTCTGCCTCTACTTTTGTTATATCCGTTATTCCCCTAGATTTAAGAATATACTAATTTTCTTTATACATTTTCCATTGAAAAGTTTTGACCTGGAGGCCATAATTAGTACCCCATGATTCTTTCTCTGGGGAAATACTACATGTGTGTGTTTGTATGTACGTACATATTTGTGTGTATATGTGTATATAACATGCATATAAAAAGTCAAAATGCTGACTTGAAGTAGGGCTAGAGACATTTAGCTTTTTAAAAAATATATTTTTTTTATTGATATCAGAGAGGAAGGGAGAGGGAGAGAGAGATAGAAACATCAATGATGAGAGAGAATCACTGTCTGATGCATGCCCCTGACTGGGGATTGAGCCCACAACCCGGGCATGTGCCCATGACTGGAATAGAACCTGGGATCCTTTGGTCCGCAGGCCGATGCTCTATCCACTGAGCCAAACCAGCTAGGGTGAGACATTTAGCTTTAAAATGAATTTTTGGCAGGTTAAAATATTTCCAAAAAATCTATCCTTAATTGGAGGTTGGCCTCTTGACTGTGTGGGCGTATACTAATGTGGGATCATCTACATCCTCCTGTTAATATAGCTTGGCTCACTAGACAGATTTTGCTATGAAGGAGCAAACTGACACTGCTTTTATCTCTTTCTGCCTCTACTTTTGTTATATCCGTTATTCCCCTAGATTTAAGAATACTAATTTTCTTTATACATTTTCCATTGAAAAGTTTTGACCTGGAGGCCATAATTAGTACCCCATGATTAAGTCAGGTTAATCTCTTTTGTCTTATTTCATCCAGAATGTGTAGTTCCTAATATTTCCCTAGTAAAAGGTAGGCCTGAGGTGATCCTACTTAAGAGAGAGTTGCTGTGTTAATACCTGCACCTAATACTCCAGTTGTGTTTTGTTGTTTGTGTGTACTAACTTTTTCTTTTTCCCATTCACTTTCAGCAGACCTACTCCAATGAAGTCCATTGTGTTGAAGAGATTCTGAAGGTGAGTTCATTGTTACTGTTTCTCACTTGAAGAAATATTTAGGTAGTCAGGCAATATCCATTGACTTTGTGAAAAGTTGCCATTCCAAACCCCTTTAAACAGCCCCCCCTCCAACCCCAAACATCTCCAAAAGCAAAATTAACCAGAGCAGTAACAGAGGGACGCTAGGAACATTATTGAACTCTCTGGCAGATTTTATTAATAAAAATGAAGTCTTCAAACTGCAAGGCTTGTGGACCAGAGTTTTGAGATCTCTCTCTCCAGTTTTGCTGGTTGTCCATGAGCACCCAGGAGAGTTGCCTACTTTCAGGGGAACTCCCTGCATGGATGCAGTCAGGGAGCCACCAGCTGTTTGGTCTGCACCTCTTGGTGGTTCATAGGTGACACCTCATATTTGTATTTTCAGTGAGATACAAATATACAGTTTTTAAAGGGGGTAAGAACATAGCAGACAGACTCTGCTAGAAACCAGGAACTGGTCATGTACAAGGGTCCATGTGCAATGTGCCTTAGTGGGTGAATGGAAATAGCTCAGGTTTGCATAGCCTCTTGGGGGAATAATGCAGTACTTGTAGTACTTATGTTAGTGCAGCATTCCATTGACATTGGCACAGTGAGTGGTAACACTATTTGTTTGTTCGTTCGTTCATTTACTCAGCAAATGTCTATTAATCTTCAAATACTTTTTAGGCATTGGGGATGCCATAGGAATAAAAGTCCTTGCTCTCATGGAGGTCATAGTGGGGAAGATGAATATATAATAAAATTCTAGGTAGTGATAAGTGGTATTAGTCCTGTAGCAGGCAAATGAACAGATAACTAGGCAGAGGAAAGAGTGCAAAAACCTTGAGATGGGAACAGTTGGTGTGTTACAGAACAGGAAGAAATAGACAGTGTGTCTAGAGCAGCCGTGGGCAAACTACGGCCCGTGGGCCGGATTCGGCCCGTTTGAAATGAATAAAACTAAAAAATAAAAAGACCGTACCCTTTTATGTAATGATGTTTACTTTGAATTTATATTAGTTCACACAAACACTCCATCCATGCTTTTGTTCCGGCCCTCCGGTCCAGTTTAAGAACCCATTGTGGCCCTCGAGTCAAAAAGTTTGCCCACCCCTGGTCTAGAGCAAAATGAGGGAGGTGGCGTGTAGAGCGGAGACGGCAGCGGTGTCGCCCAGAAGGCCAGGACTGAAACAGTGCCAAGTATTTTACCCCCACTGATGTGATAAGTCATGCTAAGGCTGGGGCAAATTTGTGATCTTGTGATTCTGGGCAGCTTCCTCTCATGGCCCCAGTTCTCTTAAGGCCTAAGTCCCTCTCCCGAGCTAGGCATTCAGGGCAGTGCATACATTCTTTCAGCAAACTACACATTCCAGCTGCCTAATTCAGTAGCCAGGGCAGTCTTAGGCAGTGACAGTACAATGGATGTTTTCTGGGAATAATTGGTGATTAACCATCATAGATTGGAATTCTAAAGAAATTGGAATTTTAAATAAATTCTAAAGAAATTCTTGGAATTCTAAAGAGATTCTTGGAAAACTTAAGGATGGTACTTTCAAACAACTTCTCAATTAATTATTATATTTTACATTGTAGCGTTATAATGGTCCCATAGCTTAAAGTATAGTCAAATAAATAAAACAGTAAGGAGCTCTCTTTGGTGCAGTATTTTGGTGAAGTTCTTCAAAAGCTAGACTATTAATTAAAAGTTGTAATGCTTTTAATTTTTTAAGTGCTTTCTATGCACTATGTATCCAAGCATTTTACATAAGTTACCCATAACACTTTGAAAAATAAGTGGTTTTAGTCTACTTGTTATTGACATCTGAGGCTCAGAGAGCTCCAAGAGCGCAGGCTCAGCTGGCTGTTGAGGGTAAGTCAACATCAATTACGCTGCTTATTACTGTGCCAGGCCCTTTCTGTCAATTCTGGGGCTGTAGCGACCCAGAGAGAGGCTGCAGGGACAGGCCAGAGGAGATGTGAACCGAGTTTGGGATTGGAAATAACCTACTAGAGCAGCGGTCGCCAACTTCTCGGACCTCACGGACCGCCAGTGGTCTGCGAACCACCAGTGGTCTGCGAACCACTGGTTGGCGACAGCTGTATTAGAGCACCATGTTCAGCTGTGGTGAGGATCAGTGGGCAATTCTGTGGTCAGAGAGGTTGGTCAGTCACTCAAATATGCTTGTGTTTTTCCACAATGCCAAGTTTATTAGGGAGACCTCCCCAATAAGCCAGCAGTTACAAGCAGGTAGAAGTGAGCAGAGCCAGCATCCAGTGCAAAGTCCCGCTCACTGGCCATGTCTGCAGTGGAGAGGTGCATGTAGGTCTCAAAACAGGCAGCCACAGGGGTGCACCTGTCAGATGGAGTGGGAGTCAGGCAGGGCTCTGGGCGTGACTGGTACATCAAGCGCCTGGAGGTCGGAGCTCTGAGTTCTTACAGCCTCAGTGGGCAGAGGTCCCGCTCCATATCAGTATTCATATGAAGGCCTTATCCCAGTGTCCAGACTTGTGGTTTTGGCCGTCCCTGTTCCCCGGATCACCTCAGTCGACATAGCACTTGTCATAACTGGCATGGCTGACAGTGACTCCATGTTGGATTGTCAAAAGTGTTCAAAAAGTCCACTCTGCTCTTGCCCCAAAATGTGGAAATTGGTTTTTTTCTTTTAGACGGGGAAGGCAAGAGGCCCATACCCTGTGCTGTCAGCCACTGGCTTCCTTTCAGTCATTTGGGAGCTCCGTTTTCTCATTGGTAAAGAGAAGGTTGCAGTTAGTGATCCCCCAGCCACTTTAGCTCTGATAAAGTGTGTATGCGTGTGCATGTACATATTTGTGATTGGACACCTTTAATCTGACACTGTTTTTAGCAGAGTAAGATATAATTCATGAATGTGCTTAGAAAAAAGAATTCATGTCAAGGTAAATGTATTCATTTGTAAGATTTAGAAACCTTGCCTCTATGAAGAGTAAATAGAAATTAAACTTCTGTTCATGGAAAGGGAGGTAATTTTTTAAGGCTCTGTCCTCCACACTGTTCTTATGTACTAATAGTGTGTATCAGGGAAGGGTCAAATCCATTAAAACTCTCCCAAGAGGAACAAGTGACCTAAATTACTTGTTTGCTTAAGTCAAACAGGAAAATTCTTCTTCCTTTGAACTTAAATAATTCCAGGAAATGCAATAAAGAAGCTGAGGGAGAAAGAAAGCATTGAGCAGGCTCCGCTTTCACAGTTACATAAGCTCTGGTAATACCTACACCCGTGTGTACGCTTTACCGTATTCAGAGTGTTAAGACCATTGCTGTTCTATGCTCTTGTTTTTCTCCTTCATACTGATTTTTTTTCTCTTCAGTTTTGCAAGTTGGAGATCTTCAGCTTTTGAACATAGCCCATTAAGTAGGAGATTTTTAAAAAGGAAATGAAATAACCTTTAGTTTGACTTTTTCATTTACCATCAATCCACCCTGCATTGTTTAAAAAATTCACTTCAGTAGCAATGTGTTCTATTTATAATTGGCTTTTTCTTCCCTCCCCAAATCTCTTTTCAGGAAATGACCCATTCGTGGCCACCTCCTCTGACAGCAATACATACGCCCAGTACAGCTGAGCCCTCCAAATTCCCCTTTCCCACCAAGGTAACGCCCTCAGTGCCGCGGGCACTGCACCCATAGTGCCGTCTGAGGATTGCTGTGAGCCAGATTAGTCAACTGCTGCTTGTTGAACTCTTTGGCAATTACGTTAAAATTACAATTAATTTGACTTCTAAAGTGCTTCATAATGTATTCAAACACTTTCTTATCCAAAGTATGTCAGTAATTTTTTTATTGGGGTAATTGTATAGGGTTTTGTAGCTTATGAAAGCATTCAGTGCTTTCAGTAAATCCTCTCCTTTGAGGGTCATTACCTAGAGATGGGAAAACAGAGTCACAGGAAATAAGTGAGGTGGGTTGTCTGGTTCCTAGTTTAGAATGGAGATACATACATTTACACACATACATACATGCATCTTACACTACTCACATTTCTTAACTTTTCTTAAAGTTTAACGTGATCTGCTACACTTGTGCTGGTTTCAGAACAAGCAAATCAACAGCTGACATATGTTTCTGTTGCAGTATTTATGAACAGTGAAATAAAATTAAAATACTACCATTTTTCTTTGGGGGGGTTGTACTTTAGGATAGCCTTCAGAATGTAGAAATATCTTCAGATCTGTGTTCTGTCTAACCTGATATATGCATGCACATTGTTAATATATTATAGCCATTCCTTTCCATGGTATTGTTTTCAAAAGAGGTTATGTCTTCTCAAATTAGTATTTGCCACATTTGATACTTGACATATTTTCTAATGATAGTTTTTTAAAAAGATGATTCATGTTTAAAGTAAAAATATTATATACATTTTGTGTTTTTTTAAAATCTTTGCTCAATACTAAAGGAAAAATAAATTCTAGTAAAGAAGAGAAGCAATAAAACCTATTTTGTATAAAAATTAGACTTATCAGTAGTTAATATATTTAGCCATGATGCAACCTTAATTTTATAAACCTTAACTGGAGATTTTTCTTTTTCTTTATAGGATTCTCAACACATCAGTTCTGCAACCCAAAACCAAAGTAAGTAAATATGTGGAACTGATTATTGCACTGGAGAACAAAGCTTGGTTCTTACTGTTTTGATATTAAAGGAAGGAAAAGACATTAATGAGGGCTTCCTGTGTTGAAAGAATGGGAATGCAAGACCAATATAAAGCTGCTCTTTAGGTGGAATTTCAGATTGTTGCAAAGAGTTCATGGAGCTGTTTTAGTAAAGTCCTTAACAGATATAATTTGGTATTACATGGCACGTGATCAATATCTTGAATAAGATTCTCAAGCATTATAATCCAGGAATTGTATACAAGGGTGGGCAAATATAGGTTTGTAGTTGTGAGTGATACTCTTTGGATTTGATAAAGCTATTGTAATACTCATAATCTGCATGTCTTTCCATGCAAACAACTGTAACCCTAGTTTTGCTCACCCCTGTATAAGACCAGGTTGGGATATTTTGTGTGATTCTTGTATTTCTTTATACAAAAGTAAGAAATTGTTATAAAGAATACAGCACACAGTTTCTTTAGCCCCTCTATATGTATTTGCCATATAATTAATTTTTTAACCCCTTTTATGGATTGTAAATACTTGAAAATTTAGGGAGAAACGGAAAAAAGCTAACTTTATCCATCTCTTCTCTTCATCAGTAATTTTGATAAATTCTTTTTGTCCCAAATACATGCAAGGCATTTCATACCTTACAAAATTGACTAGGGTATTTGCAGTCATTTAGTTCATTAATACTGTGTAGTAGGTGCCCAAGTTCTAAAGTTTTAGTCTTCAAAGAATGGGGACCTCAGTAGGTTGTGTGTCGGGAGAGGGAGCTCTGAGGTAGATGTTCCGTGGAGGTGACTCTTCCTTCATCTTTTCCACCTCATTCTTTTTCATCATTTGCATTTCCCCCTCTTGGTTATTCTACCATTTAAATTGGATGTGAGGAAAGTAAAAAGATGAGAAAAGCAAGAAACAGAGCATCCTTCCTCTAGAGCAGGGCTGGGAAAACTACAGCCTACAAACACAACCTGTTCTGCAGCTAGTTTTTGTACAGAAAGTTTTATTAGGACACAGCCGTGCCTGCTTATTATTAAGCCACAAGGTGTAGCATGCAAAGTGTAAAATACACGTCTGACCTTTACAGAAAAAGTTTTCTGTCCCCTGCACTAGAGATACTAAATAAGGTCTTGCAAAAAACTGACCATCTTGCCACAGTGTTATATAAAGTAGCAAGGTAAAATGGACAGAAATCGATGGCTGCTTGGGGAGATTGGGAAATCTTTTTTCCTAGCATCTTGGCAGCTGAGGCAGAGATAGCTAGCTGGTGGAGTGGCGCGGGACTGCAGGTGGGCCGCCAGCTCAGCTGCGGACAGGATTGCCAGTGCTCCTGTACCCGTACTTGCTGGGCTGCCAGCCATGCAGATTCTGTGCCTCCTACTGGTTTACTCACAGCGTGATGGCTAGCTCCTGGTTTAGAAAGGCCTACTCATCCTTTAAATGGATTTCCCCTTTTAGCAATAGAGTTGAAGATGGACTGGTAAGTGCTTCGTTGTCCAGGTATGGGTGTCCTCTCGGCCTGTGGACTCATGCGGGCTCATTCTTTGTTTCTCTGATGAGAAGTTTTCAGACTGGCAGGTCTCCTGTAGGTCTTGGCTCACCCTTCAGGAGTTACCTTGGGGTCTTACTTGTTGCCACCACTTGTCTGTGGGTGTTCTGTGGAACCTAGTTTACCTTTGGGAGGATGTGGTCTATGTGGGGCCTGGTTGGACCCTAAAGGGGTCTAGTTGTGTGTTGGATGAAGAGGGAGTAGAGTTTATATGGATATAGCTTTCAGAAAGGTAAAGTTTGACATATATTTATGCCCAGGAAGAGAATTGAAACGTCTTGAAAGGGATCTTACGGTTTTGTAGAGTTCAGAGAATGAAGTGTAGGGACTTTACTCGTGTGTTCACATCCACATGTGGGAACATATCTGCCTGCGGATAACAGAGCCTCGTGTGGCTGAGGGCCAGTCAGGATGATTGAGCAGGAGTCCCTGCACATGGTCAGAGGGTGACCCTAGTCCCTCTCATTTGTAGTCCTGGCTTTCTAGCTGGAAGGGGAAGCAATTAAAAAATATTATGTAAGAGCTGCTGCCACCATGAGGATAAAGTGATTAATTGCAAATATTCAGGGGTCCACATGACCTTTGTGAGAAATACCACTCACTCTTGCCTAAAGGCATCCCTGTTTCCACCCACTCGAGTCCTGTTTCAGGTTCCTCTACCTCATGCTCAGACAGAATCAGCAGCCTCTTAACTGGCTTGCTGCCTCAACAGTTGACGTTTCCTGCTCTCTTCTAGGTTAGCCTGGGCTGCACCTCCAGAATACTTTTCCTGAGGAATAGCTGCATCAAATCCCTGTTTAGACCTTTGATGGTGTCTCATTGCCCAACAAATAGTTATAACTTCCCACCCTGGCCTTCAGAGCCCTCCAAACCCTGACTTCCACCTGTCTTTCCATGTCCTTCTTCACAGATTCTCACCCCAGCCTCACCCTTTCCAAATCTGTGCCGCTGCTACACCTCCACTCTGCACCTTGGTTTGCAGTGCCTCCTCTGCTTGCAGATCTTCCTCACCCTCCTGCCAGAGTCATTCTGTCGGCATCTCACCCGTCCTTAGTGACACAGTTCATGGGGTTCCCTTTGCCTCCTTTAATCATTTGCCTCCTCTAATTAATCTAGGGGCCATTCTCTTAATTCCTGGGACAATTACTTTATGATCAATTTGTGTACTTAATCTCACACTGCCTAGGCTTGTAGGTATTTGTGCTCTGTTTGATGTCCCTCAGTCAACTGTAAGCTCATTGAGGACAGGGTCAAGTGCCCTGAACATCTTACCCATGAGACACTCTATAAATAGCTGGTGAATATGTAGATTGTGGGGGATGTTGAATAATGGAGGGACAAGAGGGAGGTTTGGCCAAGGACAGAGGCTGTAAGTGGAGTGCTGACAAATGACTGATAGATACCTGAGGTCAAACCAGGTTGGGGGTGAGAGCAGCTCTGCCCTGGTGCTTCCATCTGAACCCCCCATCAGGAGAGTCTTCTGGGCATCCTTCCTCTGCCCCCGGACAGGGTGGCAGGGCCTCCTGCAGGCAGTGCTTTTCAGAGTGCTTTCGCTTTAAGCCAGTGGTTCTCAACCTTGGCTGCACATTAGCATCACCTGGGAATCTTTTTAAAATCCTTATTTCTGGGCCTCATCCTCTGGAAATTCTGTTTCTTTGTTATGGGGTGAGGCCACAACATTAGTAACAAAGAAACAGAATTTCCGGAGGATGAGGCCCAGAAATCAGGATTTTAAAAAGATTCCCAGGTGATTCTAATGTGCAGCCAAGGTTGAGAACCACTGCTTTAAGGGTTTTTAACTCCAAGCAAGCCCTCCCTCTAGAAGTAACATAAATAGTGATGGGATCATGACAAATGCAGTGTTTAGCACCCTGGTGGACAGAATTTAAATATACTGAGTGTTTAGGTGAAAAGGTGAGGGGGGACACTAAAAAAGGGAATTTATAACTAAAAATCTCATGAATATATGTCACAACGCTGCTCTAATCATTTTCCCCCTCCCCCATAGAACAATATGATACATCTTCAAAAACCCGCCCTCATTCTCAGCAGGGAACATCGTAAGTAAAATGCTTTTGTTTATTAAAAGTTTTTAATACAACATTGTAATTTCCCATGTAAATCTGTTGTTTGGATTTTTTTTTTCTTTTCCTGTTTTCACATAATGAAGTTCAGAAAATACTGCTGCATTGTAGAGGGAAGAAATGACCTACATTTATATTTGGATTAAGTTGTGTTGAAATGTTAGGCACCATAACAGTGGTTTTCTCACAAGAATGGCGTTTGAGCCATAATTTACATATTAACTGTGGAAAATAGAAGGTTTTAGCTGTATAAATTTTAGTCTTAAGTAGCTTTAGCTTTTGGAAACATCTTGGGGGGTGTGCACAATTTAAGATTTGCTGCCACCTTTTTGGCCTAGTTTTACAGAATGAGCCCTACTGCCCAGCTGTGCTTTATTAAGGCCACGTAAGTCCAGATATATTTTGGGTTTTTGGAACAGTTTAAACTACATAATAAAGATTTTTAAATCAGCATTTTGACCCAGTTTGTCATTTCTTGATGATATTGAACTAATAGTTCTTTCTTTCACACACCTAGAAGTGGTGTTTGGGGACCAAGTGAGAAGGCCTTTCTCTCCTTAGGTATCTAATCAGTTACTAACGATGTGGGGTGGCTAGTCTCAGGTTCAGACTCCCACTTTCTGCTATTTTCTGGGCATAATATTTGTTCCATATATTTTGGAAACAGGGATTACTGTGGATTGAATTTTTTTTTAAAATATATTTTATTGATTTTTTACAGCGAGGAAGGGAGAGGGATAGAGAGTTAGAAACATCGATGAGAGAGAAACATTGATCAGCTGCCTCCTGCACACCTCCTACTGGGGATGTGCCCACAACCAAGGTACATGCCCTTGACCGGAGTCGAACCCGGGACCTTTCAGTCCGCAGGCCGACGCTCCATCAATTGAGCCAAACCGGTTAGGGCTGGATTGAATATTTTTAAAACTGTAAAATCACCATTCCCAATTGCCACTGTTCACTTTATGCAATTTGTTTTCATTTCTCCATAGCAAAATAAGAAAAAAAGAACAATATAATGAGATATTTAAAATAAATTTATTATAGTTTAAGGGATGGATTTATGTGTGTGTGTAATAAAAAATCTATTTCACTTGTGGTACTAGCAGGTGGTGAGTTTGTGCTTGTTTTTATTGTCCTTTACTAGAAAAGAAAATTGATTCATATGTCAGTTATTCTCTCCCCTTTTTTTCTTTTTTGCCTTTTCCTTTTTCCCTTTTTGTTTTTTCTTAAAGAGAAAAAAATTGCTTTGCTCCCAAATTTTGAAGTCTAGAATCACTTTCCTAGATCAATTGCATTTAAAGAAGGAGGTTTGTTAAGCCAGTTGATGGCTGGGTAGAAGATAGAAACCACAGCTCCAAGGCTCATAATTGTAATAACTCTGTATCTTCCCCAAGGTTTTTACACCTTGTGCTCTTTATAATAGCTGGTAGTAGAGCCCTTTAGACCATAAAAGGCCCTGGCCAGTGTCTTTGGGGGGCAGTGAGAAAGGGGGAGTTGAAGAGCTTGCGTCTCACTTGGCAGTAAGAATAGAAGGGAGGTGCTCTCCTAGAAAGTGAGTGAGTGGAGGCAGCAGCACCAGCAGAGAGCAGCTGTGTCCCTGGGCCTATGAGGACAGGAAGAAATGAGGCAGATCTAGGCTTAAGAAGTAGCTTCAGGTGGAGCAGACTCCCATCACAGTTTCCGTCAGCTTCTGGGTTTAGGTAGTTGGTGGGGACTTAATGCTACTCAGAGATATGGGTAGTTCTGATAAGTGAGATAGACCACTGAAATCAGAGATGCCTGGAAGTTTCTAACAGGTATACTTATCTCTTGTGATATTTGTAGTGGTTTTTTTTTAATAAAAATGTTAATTTGCTATATACAAAATTAACTAGAAAAGCATTTTGTCACGACCCTCATTGACTTAGGGAAGGAATGAAAGTAGGGCCTAGTGGAGGTAAAGAGGAGGTGGAGAGTGGTCCAGGAGAGAAATTAGTACTGAGCCTGGGTAGATGAGGGGGACTGTGTGGTTGTAGTGGTGTGGGGTGGGGGTGGTGGTATTGATAAGTGCTCAAATGAATTGTACCTGTAGGTTAAAGGAATCACATTTATGGAGACTTCATGTAAGCAGTGTCCCAATTAATTTGTAAAGTGCAGTCATTGCTTCAGATTTAGTACAGTAAACCTCTTAGTGCTCACAGGTTAATTTGATCTGGTGTCAGCATTAGGGTTCTTTGACATGCACTTCAACTGCTTGAGTGACACATACTAGTACAGCGCCTGGGAGATAGTCTAATGTACTTTGAATGTCAGGAAAGAAATGTTAATTACAGAGTCATTTGTACTTTGGTTTCAAAAGTCAATCTAGGTCATAATGCTCTTTGTTTCAGAGTTACTAGTACTTGAGACTCCTTAGAAAAGTGGAATAGGGTGTGTGAAGGAAAACAGAAGGGCCCAGCACTGGAGAATAACTGGAGCCTGTCTTAACTTCTCTCTGTTCAGACCTTGGAGGAGCGCTGGTGCTAGCTAGCCTGGTGGTAGAGGATGTAGGAGGGAAACAAATATGTGCAGAATCCATTGCTTTTACTTTTTGTGGTTGAAGCTCTAGTTAGTTCTTAAATGATGAATTCCTTCTGCCAAGCTCTGCAGGGGAGTGATTAGCTAGGACAGCCGTGGGCAAACTACGGCCCGCGGGCCGGATCCAGCCCGTTTGAAATGAATAAAACTAAAAAAAAAAAGACCGTACCCTTTTATGTAATGATGTTTACTTTGAATTTATATTAGTTCACACAAACACTCCATCCATGCTTTTGTTCCGGCCCTCCGGTCCAGTTTAAGAACCCATTGTGGCCCTCGAGTCAAAAAGTTTGCCCACCCCTGAGCTAGGATGTCAGTGCCATTTCCCCTCAGTTTAGGGGAGGAGGTGCCTGGCTTTGGAATCCTCTTCTTTCCCAAGGCTTAGGTCTGTGCAGTTCTCAGGGGAAAGTACGTCTTTCCTTTTTTAATACAGTCATTAGATCCTTTCTATGATTGGGGGCAGTTCCCTTTCTGTGCAGCCAGATACAGTTTACGGGTATCAATTCTTTTGCCAGCCTTTCAGAAGGGATAATCCGTTAATGTTTAAGAAACTATAAAGCAGTCTCCAGAGATTATTGTGGCTAACTTTCTTCTCCCTTCCCACCCCTGCCCTGAAATTGCCAAGTCCTTACTAGAAAGTACCCTCCTTTACTTTTCTTGTATCTCTCTCAGAAATCGTCAGTGCTTATTTAGACTAAGAGACAGAACTTAGCCGTTATAAGCAGTTTGCAGTTTTATTTACATACATGGAAAGTTTCTTTTGAAACAAGGAAGATTCTAGACTTAAAGACTGGGATTGGAAGAAGAAGAAGAAAAAAAAAAAGACTGGCATTGGGATCATCTAGAAAGTTTGATGATGAGAAATGGTACAAAGATAATAAAGGCTGAGAAGAGCCTGATACCTTTTTAAATGAGCCCGAGTTTTCAACTTTTACATTCAAAACATTATTGGTTTTGAAACTAAATGTTGGCAAAGGATTAAGGAAGCCCCATTATTTCAGTTTATTATAATATAAAATGATCACATCAGGACACATGTCTGCTGAAATGTCCTAAAATTTAAGAAGTGACTTACTTGGACCAGCTCATTTAAATTATATTTAGCCTAAGGAAATTGTTCATAACTCTCCTTTTTAAGATATTCTTTTTGTCTTGCCTTTAAATGTTAGCTTATATTATGTGAAAGTGTTTTGCCTGGATCCTTTATTTTAATGCCAGCTGTAATGTAGAGTGCTATTTGCTGATAAATATTATGGAAGAAGTGATTAGAAATCACCTAATGTGCAAAGCTTGTGAATTATTTGTCACTGAGATCACACCCGTCTCCCGTAAACAAGAAACAAACATTTGTGCTATCAGTCACACATTGGTAGTTCTACATTCAACCTTCAGCATCACAGAGTGTAAGTGGAGACCCCGTTCTAATAATGCTCAGTACTCAATACCAGGTGTTGCTAGAAAAGGATACACCTTGTTTTCACCCTCAGCTTATCTGATCAAATGATTGAGGATCCAGGGTTACTGCTGTTCAGAACTATGTTAGTAACCTAGATATATTGGGAAGTGATTTGTTAGGAGAGTTAGGGGTGTAAAATAAAAGAGAATAAGGCAGGTAGCTTTTCTTTTAAATATGTTAATGTTAGCCATGCTGTCGGGAAATGAGAATTTGTAGGATTGAGTATTGAAGATTTCTGTTCATAAATGGAAGCAAACAAAAAGAATCATTCTGTGCAATGTTTTGTTTTGTTTTTTAAAGCTGCTTATTTCAGAATTATAGTCACTAGGGGACATTAAACCAACATTTAGAAAACACTACAACTCCCAATTGTAGAATCACCTTTTTCCCCCATCCACACTATGCTGTGACTAGCTTACTGTAGGATTATAGACTCTTGGAATAGTCAGTTTAACTCTTCAACTTTAAACTTTACTAGATAATATTCTAGGATCTCTTGCAGGACAATGTTTGACTTAACATTGTATATGAGTTCATGCTTGAAATTTGAGTAATGTTGAAGGCATAATGTTGAAGGCTATGTAACGAAGCCTCTTTTAAATAATTATAAAAATACTGCTAAGGAGCTGGATGGATCATCCTCTTCAGAGTATTCACCTTGGAGCTATACTTTCAAATGATGCAGCTCTGGCTTGTACTACTTTGGGAGCACCCCTTTAGGATAATATCTACCACTATGCTTGGTCTAAGACCAAAGGTCAAATAAAATGGAAAATAATAATTTTGTATAATAGGTAAGTGTTAAGTAAATGAACCTGTGTGTGTCCTACAAAAGAAAGTCTTCTCATCATTCTTTAACATGCCTTTGACTTCAGTTATATAAATTACTAGAGTCCCAGTGCACGAGATTTGTGCACTGGGGCGGGGGGTGGGGGGGAGGCGGAATCCTCAGCCCAGCCTGTGCCCTCTCGCGGTCCAGGACCCCTCACTCCTTACCACCTGCCTGCAGCGGAGGTGGCGGAAGAGGCTCCTGCCACCTCCACTGTGCTCGCCAGCCGTGAGCCCAGCTTCTGGTTGAGCAGCGCTCCTTCTGTGGGTGTGCACTGACCACCAAGGGGCAGCTCCTGCGTTGAACGTCTGCCCCCTGGTGGTCAGTGTGTGTCATAGCGACCGTTCGTTCTGCTGTTCAGTCGATTTGCATATTATGTTTTTATTATATAGGATTCTCTGGGCTTGGCTCCAGGTGACTTGGAGATATTTTCAAAAATTGCCATTCTCCATTCAGTGCATAATTATCAAACACAGGCTGGGTACCTAGTGCTGCTTTAGGTATTTGGGGAAACAATGACCAATAAGACAATATTCTTGTCTTTCACGTCTTGTAACTAAAGGAGGGTGGCATGTAATACAAATTTGGTGATGTGATAGTGACCGGCGTGGGGGAGGAGTTTCCTTGGATGTTGGTGATACTTCTGGGAGGGAGATCAGGAAAGGTCTCTCAGAGGAGGTGACATTTGATCTGGAGCCTGAATGGTGAGAGGGAGGCAGAAAATGCTTGCCACCTTTAAAGGGGCTTGATAATTTATGCTGCAGGCTGTAAGGCATTTGAAAACATCAGAAAATAATTCTTATTGGAAGTGACTACTTTAAAGTGGTTCATTTGCATATGCAAGACGTGGTTTAAAGGAGCCCTTAAGGGTCAACTTAAATTTCACTTTTAATCATAACTGCTAATTTACTAAGTGACCCTAGACTAATTTAACCAATAGATTGAATGATTGCATAAAAAATGTTTTAAATTTCTAAGAATCTATTAGGCCTAAACTAATTTGTGCATCCCACTCACTCTGGGATACTGGGCTGTAAACACGGTATGGTTTACTTCCATGAGATTTCATATTCCCTCCCTCCCTTTCTCCTCCCCACCCCCCACTTCTCCCTGCCAAGGCCCTCCATAACCAACCCTTTGCCTCCCCCTCCACCCCCCCATTACACAAGTACACTTTCCATTCTGGCCACTTTCAACTCCTTGCTGTTTTCTATACTCTGATTACTTTCTCCCAATCCCTCCTCCTCTCAGGTCTTTCCTTGGATGTCATCCCCTTATCAACTGTCTTCCCTAACTACCCATGGAGAAGAGCAACCCACACCTATCTTTTCTTTTTTATACTTTTGTTCCCCTCCATTGAAAAAGGGTTAGCTGTTTATCTCCTTCCTCTACACCAGCAATTTTCAGCTTTTTTCATCTCATGGCACATATAAACTAGTTACTAAAATTCTGCGGCACACTAAAAAATATATTTTTGCTGATCTGAAACCCCCCACCCCAAAGGTATAATTTTGATTCATTCACACTGGTTGGCTATTGTGTTGGCCTTTTAAAAGAAATCTGACAATATAAGGGACAAGAGGTCAGTGCCCCTGACTACACAGTCAGGTATTACCTGTTTTAAAAAAATTTTGTGGCACACCTGCTAAAAATCGCTGCTCTAGACTTGTAAGTGCCTCAAGAGCAGGATTTTGTCTGCTTGGAATCTTGAGTAGGGCCTGGCATATAATAGTAAGCACCCAGAATAAATGTGGAAGGAAAATTATTATACATAAACTTGATTAAATACCTGAGCCATATTTAATAAACATGATTTTCAGCAATAATCTTTCTAGATTTTGTTTCTAGTCATCCCATATGCCACCCTTGCACTAGTATCTTATTTGTCATACTTACTGATTTAATCTTATTTATTAACTTCACATTTTCCCTCATTTATACTCTTATGCTTTTTTTTATCCTTATTTGATCTCAGATGATTATCATTTCATCCGTGAGTTTGAATACTCTCTTATACCTCTGACAACAGTTTTTACTTATCAACCATAATAAGCTGAATTACTATATTAAATCATGTGCTGAGTCACTTTCCCCTCTATCTGATTAGTCCATAATCTCCCATAAACCATCTCTCCATGAATTTGAATTCTGCCAACTACTCTCGCCCTTAGGAGAGTTCCCCTTATACGTTGTCACAACTGCTTAAGATCTGCTTTTTTATTTTTTCATTTATTGTATGTGGAGTCCTCTTCATAATTTGTAGCCTCCCATCATCTTGTACAAAGCATTTGTAGTCCTTGTTTCTGCCCTTTATAAAAAAAAGGAATCAAAGCCTGATTGAATTGAAAAATTTGGGGAATTATGTATCTACTTGGTGCCTAACCTCTTTCTCCCTGCAATCCATTGCTTGTTCTGTCCCCAAATCAATTTTAGGGTTGTGCAATTTTATACATTCTTACATGCTCATTAGCAGTGCTGAAAAGCATTACTTTACATACCATTCAGGCACCTAATACCAGGGTTGTAACTTATTAATTGCTGAGCTTGCTTTCACTTGCTCTTTCCCAAATAAAATGTAGGGCCTGATCATAGGAAAAGTTTAGCCAAGAAGTTAGTTTATTTAAGTTTTTGGGGTTGGAATTGAGATGTTACAGAGTATTGGCGGTGAACTCTTTGGCAAGCCCAGTCTTAGGAATAGAAAGGGAATAAAGACTTGTCTGGTGTGTCTTCACAGTAACAATTGCACTGAGTCACTGAAGCGTGCCTGCCAGAACCTGTGCTTGGTCTGAGTTTTGCAGAACAACTGCCAGAAGAATGCGTTTGTTCAAGGGGTTTGAAGATTGTAACCTCTAAGTCAAAAGTTTACCTAACCAGTAGTGGTTAAGCCTACGTGGTAGTTCAAAGAGGTGCATTACCTGAGCACTTGGCCTCTTTTGAACGGTGCCAAGGTAGGCCGTATGGTGCTGTGTGCTCTGAAATAACTGCTTTGTCTTAGAGGTTGAAAGTGAAATTGCAGTAGTTATTTGACCAGTTTAAAAAGTATGTAAGGTTTACAGTTTATTGCTTTTCATAAAGGAAAAACAGCATATTTCTTTTATTCCAACAAGATAGTTATTTTACTAATTTGTCCTTTTTTTCATAAAGGTTCTTAATTTATTAATCCTCATGAAAAACCTGCAGTCACCACAGATAAAGTCCCCGAAGAATCTTCTCTCCTTCTGTTGTCATGTCTTGCAAGTCTATATTTAGGTTCATTTTTCTTTGTTTAATCTAAGGAATCATAAATCGTGCCAATGCCAGTTGTCTCCCCACCACCAAAACGGGTTCTGAATCCAAACACAAAGATGACATCTGCTGTGGTCTTGTACATTTTGGCCAGTTTTCCCCGAATTTCTGTCGGGTGCTGTTGCCTTCCCAGGGTGAAGGGCACTGATGACCATTTGTTTCCACTGAAATAGTCTGTTGGTCATGAGTTTCCTGGTCCGGATAGTTACTTTGTTGTTCATGGTGGAGGTTGATCTTCAAGCAGCCAGGGAGGAAAATCCTTTCTCTCTTTCTTGATAGTTCTTTTCTTGTAAATCGAACTCTTCTCTCTGTGGGCACCGGAACTTAGATTTCATTGCATCAGTGCATTAATTTTTCTAGCTGTTGGATTCTACATGAGCTAGAGCCAGGGGATTGGACCCAGTGGAATCACTTTTGCTTCCTGTCTCCAGCATGTACCAGCTTCATGGCCTTTTCAGTGGCAGCTCCAAGCTGGTTCTTCATCCTTGGAGTGTGAGGGGATCAGAGTCAGCCCACAGGGTTGTGGGTAAAGGGAGTGCCTGTAGTCCTGATCACAGTGGAGGTGCAGTATGTGGTACTGTTACTCATTCATGCAGCCAGCTTTTTAGATAGCCAGCCTGCCAAATTCTAGATATAGAAGTTATGAAAGTACAAATGACTTGATCCTGCCCCAGAAAACCTTATAGTTGAGTACATCCTTTGGGGCTTGACCCAGATTTTATTGGTGTGAATGGGATTGGTTCTAAGAGATTTGATTCTTTTTAATGGGTATAAAGGTGCTCACCCAGGTGTGCTGTAATAAATTTTGCCATTCTTCACATTCAGTGACCAGTTCTTTCACATATAATTTGTGAAGTATAGTATGGGATGGTATACTAATATTCTAGGCGTCAGATATAATTGTGGGACAAGTAGGGGCTTTAGCAGCTGATTTCTTTGAATTTTTCCCTTATCTCCAAAAAATAAAACCTTTACCTGTTGTCGGGTTACATTTCCCCCAACTATATAGATTTTTTTTAAAAATCACAATGGCATTTGTGATTAATTTTCTAGTTAATGGTTTTTAAGTAACTTTTTTTCTTACTGGAGATGTAATATCTGTTTGTTATCAAAACTTTAGAAATTATTTTTCTTCCCCTTACTTAAGAGCATGCTTCTTATGTTAAACTACCCATCTCTGGTGATGTAAATGTGGTTTCTGGAAGATTCTGTGGTTACTCTTGGCTGAGTTGGCAGATGCTGACAGTATGCTATGTGTGCTGATTCTCATGTCAGATAAATTATACCCGTGAATTTTGATTAAATGAAATGCCATGTGTAAATCCCTAGTAATTGATAGATCTTGTTTAATCTTACTAGTTTATCATTGCTTTTTGAATGAGTGTTTCTTTGGAGATACCTTTAGCAATCTTCCCTCAGTGGTCACTGTCCCTCCACACTTAGGTACTGAATAAGTTTTGTATATCTGCAGGCTTGTTTTGCCATTATCTACCTGACACTCTGAAGGGGGTAATTTCAGAGTCTGGAACAGCATTTTTTTATGGTCCCTTTTATTCCTTAACAACAAGCAGAGCTGAAAGTCATAACATATACTTTCTGACTTACATACTTTCTGATTGACTCTAGAATATATTCATGGAAGCTGGGCATTCAGTAGCGAGGCAAACAACTGACAGGGTATTTAGTCCTCTGCTCACAGCAGGAAGCATGGTTGGATTACATGGTCATTGACGTTTCAGGGAATTAAGACAAATCAGTTTTATACAAAATAAACGCAATGACTAAGAAACAGAGAGATTCATTAACTGTGGTTTTGTTGTTGATGGTTAATATTGAATATAATTTGTCAGTTTTTTTCCTTACATTTATTCCAAAGATATGTCTTTTATTTTTTGTTTGTGTGTACCCCAGCCAAGCCACCATTCAGGAATATACCTCTTGAATAACTTTTTCTTATATACCACTATGATTGCTACTGCCAAGTCCTACATCTGAGGACTGTGGTGTCTAGCCTGGCTAACATAGGAATTTAGCTTCCTTTAGATAAATATTGAGTGAGATCTCTATTTACAAGTTAACAGTTTTCATGTTTTTTAGAAACTTATCACAGGATGTTGTTAGTACATTTGGTGGTGAAAAGGCTTCCTTGGCAAGAATTACAGTGTTGCATGTAGGTGGTCAGTATGAAAGAGCCAAGTTTTAGCATTTGTTTTCATTAGGAGATACAGTGATTATAGCGAGGATTCCCAAAATAAAAATTGTTGGTGAGATTATTGAAGAGGTATTTTTAGAAATACTGAAGGATTGTAATCTCTAATATAATTTGCTTTTTGGAGCATAAATAATACTTAGGCAGACTTGGGTTTTTTTTGCTTTTGTTTTTCACTATAACATTTCCTCAAAAGTCATGCTCATAAATTGGGTGGAGGAAGTAGAGAGGGAGCTTTTACTGATTCATTCCTTCGACATTTGGGCATCTCCATGGAAGAAGGTAAAGGGGAAGAGATAAGAAGGGGTTAAGATTTGTGTAAATGTACAGATTGGAAACTGTTCACTTTCAATGTGTAGGTTCATCATAAACCACACTGCCTAGAGATGAGTATTAATATAACTGAGGAAGTGAGCTGAGTTTTTATGTTTATCAGAATGATAGCTGTAAGGTTAAGCATGGTCTATGATATTATTTGTATTACTACCCTTTCCACTGATCATTGTTCAAGCACACGAAAAAGAATCTTTTTGTGTGCATGAACAATAGAGTCCAATATTAATAATGGCCTTTGGACAAAAATGTAGGATGAGGGCACTCTTGGGTGACTGTTGACTTGATAGCTTCGTACATCTTACTCTGCATTTATTTAATTCAGATATAGTTCTTTTTAAAGTAGTTTTTGTTTTCATTGATTGTAGAGAGATGAAGGGAGAGAGAGACAGAGAGACATCAGTGTGAGAGAGAAACATCACATTGACTGGTTGCCTCCCGTACGCATCCTGAATGGGGATCAAACCAGCAACCTGGGTATGTGCCCCGCTAGGAATCAAACCAACCACCTTTTGGTGCACGGGATGATGCTCCAACCAAGCCACACTGGCCAGGGCTCCATATATAGTACTTTTTTATAGCACTGTTTTAAGCATTCATCTACAAATATTCATTAATCTACTATTAACTCATTTAATGGTTGATCATTTATTCTAGTTGTTAGAGAATATAGAAGGAAATAATTTAAATGTATCCTGTCTTTCTTTCTCCTCTCTCCCTCCCTCCCTCCTTCCTTCCTTCCTTCCTCCCTCCCTTACTTCCATCCTACCTACTTATCTACCTACCAACCATATGGGGCTGGCAACAACCCCCTGTCTCTTGGTAGTTCTGCCTTTAATGCTCAGACCTGGGAAGGATTCCATTTTGAGATAGTAAGGAGCTTGGACTGAACTACTTTGTGTTATGATTGTAAAACTTACATTTCCATGAAATAAAGTATTGGAGGAATAAATAAAACTTATCCCACCCCCATTTTAATCAGTCAGCATATTTTCTACTTATATGATAAAGGAGTTGTTTGAAGTCATTGTAAATCGCCCTGTCTGTGCCCCGCCCCTTCCAGCATGCTTGAAGATGACCTCCAGCTCAGTGACAGTGAGGACAGTGAGAACGAGCAAGTAAGTTGTGTGTATCCCGTAATCTGGAGTCCTTTTACATCTGTCTGACTTTTCTGACCTGCTTACCCTAACCTGTCTTTTTTCTTTTCCTCCCCCTTCTCCCCCTTGTTGTGAATGCCTAGGCCCCGGAGAAGCCTCCTTCCACATCTGCACCGCCAAGGTACCGTGTGCGGGTTTCTCCCCTCTACCCCAGTGTTCGCAGTTTTCTACTGAGTGGGAGCATTACAGCCTTAGCACTTTCATAACTTCTTCATGGGGAAGGAGATGGAGTATCACAGCTAAAAGAAAGTACCTGTGTAGTATTTTGGAAGCTTCAATCAGCCTTAGAGAGGTGGTTAACTCTATAAAGGGAAAGAACCCTACCCCCACCTAAACCATCACTGTCGGAGAAAACATTTTTTGAGAGTTTAAAATAAGCCTGAATCACTTTCCTCAGTATTATGTAACCAGTATTTGAAAAGTTATGCCAAAGAGCCCAGTGTTTCTATGAAAGTGACAGATTTGCTGTATTTTCAAAAATTATAAAGCCAAATTTTCCGTGGTGGCTGTTTTCTTAGTCATGAATTTTCTAATTGTTTCTGTGGCTTTTTAAAATGGCCTGCAGTGCATTTTAGTGAGGTGGAAAATGGCACTGTTTCATTTTGGAAACAACTTGGCTATATTTTAGAAAACATTATGCTTTAATTTTTGGAAATGGAAACTAAACCACCTCTGGTATTGAATTTAATAATTTAATATGCCAATACCTGACCTCCACGGACAGGGAAGAGTTAAATTACACTGTAGCTGTTTTACTCCCTTGAGATGTGGTCATCCATTCAGAGACAGGCTCGGCAATAGAAACTTTCCTCGCATATGTGTGACGTGATGGTTAGCGTGGAGGAAGCTCATATAATTTTGCCAGGTCTTACAGAGTCATAAGCTCTGCTCATTTATTTATATTTCATTTTGTTCAGTAATTTCTAGTGGCTTATAATGACTCATAAAATATGACAAACTAGCCTAACTTAAAAGAAGAGGAAAAGAAGATAGAAAAAAACAAAGTGGGGATAAATCAGAGGCAGAAATAACACAAAGTATATATCTCATTCTGATCCTCTATGGCAGGGGTCCTCAAACTACGGCCCGCGGGCCACATGCAAATACAAATATTGTATTTGTTCCCCGTTTTGTTTTTTTACTTCAAAATAAGATATGTGCAGTGTGCATAGGAATTTGTTCATAGTTTTTTTTTAAACTATAGTCCGGCCCTCCAACGGTCTGAGGGACAGTGAACTGGCCCCCTGTTTAAAAAGTTTGAGGACCCCTGCTCTATGGCTTAAGCTCTTCAGCTCCCAGTGTGAAAATGATCACAAACCTAACCACATTTTTTCTGAGGAAATTGTCATAGTATAGTGTGTTTGCTTTAAAATGACCTCATTTATTTTATTGGTTATAATTTTTAAATTCTACATTAATATAATTTTATTTAATAAATTTATTATTTAATGTTTTAGGTAGATTTGGAGGCTTTCACGAGTATAAATACTGATTTATTGCTTTGGCTAATTCCATTAAAACTGCAAGTTTTAAGATATGCTTTGAAATTCTGTATATGCCCAGCAGTGTTTTCTCATTGACCCAGAGCTATTGTCCTATTCGTAAAACTTGCAGTAGTTAATCTCTCCTTCAGCTGATATTTGGAGGTCATCCTAAACCACTTATAAACAATGGCCTACTTCATAATTCTGCCCGAATGTGTCGTGCTTGTTTTTGAAGTCACTTTCCATAGGAAAACCATATATATTTAGTAGTCTTTGGCTATCATACAGTTAGTTCTCATCTAGACAGTAGAGAGATTTTAATGTATTGGCTGTTCTTTCATAAATGAACTTGTTTGGGATATATATCTATCTATAGATAGATATTTATATATTTATATACCTATCTACATATCTTAGGCTTTGTGGGCCATACAGTCTGTGTTAAAGCTAGTCAGCTCTGCTTTTACAGTATAAAAGCAGACAGACAATACAGAAAATAATGGGTGTGGATGTGTTCCAATAAAACTTTATTTAGAAAAACAAGCAGCCAGTTCTGGCCATAGTTTATCAACCCCTGACATAAAGCACCAAGCATCTACATTAAATTAGTTTAGCTTGAAATGCTTTCAGAAGCAAAATTCCACAGGCTTCTCTTTTACATTGTTATCTGATGAGCTATTTTAAGGTGTTTTTTGTTGTTGTTGATTTTTTGAGTCATTGTAGGTCTTTCTCTCAACCGGACGATATGGTAATTTACTAATGTTAGGTAATATTGAGGCCCTTTCTTTTGAGTACCAGAAAAATGGGCAAAACAGGACAGGAGCAGAAAGGGGGATCCACCTTGCGTGGTGCCTTCAGATGATCTCTTGGTTGCTTTGCAGCGCTCCGCAGTCACTTCCAGAAGCAGCGGCCTCAGCACATTCCAGTGGTGCGGAGTCAGAGAGCACCAGTGACTCAGACAGCTCCTCGGACTCGGAGAGCGAGAGCAGCTCAAGTGACAGCGAGGAGAATGAGCCCCAGGACACTCCGGCTCCTGAGGTACCGTGTCCCCTCCAGGAGACCGTCCGGGACGGCAGCATTGGGGGCTGGAGTCCGCCATAGGCCAGACCAGGAGCCTGAGTGGCTCTGTCCCCTGGGGCAGTGCTTCCCTGCTCCTACTGGTGCAAACAGGCTGTTTCTGTTTACTTGTTCTTACCGAACCTTTGGCCGTGGAGGTTTGGGAGAGAGGTCTTCTCTCTTCTGTTTAAAGCGATAGGTTCTCTGTTGTTGCTAGTGTGTTTTGAAGAGCAACTCATTAAGGATGTTTGCACACCCTTTTCTTTTCCCTTCTCTTGGAAAAGAAAACTCATTTTTAGTGGGCTGCTGTTTTAATATTAATGAGATTTCTTTTTGAAATTTCAGGAATGCATGAATTAAGGAAATCAAAAGGAGACAGTGTGCTTTAGCAAAGGGCAGGAGCATAAACTAGAAATAAGTCATCAGAGGTTCTATTTTTGAATCACTAAAAGCCATGCATTAAATGGATGGCGACTTGATTTTGCCAGGGCTGTGTTTCTGCGCCCTCTGCCCCATGCAAAACAGGGACTATTGTGTTCGCCTATCGCTGCCCCCTGGGAAATATTGTAAAGATAAACAGATGAGTTTGAAAAATCTCAAACACCACATGTTTCTAGAGGATTTATGTTGCCTCCTGGATTGTCTAGCACAAGAAATTTAGTAACAACTAATGAGGTTGCCAAATGCCTTCAAAACTTGGAGTAGCAATATAAAAATTATGCTGGAGAAGGACACGTAGTGGGAAGGGAAGGCAATTTTGGAAGACCTGCTTGTATAGAGAGAATGATTCTGCATATTTAAGATGGGAATTCTGAGAAATGAGACTTTCTAATTAAGAAAATGTTCAGGTTCTCAGTATCTGTCTCTGCTGTTTAGAAAGCGAGGCAGTTAGTTCCACTACAGCATTAACCGAATCCATCTGGAGGTCATGGAGCGAGAGCCGTGTCTGAGGGCAAGGGAGGCTGAGGAAGCTACTGAGTGTCATTTTTGTTAGATGTGAGTGTATATCTGGCACAGAGTAAGTGCTCAGTAAATGTTTTTTGGAGTGCATAAACATAGATCAGCATATGCTGCACTTGGTGTGCCTTTTGGGTTTTAGAAACTGCTCTCTGTGTTTCTGGGGGTTCTTTGTTTCCTTCTGTGATCTAATGACTGTTGAGGTGATTTTTCTATGCCCCAGGGAAAAAGATACTGAATATGCTCTGCAGACAAACTATGTGGTTGTTCATGTTAATGTTTAGAAGATCTTTGCTTTGTGTCTCACCTTATTCAATAAGAAAAATCTGTGTGTTCATTACATTACTGAAGGAACAGAATTCAATTAAGTAATAAAATTCGATTCAAATAAAGTAGAAATGGCACAGATTTGACTGAATAGTTGAAATTTTAAAGAAAGATTAATCTAGTATTTGATTTAATGAAACCATTACGTCCTATGCTCAAGTGGTTACTGAAATAGAGTTAGAGAGTATTAGATTAAAAAAATTAATGTTCCCACCCTTACTTATTATAGTTATTTATTAAAATGTTAGTTCATGTCTTTTATTCACCCACATTCAATTAGATGTCTTTTGGTTTGTTGAAGCAGTAGGTCAGACATTTGCCACAATGATGTCTGTCAACGTGGCTGGCCACAAAAACTCCAGCACACATTCCTGAAGGGCACTCCCAACGAAGGCGACTGATTTGACCTTTCTCATCCACCTTTGATAGGACACACACACACACACACACACACACATATTCAGAGAGGAAGGGAGACGGGGAGAGAGAGAGAGAGAGAGAGAGAGAAACGTCAATGATGAGAGAGAATTATTGATTGGCTGCCTCTGGATCAAGCCTGCAGCCCGGGCATGCCCTGACTAAGAATGGAACGTGTCTTCCTGGTTCATAGGTCAGCGCTCAGGACAGCAGCTTAACCTTCTTTCTCTCATGCTCATTCTTGGGAGTAGTGTAAGAATTCTTCCTTTTCTTACCACCGCCATGGAAAAGAGTGGACTCCTTTGGAATGTTGTAGGCAGACCAAATACGTCCACTTCCAGTTGTTTGCCAGCAAAGATCAGTCTCCTGATGAGAAGGAATTCTTTATCCTGGACCTTGGCCTTTACATTTTCTATTTATCCCAGGGTTTAACCTTGAGAGTGATGGTCTTCTCCATAAGGGTTTTCACGAAAATTTGCATCTTTGCAGCGGTTCCACCACAGATGTCATATGGAAAAAAGTCTACTTTATTTTTTTTAACTACCTTACTAATAGGTCCATATTTGTACTTTGTGGTTGCTGTGCAAATCTAACCTTGGTATGATTTGTGTTATATATTGAGTTTCAGCTTCCCCAGAAATAGTTTGTCTTTGCCTAGATTTTAAACCTTTAATTTTCCCCCAGGTATTTAACTACTTTTCTTTCCTTTTAAAATAAATGCTTGCATTATTGTAAATCTCTTGTATTAGTTGAGAGTAATGAATTCCATACATAACAGGCCATAGTTACTACTTATTACTTTCTCTTTTTTAAATTCTATTTTTAATGCTGAAAATTTTGCTTTTTACGGCTCCATTTTAAGTTCATTTGATGAAATAGTTTAGTAACCTTTTGAGAATATGAGATGCTGTCTGCCTGCCCAGTGAGCTGGTGGGGAACTTGGGGAAAAGCAGTGTTTGCTTTACAGTGGGCATCAAAATACAAAATGTGTGGGACACCTCACCTTCTTCCGGTTCAGTGAAGTTCAGGGGAAAAGAATTGTTCTGTTCTCCATTATTCAGGGATCTTCTTAGTTTTCTAATCTATTCTTTGTCCATTTCTTTGGTAGTTAGCTACCTTTGGGTGATTGCCTGTGGGGCTCTTAACCCTCCCTCAACCCTAAAAGGTTGTTAGCTTTCTTTTCCCCTACTAGTATAGGGTAGCACTAAAGACTCAAACCAATAGCCCTTTAGCTCTGAAGCCCTTTTATTTGATACTACCAGCTGTGGACCAACCAGGGCCCGCGGGCCGGATCCGGCCCGTTTGAAATGAATAAAACTAAAAAAAAAAAAAGACCGTACCCTTTTATGTAATGATGTTTACTTTGAATTTATATTAGTTCACACAAACACTCCATCCATGCTTTTGTTCCGGCCCTCCGGTCCAGTTTAAGAACCCATTGTGGCCCTCGAGTCAAAAAGTTTGCCCACCCTTGTTAACTACACCATGCTGCTTCTCTCCTTCCTTCTTTGCTTTTCGTTGTCTTTTAATTTTTGGGTGCATACTCCCTCACAACTAGAATGTTTTACTTAGAACAGTGGGCATCTGTTGTACATAGCTCAAAACTTTTCACAATCATAATTCACTCTAAAAGATATGAACTTTTGCCAGTTGAAAAGTTAGGAGAGGTAAAACATTAAAATGCTGAATGAAATAGATCACATTCTTTCACTTCCAGTGTGCCGTGTTTGGGCTGCTCCAGCCCTGGGAGGCTGGAGGCGGGGCATAAGGAGTGGCAGAGGAAAAATGAAAGCTCAAACCTTGATCCTATCCAGTACTTACATTCTTAAAATTCATTTTAAATCTAGTTTTAATAGATCCCTTATGTAAAGTTTCCCCCATCCCAATAGCTAAATAATGTCTGATCTTGAAGAAATTCTATCCACTTTACATCTTTATGTCTTTATAAGTAGGTATACAGAAAGGATTGTCCCTATCCTTTCCCCTCCATCTGGGCACAGTGGCTCAATTTTACCCTGCAATTGGGCCATACGCCTTCCGGGCATTTTAGGACTGCAGTAGAAGAAAATGTGTTTTATTTCTGTAACCAGGACATTGCTTTAGGGACTACTAAATGTATCCTATACTGTCCTGTTTGTGGGGAGAAGCGGCAGATGATATCTTTACCAGGATTAACTTTTCTTTTTGGTTCCTGCATAAATACTTTTCTACCAAGCATGTCGGTGACTGGAATGCAGTTGTAAACATAGCCCTGGTGAGATCTAGCCATACCTTTCCCAAGAAAGGGTTTGGTTCCTGATATGATTGGCAAGTGACTCATGCCTTGTCCCCAGCTAACCACTGGTATTACCACACCCTCAAGCCTTTGCAGGAACTAGTGTTTGACAAGCAGGTATTGTGTGCTAATCTTTTCTCTACCTGTAACAGTCATCCTGTCTTTCTAGAGTACTGAATACAGTTGTAGATTATATGTGACAAAATTCTTGGCTCATAAGAGTAGTTTTCTTCTTCCCTCCCTCCCTGCTCTGAAAAATCAAATGTGAGCCTTGGTGTAGAGCTGATGTAGGTATTGGGAACTGTAAGGGAGGTATGTTATCCTAAGCAGCAACATGGGGTAAGCAGAAAAAAAGCAGTTATGCAGCTTTCTTTCGGCTGAAGTTTGGCCCTATCTAGTTCCTTTCATTTCTAATCTATTTCATCACACTTAGTCCAAACTAACTACCTGATTATTTTATTACCTAACTTTTTTCTGGTCAAAAAGATTTTACAGTATATCCACCTATCTTCCATGTGTTAAGTTCACATGTTTTTATAGAGTTGAATTATTTGGGATATTTCACTTGGAAAAATCATTAGCAATCTTCCCCGTAAAACATTGTCCACCTATGGACATGGATCTCCTTATCCATAATTGAGTCAGTTAAATCCCATGTGGAATATCTTTCCTTTAACTTCCTGGTGCATTCATACAAACCACCTGTCAGATGGATCTTAAGGAAAACATGCAGCATGAAGTGATGTGCTTCCCTTTAAGAATAAAATATAATCGCTGCTCATTCTATTAGATATTAATATTTTTATTTGGCATATTTATGGGCACAGTAATACACCTATAGGAATGTTCAAATTAAAATCTCAATGTACACCACCATGTGTAAGACATAATAGTGGAACTTGGAGATGCAGAGGTCTCTGTCATTCTGTTAATAAGATCTAACACCCAGCTGGAGAGAGAGAATAGGATGCACTAACCATCAGTTAGCAACAGAGATTTATGAGATAACAGATGTCAGCGACTTCTGTTTATTTGTCAAATCAGTTCATAGATAATCAGTCAAATCTCATTGCTCTGAATTGTGTGCTGTGGAAAAATAGGTGGTATTTCAGCTCAGATTGCCTAAAACAAGAAACGTAATGCTTGATTTTTAAAGACTTCAAATGGGAATGAGGCTCATCTAATGTGACCTCACTTGACTCTTTTTTAAAAAATGTTGTATTTTATTTATTGATTTGAGAGGGAGAGAAACATTGATGTGAGAAAAAAAAATCAATTTAGGTTGCCTCCTGCATGTGCCCCAACTGGGCATTGAGCCTGCAACCTGGCTATGTGCCCTGACCAGGAATTGAACCTGTGACCTTTCAGTGCAGAGGACCATGGTCAACCAACTGAGCTTCACGGCCAGGGCGACCTCACCTGACTCTTTTTATCAAGGTGTAAATCAAATTTGAAAATTAACATGTATCTGTGATACAGGGAAAACCTTTCACAGATAAATGTTTATAATGTTTTTAAGTAAATATGAGAAATTATATCTAGTTTTGAAAAAAGTAATTTCCAGTTGAAAAGTATATCAAGGAAAGGATAAAGTATGAAAGCCATAGATAATCACCAAGACTTAGTTTGTTAATTAGCCTTTTTTGAAAATGCTCAAGAAAAGGATTCTTTTTATTCCCTATTATTTTCTGATAGAATAGTTTACAAGCCAAAAATGTGTCAGTTCTGTTTAAATTAATACTGTAATTACCATTAGAACAAAATATTTATGTAGCAATGGTTTCTCAGCAGTTGTCAATAGTTTACATTGGTCAATATTTAATGGTCACTCTCTACCTAAGCAGAATTCCAGTAGCATTAAAAATTTGGAAAATTGTTTTAAGAGTCAATTGTTATAGAATTTGACTTGTAATTTGAGGAGGGTAAAAAGGACCTTAATTCTTAGGTTTGGGATGGCAGGATATAGTATTGGATAACACAGGGAAGAATTAAGCATCTTTGGCCAGTTACCACTTTTCTCTTTTTCCTTGTTTTAGCCTGAGCCTCCTACAACAAACAAATGGCAGCTAGACAACTGGCTGACCAAAGTCAGCCAGCCGGCAGCGCCACCAGAGGCCCTGGGGAGTGCAGCGCCCCCACTTCGGCACCCAGACGGGAAGGGAAAGGGTGGTGACGGCACCACTAGTCACGAGCATTCAGAATCCAAAGATCCTCCTCCCCCTAAAAGCTCCGGCAGAGCCCCCCGGATCCCTCCCGAAGGCTCCCACACTGGCAAGAGGAGCTGTCAGAAGTCCCCTGCCCAGCAGGAGCCGCCGCAGAGGCAAACGGTTGGAACCAAACAACCCAAAAAACCTGTCAAGGCCTCTGCCCCGGCGGACTCTCGGGCCAGTTTGCAGGTGGAGAGTGAGCCGGGACTTCCCCATAGCTCCAAGGATCAGCCTCCCAAGGACAAGCCCAAGGTGAAGACGAAAGGGAGGCCACGTGCTGGAGACAGAGAGCCTAAGCCAGCGGTGCCCACCCCCAGCGAGAAGAAGAAGCACAGGGGCGGGCCCCCGGCCCCCACAAAGGCACGCTCCGGTCCTGAGCCCACGAAGGACAATGTGGAGGACAGGAGCCCTGAGCACTTGGCCCTCGTCCCCCTGACTCACGGCCAGGGCCCCAAGCACGACAGCAGCAGTGGTGGCAGGACTAGTGGCTGTCGCCGGGCCGTGGTGGTGCAGGAGGACCCCGGGAAGGACAAACTTCAGGTGCCTTTGAGAGACACCAAGCTGCTCTCCCCGCTCAGGGACACTCCTCCCCTGCAAAGCTTGGTGGTGAAGATAACTCTCGACCTCCTCTCTTGGGTTCCCCAGCCACCTGGGAAGGGGAGTCGCCAGAAGAAACCAGAGGACAAGCAGCCACCGGCAGGGAAGAAGCTGGATTCTGAGAAGAGAAGCTCCGACAACTCAAGCAAGTTGGCCAAAAAGAGAAAGGTGAGTGCGGGGGGCCTGGCCTTCCCCTGCAGGGTGGCCAGTACCTGCTGTTCGCTTAGGGCTGTCTTTGGCCCATGACTCTAGCCCTGAGTTGTCTAGAAGATGCGGGAAGTGTTTGGTCAGATTAGATCCAGGCTTTGCTCCTAAGCCAGTTACTCCTCCATTGTAGACCTGGGTACTTCCCACTCTGCAGACGGGCATTACCGGGCACTAGAGCTCTTCAGCTGTCTCACTGGTTTGCAAAAAGAGGAGGCAGTCATTGGAAAGGATATCTCATTTTAGGATAATGTAGCATTTGGGGGTGCTTCTTTTACTTATTCGGGTAACATTGATATTTACCACTTGGCCCATTCGATTTTACCCTAGAAATTAAAACCTTATATGAATTGCAGTGTTAATTAGTATTCCAAATTCCTGAAAACACTGCTATACACTAAATTTTGCTCCTTTAGTATGACCTTTTTGATACTGGTATTACATCCACATTTTAGCTCATAGCCACATCATACCTCATTAATTTGAACACACCAGATTTAGACTCTGTGCCCTCCATTATTGACTTATTAATAAGCAGGGCATTCTTTTAAAAGGTTTTAGAGCTTATTAAGCAGTTAGGACATCCTGTTGAATAATATAGGCTGGAATGGTATCTTGTAAAGTATTAAAAATCTGTCAATTTCATTTTTTTATTACAGTTTTTGGAATTTTCACTTAAGGAATGACATAGTTTTTTTTAAAAAAGGAAAAAAAAAAGAATCTCTGCATTAAGAACCTCAGTTCCATGGACATAACACTATTTTGGACAGTTTCCTTCCTTGCGTTATTCTTAATCATTGAGCTCCTGATAGTTCTTTTTGCTGCTTCTCGGTGATGAAAGTGTGATAAGTGAGTGTTTCCCTCAGTGGCATTCCCATGCCAACCTGCCCAAGATTCAGAGGGAAGGGCACTAGGAAGGCCAGCTCTTCCTGCTGAGGAGTCAGACGGTGCACACTCTTTACGCAGAGCTGCTTCCTCAGTTGTGCAAGTTGAGCTAAGAATAACAAAGGACACGGCTATCATCAGCCCGCTGTCCTGTCTGTGATTCAGCCGATTACTCCACTAGTTAAAAATATAACATGACTCTAACAAGTAGTAGGGGTGCTGTCTTGTCAGACCCGTGTCGAATGATTGGAGTGGGCAGGTCGAGTGGGCTGGGTCACATGCTGATTGGCGGTGCTGTTTCAGCGAGGAGAGGGCATCTTCTCTCTCATGTCCAAGAACCACGGAAACGATGTGTGTTAAAGGTGTGAAACTTGATGGAGGACTTGGCTCGGAAAAGTACCCGTGTTTAATATATCTGAAAAGACTTCAAAAATACACTCGTTTACCTCCCCCTTCTGGGAAATTTTTTATCTCCTATCCCCCCAAGGTCTGTCTGGTTTGCAACGCTAACTTTCTGCATTAGCTGGAGTGAGAAGTATTAACTTCTAAAACGCTTACTAACAGGTGAACATGTTGGAAGTGGCAGGCTCCCTGAGACGGATTTCAGCCCAGTCTGTACTCCATGCAGATCTGGAACTGTTGCTCGCAGCCCCCGAAAGGGATCTCAGCTCGCCCTGCTGAGGATGTGAGCCGTGCCCTTCCACAGCCATGCGCAGCCCTTGGCTGAGCTCCGAGAAGGCAGCTCGTTTATCATGCTGTTGGGAGGATGGAGAAATAATGACCCTCATCTTAGTCAAGCGTGTGCTTCTTTAAAGCCGAGGCCAGCAGCAGAGAGCTCTGCCCGGGAACAGTGCCTCTGCTGTGGCAGTGACAGGACCAGGTCCTGAACCGGTGGTTCCAAACCCTGGCTGCTCATTGCGGTCACCTGGGGAGCCTGTAGGCCTGATGGCAGGTGCCCACCCTCAAACCCCTCACCCCCACTGGTATTTTTAAGTTCTCGGTTAATCCTAACGCCTAGGGGACCGGGAACCCCTGAAGCAGAGCCTTACTTCAGGGCCAACATTGTACAAAGCTAGTTCTTTCGGTGGAGAAATCCCTCCATGTGCTTTGCTTAGACGTCATGGATCTAGACAACCAGGAATCCTTGCTTTAAGTATGTCACTAGTTAAAAACATAGAAGCTTTTGGATAAATACATACAAAAATCAGCTCACTGTATACTTATTTCAGGATCAGAGAATCGTGTGTCATTTGGTTTTGCTTTCTGCTGGGTTCCAGGTATGATTAATGTTGAGCATTAACCTCAGGTCCTTCTCTGTGTGGGCCGGGCTCCCCCTGTCCTGTCAGGGCGTCGGCTGCTCCCGTGGCCTGGGCCCCGTGGCAGAGGCAGGGCTGTCCTCTCTAAGCGTGGGCGCTTTTTCCCAAATTTGGGAGGTGGAGACTTGTTCGTATTCTTCATTCTAAGTGCAATCACTAGAAAAAGCTCTCTGAGGATGTAGTGAGAGCAGTGGGGCAGTGTGCCTGATGGTTCACGTTTGTGGACGTTAGTGTCTTTATTTAAAGGCCCTTTAGGGTCTGTTCCTCTCCTGGTGCAAAATTTAGCAAATATTTTTCAGAGGGTAAGCAGACCCTTGAAGCCATTTTAGACTTAGAAGTATGGGAAGATAATCATAGAGTTCCTGGTGATTAACAGCTGTGATGAAGCCATCAGGTGTGGCACCTGTACACGTGTGCTCATGGTTCTGTATATGTGTAATGGTACTCCCTTAAAGGAGCGGATCAGAAACAATTCATGAGGAAAAGTGTGGGAAATTGTGAGGGTTAATAGGTGTGAACACACAGTGCTCTCTACATAAACTACAGAAGTTTATCATCCGAGTACAGTTTAGAATTTAAAATACAATGGTTTTTTTTGGCCTAAATAATTTTTAAACCAAGGTTATGTTATTCCAGGTTTGGAAGGAAAATTGAAGTTCAGAAGTACGATATAATACACAGGCCAGTGCCATTGACAGTGTCTAAAAATGCACAAGCGTGCATGGAGCTCCCTGTGTGAGCTAGACCTTGTTCAGGCATTTTATAGCTAATAGTTCATTTAATTGAGTTTTTTTTATAAATTGCCATTCAAAAAAAATTGCTAGACTGTCTTAATAGTCATTTCGATAAATAGAGCAGAGAGGTACATTTATTCAGGTCTTTTCCTTTTTCTAAATATTGCTTTACTGACCAAGAAGCTTTGACATTTTTGGAAACAAATTTCACTCTCTCATTTATCCGGGTTTTGAGTCCTGGGGAAGGGACGTTAAGAGATGTGGTGGGGAAATGTGCATTGTTTTTGCTTGAGGATGGTTGTTGGTTCAGTCAGTCCTTCCCTTCTAACCAAGCTCCGACTGTCTTTTCTTTGGTGGTTTCTCCAGATCAACATTCTCAATTATCTTTCAAAATTAAGGGTTTGAAAAGTCATTTCTTACAATTTTCTGAAGCTACTCCAATCTAATTTCTTCATGCTTGTTAGTTACTCTGAAAAGAACATTGTAACCATATACATGTTAAGACTGTTAAGCCATTCTAATGCCTGTGCATTCCCTCACCAAGAAGAAGAAAGAAAGTGGATTGATTTTCCTTTTCTGTAGTACTTATCCCGAGATTACAAAGCCTGTCTCCTCAGTAAGCTCCCCTCTCTCGGTGCTGACTTAGTTAGACGTGGCATTTGCTTGTCATCTTTGTGTTGAACCTCCTGCAGAGACACATCCAGAGAGGGACTTAAATTTCCCAGCAGGCTGCTTCTCCACTTCCTTTGCCCCGAGTGCTACCAAGGTCCTTTGCTTCCCTGTGGGAGAAAAAGACAGTCCTAGAATTTGAGTGCTGAGACCTTACAGGTCACTTGTCCAGCTGCACCTTGTATGGATGGGATCCAGAGAGGCTCTGACATCACGTGGCTGTTCAGTCAAAGTAGACATGGAGCTCAGGTATGCGGGCTCCAGCCCAGGGATTTCTCTTCTCTTTCAGTGTCCAGTGGGGAGGCTCTAGGAGAGAGTCACAAGGTCATAGTTCAAGAACAGTGTACTGACTCTGGTGGTTATAATATCATCCTGGCTCTATCCCTCTACTGCTCACACCTTGCTGTCCCAGTACTCCTCCCACCCCACCCCACACTCCTTCTCTACTTCAGTTTCTCTTTCAGATGCCCCTCATCTCTCCCCACCACAGCCAAGCTCTCAGTACACTCTCCTAACACCTGTTAGAAACACTGTGGCCTGAATTGACGTCAGTTCTGAAAAGGCCACCCTCCTTTCCCTGCTACGTGCAGGAACTTCGCTGGTGAGCCCGGTGTTGGGCAAGCAGCAGGCCGCCCTGCAGCATTCTCTTCCAGAAACCACCTTGGTCTCACATTCCCAGCTCTTCCTTTTATGGGCTTCTTTCTTGCCCTTTGCTCTATGCTGGGTGGAGCAGCATTTGGCAGCTAATCCATGGCTGCCTGACCCAACAGGTTAAGAAAAGCAAGCAAGTCAGTTCGGACCAGGTCGGCAGCCAGCAGCCTCCTTTTGTTGTAGGTACAGCACCACCGAGACACTTATCCTTCTGGGGAGGGGGCCTTCCAACCCCAACCTCAGGCAGGATCCCTGAAATGGAGGCTGATCTGGGCTCAGCCACAGGGCAGAGGAAACTTCTTTTTCCTTCACAAGAGAGTTCTTCTCCCTCATCTCATTTTCCAATGGCTCCTTGATCTAGAAAAATCCCAACGATTCCTTGCCTTCGGTTTTCCACTCTTGAAATTTAAGTTTGCATTTCCTGCCGCCCAGTAGTTCAAGGCTCCCTTCCTACCTCTGTCCACTTCAAGTTGCAGTGCCGTCCTGCTCCTGGGACCTCAGCTGCGAAACCTAGCTGCCATGCCAGAGAACAGATCCTCGCTGAGTGCCTGCTCCGGGGAAGCCACTGGGACTGTTCCAGGCAGAAGAAGACAGGTTCCAAGTGCACAGTGGACAGAAATACTAACCTCAGGCCCACAGGCTCGACTACAGCAAGCAAGCGAAGCGAGCAGTAGGAGTTTGATTTGGTTTACTGGCTTACTCTCTACCAGCTTACAGAATATTATCAGCTGCTAAGTTGCTTTATGCCAATGTAAAGCACATTGTTCCAATAAGTGCCAGCACGGTTGTTAATGCTAGCCTTGCTACTGAGCTTGACCTTAGGTCAAAAGGCCGAGAAGCTTAATGCTGGCCTCGAAATCAGTATTGCTGATTGCTTGTTTGGGGCTGTTCTCTTGAATCTCTGATTGGTACACGCCAGGGTTGTAACAACCCGTTTGTGAGGATTGACTCACTAGGAATCTGATTTCATGTGGTTTACAGCGGTCGCCAACTGGTGGTCCACGAGGTCCAAAAGGTTGGCAACCGTTGGCTTAGAAGGTCTGTCACTTTGGTTTATAGTTATAACTAGCAAGTCCTAAGCAGCAGGAAAACATATAAACAAAAATTAACACTCATTCCATGTCTGGGGTCTGATGTTTTCGTTAGGATGCAACTGTGTGGACGTTTGCCTTGGAAACTTACCCTGTGTGTCATTAACTGCCTAGAAGAACCTTCCATTGCAAAAAGTATATATTACTACCTCATACAATATCTGGACATTTTAGCAAAATCTGTGATTTTTCCCAGAGATAAGTTTTCCATCTTCTTGCACTGCTTGCAAGGCCAGCTTTGCAGCCTTTAATCTAAAACTTGAGAGAACCCGCTAGGTCTGTGAGTGGCAGAGCCCCTGGGGCGCGCAGTAGGTTAAGTAATGACAAGGGTGCCACAGTAGCAGGGTCCTCTCTTGACCCAGTCATTTCCAACTTATTCTTTTTTTCTCTGCCAACCTTGGCTGCCTCTCAGGTGTTAGCATTGCGAACTGTTGCGTGGAGACCTGCGTGCTGTGCAAAGCTGAGCTCTGTGGGCCAGGCTGAAGGCCCCTGGGACACAGCTGGGCGAAATTTCCTGTCTTGTTCCAGTTGTGCCTTTAGGACGTGCTTCTGTATGTCACATCTTAACTCCTTATACTTCTTTAATGAATGGTTATATTTCTGAGGAACTGATTTGTTATCTCAACTGTACATTTTATAATTCCTCTGTTGCATTGGCTGCTTGGAGTTCAGAGCCCCATGTGCAGATTACCTCTAGAGAAGTGTACAGAACAGCACAGCCCACTAGAAGTAAACTAAAATTTTCTAGCATCCACATGAAAGAAAACCAGTTAAATTGTTTTAATAATTTATCAAATATATCCAAAATATCACCACTGTAACATTGAATGAAAATTGTTACATTTCTCCTTTTACACTAAGTCTTCGAAGTCACTGTGGCTTCAGACTGGCCGTGTCAGGCGCTCCTGGGTGCCAGGCTGTCGGGTGGGAGTGTGCCAGGCCGGTCAGTGCAGAACTGATGGCCTCTGGGGCACAAGCCTTCCCTTGGACTGAAGTTCTCCCTGCCCAGGCTTCCCCGTCTTCTTAATGTTCTCACTTGTGCGCACACCAAGAGATGAAAAACAAGTGTCTTTAGAAGCAATGTGGAATGATCCATTTTGAGACAAGAAGTACATGTTTTTCCCCCGAGAGGCTGAGGAGAGGAATGGAAGGGCTCTCGCTACATCTGTCTGCATGCAGCCGCCAGGAGGAGGGCGTGTTTTTGCTACTTCCCCTTCTTTGGAGCAGGGTCAGGCTGCTCCTAGTGTCTGGGCAGAGCTTGGGCCTACGCATCTTAATTTATTCATTTTTCTTGGAGGAAGTCAGCAAACAGGAGAGAGACAGTGGTGAAAACGGGGGCTTCCTGCAGTCAGTGAATTTGAAGAATGTTTTTTTCCTTTAAGGCTTTAAGGGAGGATTTCAGGTTTTTAAGGGATTGTCCTAGATTGACTGGTGGTGTCCCAGATTCCTGTCTCGGTGAACTGACAGTTGGAGGAGTTTATTTCTAAATGCTCTTCACAATTATCTAAAGGGCTCGCACCAATCCTTTCACTGTCACTTGCTCTAGAGGTAGTAGCTCCTTCCCAGGGGGCATTGCCTGAGTCCAGACCGTGGGCAGGAGGCCACCGTGAAGCCATTGGATTGACATGTAGACTTTTTTTAAAGTTGGTGTGCATGTTGACAGGTGAGCACAAGCACATAGAAGACTTTTGCCATAAAGAATTCTTTGTTCTCTTAATGTTTGGTTATCTCACACTTTAGTTGGTACAGAGGGATGTTTTGAGGTGCTTAACTTGGTGGAATTATATATCCCTTCTCATCACTCTTCCCTCACTAAAATTATATTTACAATTCTTCATTTTCTATCAAAGTTCTGAAAAACATATGACTCTATATATGTAGAGAAACATATAAAGACAATATTTTTAAAAACACACACACACACCAAAAAAACAAAAAACTGGTATCTACCTGACTAGGCAGCTCAGTTGGTTGGAATGTTGTCCCGTATACCAAAGGTGGCGGGTCCGATTTCCTGTCAGGGCACATACCTAGGTATGGGGTGCATATGGAGGCAACCTGTCAATGCTTTCTCTTTTTCTCTTTCTCCCTCTTTCTCCTTCCCCCACTCTCTCCCTCTTCCCTCCCTCCCTCTGTCTCTTTAAAGATCAATAAAAACATATCCTCCAATGAGGATTTAAAATCAATAATAATAAAAGAACTGGTATCAATGGAAGAGAAAGTTAGCTGAATCCCAAAGCAACTATTCTTATTTGTTGTGCCTTCCTGGTTTTGTCTATAAGCTATCTAGACAGGATTTTTGTAGCCTGTTTCATTTTCAACAATATGCTTGTTTTTTTCATTAGAAGAAAAGCTAAGCTTTAGTATTCCACTCCTAATTTTATTATGACCAATAAATTAGTGTAGATAAGTGGAGGGTTCTTTTGAAAGAAGGGGAAGAACCATACTCATAAAATTATCTGTTGTTACTTGATGTGAATCAGCATGTTTTATTGATTCTTTTATATTTAGGAAAGTTGCAATGATGTGTCTACTACAATGAAGTCTACTACTATTCTTATTAGCTACTAGAGGCCTGGTGCATGAAATTTGTGCACTGGGGGGGTGGCAGGGGATGTCCTTCAGCCCACCTGCACCCTCTCACAGTCCAGGAGCCCTTGGGGGATGTCCAACTGATGGCTTAGGCCCACTCCCCGGGCCTTAGCGCTGCCACAGAGGCGGGAGAGGCTCCCGCCACTGCTGCTGTGCTTGCCAGCTGTGAGCCCAGCTTCTGGCTGAGCGGCGCTCCCCCTGTGGGAGTGCACTGACCACCAGGGGGCAGCTTCTGCATTGAGTGTCTGCCTCCTGGTGGTCAGTGCGTGTCATAGCAACCAGTCGTTCTGCTGTTTGGTCGATTTGCATATTAGCCTCTTATTATATAGGATTACTTAGACACCCTCCCCTTCCTGCATATGAAGAATAGTTCTTCCTTGTGCAAAGCCTGGTCTCTCCACAGGTTACTAATATCAAATCTAGATTGCCTACCTCCCTCATCCAAAACACACACACACAGTATAGGTACTGGGAAGGTTGCTGTGTGTGTCTAGACAGATGTCTCCAACAGTCTAATTATTCTCATTGCCTGTGCTGTATATTTTTTCCTATTTTGCCTGTACAGTTATGTTTGTAACAATTTACTTTGTTATATTACAATCATAGGGTGAAGCAGAGAGAGACCATGATAGCAAGAAAGTCAGACTGGAGAAAGAGGTTAAATCACAGTCATCGTCATCCTCCCACAAAGAAGCTTCTAAGACGAAGTGAGTATAGAGATTAGGAGCAGCCTAGGAAGGCAAGTGAGTCTTCTTGGGTCTGATGTGTGAAGGCATGGAGTGCTACACTCGTTCAGCTCCTTCTGATGATGTGCCCAGTTTGTTTCAATCTGCTTTTGTCACGTGGACCTTCTAGGAATTAACAGTTCATTGGGCAGCAAGCGTGGGTTTATCCAGTGTATTTCAACAGTAGAAAATTTCCTAAAAACCTGGAATTAATTTCTTTCTAAAGGAATTTTTACATTGAAAATAAGAAAGGTGCTGTTATTATCCCTATTTTGTAGAAGTGGAAACTGAGGCACACAGAGAGAAAATGACTTGTCCAAAGTCACAAAAAGTAACTATTAATCTCTGATTTGTTCAAGAAATCGCTTCACAAAATGATGTGGTACCACAATGCATCGTGTCCCCATGTAGGAGGGATTTGCGAGAGCAAGGAGTCAGATGTGAAAGCGGAGGCTGGGCTTGCCTGCTTGTCAGAGAGAGGGACAGGTTGGGGAGTAGCTAATGCAGACCGGCTTGTTAGGAGAAGTCAGGACCGCAAGCTTAGAGACGGGTCACATAACTTCATTTCTCAGTCAGCAATAGGACTGGATTTTTAAAAGGCATGAAAAGTCCCTGAAATGTGGCCTTGTACAAAAATGGATTTCACGCTTTGTGATATCTTAGTCTTTTGTCAGCAGCCTTGTGTCCTTTTAACTAAACAACTAAGTTACATGGTTCATGTTCTGCCTTAACTTTGTGTTGTATGATGTTTCTTTCCAGAACACCCAGGCCCTCTGAGCCCTCAAAGAAGGAAATGCTTCCCCCCACACTTGTGTCATCATCGTCCTCATCCTCCCAGAAGCCAGCCAAGCCCACACAAAAGAGGCCACGGCGAGAAGCACATCCCTGTAGCCAGGACCCTCCCAAAAGTGCCAGTAGTACCAAGGGCAACCATAAGGACTCCCCCGCCCCCAAGCGCAGAAAAGCCGAGGGGAAGGGCTCTGGAAGCTCCACAGAACAAAAGGTAAGTGGGGGAGCCGCTGTTGTATACAGTAGATATTGGGTAAGTTCCCAAATTGAGTAAGTTCCTAATGATGGTACTTCAGAGCTATTCATCACTTTTAATAAGGCTGTAATGAGTTTGTGTTTAAAGTTCTACTCTTTAGAGGGAGAGTAAAAGGTAATTAATAGTATATGAACATTTAGGTGTCAGTTTATTCTTAAAGTGATTCAGAAGTGAAATACCCGAATAGATGTTTTGTGTTAATTTTCTGTCAGGTGTTTCGTAGTAATAAATGGTTACCCTGGTTTGAATATTTGATCTCAGGTACTTTCATTTATTGTAATGGGGGAGAATTATCCACTTTCCTCAAGTACAAGTTCCTCTTTCTGTTAACCTGGGTGTATGTGGTGTGTATGCATATTAACTAAAAGAAAATGTTACATTTGGCTTTGTTGGTTATCTGTTCTCATGGACAGTTTTGTCGTATATCTTTTTGAGTCCCAATACAGTCAAAACGTTAATCTAGCTGGGAAAGTGCCAAACTTTTTGGGGGAACTATTTTGGGCTAATTTAAGGGATGGTATATTTAGGTCAGTGATCTTAAATGTTAGAGTGTGATCTGTAAAATGATTTTTTAAAGGGATCTTCTGGAGATACTGCAAATTCTTTTCCAGTGCCTTCTTTGCCAAATGGTAACTCGAAACCAGGGAAGCCTCCCTCGAAGTTGGACAAGTAAGATTCTAGATGCTTGCTTCTTATCCTTTGTGTGCCCACTTCTCCTTTACCTCCTCATTTCCTTTCCCCTTCTTTGCTCCTCCCTCTCCTTTGCCCTTCTCCTCCCATCCTTTTTCACCATCTCAGTCTCCTTCAATCATCTTGCTCCAGCCTAGTAATTTTAAGTTCATATGACCTACCCTGATCTTTCCTTCTCTTTCAGACAAGCAGATCTCCACATGAAGGAGGCAAAAAAGTTGAAGCAAAAAGCAGAGTTAATGGTCAGTCTTGGTTCTTTATCCATTTGGTAGAATGTCTTCTGATGGAATATTTGTGATCTCAGTCTACTGTATAACATATCACTAAATACAGCAGGAGGGTGGGAGAGGGGTGCTGACATTGGCCGAAGCGGAAGCAGGATCAGCAGGATCTTAGTGAGGGATAAGGGATTCTTAGTGAAGTTATTTTCTTTGATTCCATTATTTGATCAAGGGCAAATATACAAAGTACCTAGTCGCAAGTCTGATGTCTAAATGAATGGTCACTACCATGTATTTAATACTCAAATGCTTCCTTGTCCCACTCTTTGGATATGAAAAATGAGTCCTACTATTGGAAGTTGGTCTATTTTGAAAGGTGAGGTAGCCTATTTGCATTCCAAAATGATCTTCAAGCTCTTGAGAGAGACTGCCCTGAGGGGCCAGTAGACCAGTGCCAGTAGATGAAGTTTTAAGGTGAAGGCAGTGATTGCACTTTGGTAAACATGCTTTAAAAAGTGAGCTCTGCCTGGTGGCTGTTGGACTTTCTGGAAGGTGGAGGTTTGTTTTTAATCGCATACACAATTAAATGTGCTTTTGCATCTCTGCTGCAGTCTAATTAGGTGGTGTGTGCCCTTTGTCATATTTAAACGGAATGTATTCCCCAAGCCTAAGCCCAACACATACCCTATGTTGAACTTCGTGCCACCAGCCTTTATTCTCCTACATGCAAATCTAACCACACACTCTGGAGGCCCACAGGGAACTGAATCAGGTCCGTCCAGGGTGGCCATCAAGGCTGTGGCCTGGTGCCTGCAACCCCAGTCTGTGGACTGGCCTCTGTTCTCAGACAGGCTGGGAGGGCTGGGCTGGTCCCCGTTTGTTGGGACAAAATATTGGAGTCGTCCTTACCCTGCTGGGTGCTACAGGGGAGTCAAAGACAAGCCCCTGTGGCCCTGTCTCTAAGGTGGCCCTGTATAGGATGGCCTGAGTTTGAGTCAGAGGACCAGGGCTGGGCCAAGCAGGGGTGTCTTTTCCGTCTTCTTCCTTTCAGCATTCCAAGGTTGTTCCTGGGACTATATGAATCTTTTGAGTTTTGAAAAGGAGTAACTAGTCAGTACTTTGTCAGTCACCTAAAACTTGTCTAAACATCGGGCATTTTAAGCACTAGATTCCTCATTATTCAAATCAGGAAGTATTCTCCAGGGAACTTTGATTTTGTTTTGTGTTTAGTCTGTACATACGTACATCTTCTCCCACCGAAGTTGGCCATACATCCCCGTGTGCCCAGGACAGTCCTGATCTATGCCTGTTGAATCCCATTGTAATAATAATGTCTCATTTTAGTCTCAAAATAGGCCAGTTTGGACAAAAAGCTGAATGCACAGTCTTTTTGTAATATTTAATATTCTTCTTTAATTGCACAGTGTCTCAAGATGTGCATTTAGCATTCCAAATAGTCAAGTGCACAACTGAATATAAAGGAGTGCATTTTACTTCTACATTATACTCACTGCTGAATAGAGATATTGGAACGCTACCACTTTAACACTGTATCAGGACACATGCGTTTATCACAGGTGTAATAGATGTGCATCACTAGCCTTACAAAATATCAGGCCTAAACCATCTTTCTTTGCTGATGTCACTATCATTTTATACTCCACTTGCATCTTTACTGCTTGCATTCTTTCTTTTTGAACATTATCAAATTGAAAGCATTAGCAAAAACTGCAAACTTGCAAATGTGTTAGTCAGTTGCCTGAGAGAGGTGGTCCATAGGCCGTGTGTTGAGAGAAGTGCTCATCCCGTCTTAGTTGGTTTGGCTGTGTTGCACTCAGTGAGAAGTGTTGTGACAAAATGTGTAGTCACCAATATCTGATTTCATTTATATTCCCTTTAAGAGACTCTCAGATCAACAATAAAAAATTTTTAGATAAAAAAATAAAGTCAATTTTGTCCGATTTTTTAAAAAGGAGTGAGAGAGGGAGACGCTGGGGTTTTATCCCTGCTGGCCCAGAGGACAGCCTCATGCACTTCGCCCCGACTTCCAAAGGCGAGTCAGCCACCTGTTGGGCTCTAAGATACATGGAACGATGATTGTTTGACATCATATCTAAGATGCTCCTAAAACAACGTTTTTTACTTATTGTTAGGTGGTAAACTTCAACACATACAAAGAAATTTGTGTTTGCATTATCCTAGATGTGTAGAAAAATTTCTTTCTCAGAAAAATTATGTAATGAGAAATTAGGGACACTATTAATAACAAAGGGACTATGAATTCAATTGCCTTAGTTTGAATATGTGCTTTAAAGTTATGAGAGCGTCATCCTAACACAAAATGGTTTTCTTTTTCCTACTAAAAGAACATTTTTAGTAGGTCAGACCCCATAGGCTTTTAGTCCTGTTGAGTTGGTTTGCTCTCACACTTCTCTGTAGCCATAACTAAACTCTGACAGTGGAGGGATATTACAGTGAAGAATGTGAGAAACTAAATAAAAGGCTGTCTTTGGCCTAACAATGACCTGTTCTTCCACAGACAGACAAGGTTGGGAAGGCTTTTAAGTACTTGGAAGCCGTCTTGTCCTTCATTGAGTGTGGGATTGCCATGGAGTCTGAAAGCCCGGTGTCCAAGTCGGCGTCCAAGTCGGCTTTCGCAGTGTACTCTGAAACCGAAGACCTCGTTAAGTAAGCGCCAAGTCATGTTGCCATCCTCTTAAGTACTTCTCTTTCCTCACCTTTATTGCCATAATCCACTTGAACCTCAGTATAAAGACAGCTTAATAAAGGGGCACCTTACAAAAGTTACTGATGCGAGAACGTTTTTCTTGTCCTGAACTAAAATTATATTCTAGATGAATGCTGGAACAGAGAAGCCGGATCCAGCTCCATTGTGTGCCAAGTGCACTGTGAAATGCCAAACCTTTCAGGCAGAGGTTGGTTTTTCCAGTTTGGCTTTCTTATCAGACGCCCTCGTCTCAGTTTAAGCTCCTGTCTTTATTATCTGCATTTCAACAAGGGACTCAGTCAGGACACACGTCTACATGGAGTCAAGCAGGTGGACAGCCGGAGAAGAGACGTGTCCTCACCCAGTTTTCTGAGTGACCTCAATTGTTGCTCTAAAGCCTCATTTTTTTTCTGGTTTGCTCTCGGCTTGACAGCTTCAGGAAAAATCAGTATAAAACCGAGAGACATAATGAGATGTCTTTGTGTCAGGGATTTTCCAATTGCTTTTGTTTAACCTGATCTATTTTTATACTTCCCTATAGAGTCATCATGTCGTTAAAATCCTTCTCAGACCCCGCAGCACCAACACAAGAGAAAATATTTGCTGTTTTATGGTGAGTACTTTTTCTGTATTTACATAGTATCACACTTGCTTTTGTTTTTGTTTTTTTTTTTTTTTTGCTTTTGTATCTTTTGATGGTACAAAAAAAGATTTTGAAATTTTTGCTTAGCAGGAAAATTACAGTGAAAGGAGATCAATAAAATACTAAGGTCAAGGGGTTAACCCCACTGATAAGTTTTATGAAATGGCACCTGCTGCTGTTTTACTGATGACTCAATAATGCTTTGATCTGGTGGCTCAGATGATATCCTTGTATATTTGTGTGTTTCTGATGACTGAAGAGTGCAGTAAGATTTTTACGATGCCCTTCCTCAGGTAGATGAAGCCCAGCGTCTTCGTTAGGTTGTAAAGGGTTCGATGGCTGTCTTTCTGACATCCACCTGTTTATGTTCACAGCATGCGTTGTCAGTCCATTTTGAACATGGCGATGTTTCGTTGTAAAAAGGAGAGAGCAATAAAGTATTCTCGTGCTCTTAATGATCACTTCCAGAGTCCTTCCAAAGTTACCCAGGCACCTTCTCCATGCATTGCAAGGTAATGATACGTCTAACTTACAATTCTCAGTATTGCGTCATTATTTGCCGCTTGCTTTTGCTACCATTTGTGTGTACATCTAACTTTGCCTTTTCAAAAATTGTATACATCTATATGCTGGTTTTCTCCTTAACTAGATCATTTGCTTATTTCTGCTTTTTAAGGAATAATTTAAATCAAGATGTTTGCTGATTGGGTAACATAAAAAGATAATTGTAGCCCTGGCCGGTTTGGCTCAGTGGATAGAGCGTCGGCCTTGGGACTAAAGGGTCCCAGGTTTGATTCCGGTCAAGGGCATGTACCTTGGTTGCGGGCACATCCCCAGTAGGGGGTGTGCAGGAGGCAGCTGATCGATGTTTCTCTCTCATTGATGTTTCTGGCTCTCTATCCCTCTCCCGTCCTCTCTGTGAAAAATCAATAAAATATGTTTTTTAAAAAAAAGATAATTGTAGAAACTATATGGTCAAAATGTCAAAACGGTGAGGATCTTTAGGCATGTCTAACACTACAAAATTGGGGTTATATTTAGGCGTGCCTAACACCACAAAACAACTAGAGGCAAGGCCAGGAGAACCAGCCAAAGTCCCTTGTCCCCCTGGACATGTCACCTTGGAATTTCAGTGAACAAGAACTTATATATGCCCTCAACCTTCTCCAGGACCCGTAGCAGTGATATAAGACGAACATGATTGTCTCTAGTTAAAATTTCCCCCCACTTTTGGAACTGAAGCTGTTCATCTGTGCCATAAGATATTGAAAAACAATCCTTGTGCAACTGAAGACAGAATGTTCTTCCCTATAGCACTTGCCTAGTATTTTTAATGTGGTTATACTCCTTGAAGTTTCCCAGTTCTGATAGGCTTTGCTATTTTAAGACTGTCACCTAGAAGACTGCCCCATTTCCTGCACGTTTAGGAAGAGATTCCCATGTAGCCTTTCCTTAAAACGTCCTGATTGAGAAGGAACTTCCTGCCTCTGGAATTTTCATGACTCCCATCTCAGGTGGTATTCTAAGCTCATACATGGTCGGTGTCATTATTTGAGGTAACTCCTTTCCCATTTGTCCAGCCAATGAGCACCTTCTTTGTACCAAACCTTGCTTTAGGTACAGGGGACACAGCAGTAAACAGAGCAGGTGAAACTCACTGCCCTCATGGTGCTTCCACTCCCGTCTTATGAATGTCCATTCAGCTGATGCACTGAGGGCTTGCAGGGGGCAGGTGGGGCACAGCATGAGGTTACTGCTGCTGCCATCTTCCCATTTTATATCTGTGACGTCGAAGTGATGTCACTTGTGTTTCTCATTGACCCACTCAAGGCACTTGTTAACTTGGATGTGCAGGTATACAGTCGAGAGGGGAGAGTAGAGAGAAGATCATGAATCCCCTGGTACATGATACTCCCTGGTCTCCTCGTAGGCTGTACTACAGTCATTCATTGATTCAGCAGATATTTCTCAAGGGCCTGCTCTTAGCACCTACTTTGCTAAGTGCCACAAATGCAAAGATTAGTAAAAAATGGTCCCGGCCTTCAAGGTGCCTGTGACCCAGGAGAAGGAATAAACAGAAAAGTGTGGAATGTGAGAAGTGCAATAGATAAGTTAATAAATACATGCAGAGAATCAAGTTCAGAGGCAGACAGCAAGCCGTGGTGTACCCCAGCATCTAGAAGAGCGCCAGGTGCAGAGCAGGTGCTCCGCGCATGGTCACTGAGCCGGGGAAAGAATGTGTAAGAGATAAAGACCAGTTCACAGGGCAGCATTGTCTTCCCTGGAGAAGTTGGGTGGGGTTGGTGGGGAGGGAAGGACTCAATGCCTAGGGAGTAGGCGATGTGAACGGCATGGGAAGCAGGTTCAGAATACAGACCTGCCCACCTCATTTCGAGTCTAGTGAGGACACCTCGCCTCCATCCGTTTGGTGGGTCCCATCTCACTGTGTTTTATAAATTCCCAAACTCCTAAAGGTGAAGGGTGTCTCTTTGACCTTAAAGAAATGACTGTCATTTTGGCTGGTACACACTGAAACTTTGTGACTCGGCCTACGGTTCCAGAGACAGGAAATCTGTAATGTGGGGTTTAGTGATTAACCAGTTCTCTCTGATCTTCCGCCTTCCAGAAGCACAGGCGCACCATCCCCTCTCTCTCCAATGCCTTCTGCCAGCTCCGTGGGCTCCCAGGCGAGTGCTGGCAGTGTGGGGGGCAGCGGGATCCCTGCCAACATCCAAAACATGACATCTTCCTACATCACCATTACTTCCCACATCTTCGCCGCCGTTGATCTTTGGGAACAGGCCGAGGTCCTTACAAGGAAGAATAAAGGTGAGTGGCTCTGTGGTGGTAATTACTGGGGCATGATGGGAATCATGTGGTTTGTAGGTTATGTTCCATTTTTCATTCTCTCCATCCCACCTCATAGCCCAATTCTTTTCTGAGCCCCACAGCATGGAGCTAAATTTCTGTGGCTAGATCTTAGCAAAACTGAACTGGAAGTGGCTTCAGCACCTTGCCCTTCAGAAGTCCTGGCGCCGTCATTTCAGTCTGGATGAAATGGTAGCACAAGGGCCAGGCAAGTGGAGAAGGAAGGGCATGGCTGTCCCTGGGCACAGCCAGTGTGAGGTGTGAGGGAGCACAGCCTAAGTACGGAGTTTAACGTTTGTTTTCAGTGTGATGAAAGATGGTTAGCGACAGTACGGGCAATATGGTGTCAGTAAGCCTCTTGAAACTTGTGTGAGACGAAGGCCTTGGGAAAACCCGAGGTGTAGGAGACGGTGGGACACGCTGTAGAGGAACTGTGCGTGCCAGTGCCAGCATCCACTGACGCTTAGATGGAAATGCCAGGTCCGTGCCATTCCATAGTTCTTCCTGGCGGTGGCCACTTAATTCCCTCACAGCCTCTTAGAACTTAATTGCTTAGTAAACTAAAGATGCTTTTTAAACATGTTGGTGTTTTTCTTTCATGCATCTGTTGACCCAAAAGTATTAATCGGGTGTTCTCCAGTGCTGGGCATTATGGATTCAACCGTAAAACAGAACCCAGTGCCTACCCTTCTAGGCTAGTGGATCAGTGTGGAGAATGAGCAGCATTACACTCGATTGTGGTGTTGTACTGTGATAGATGAAGTGCATGCTAATTTGGGGATCATTTCTGGAACCAACCCAAGCAAATGACTTTCTGTTGCCGTCTTTATTTCGTGTGTGTGCGTGTGTTTACTTGGTTGTGGTTTTGCTTCGTTTGCAGAGTTTTTTGCTCAGCTCAGCACAAGCGTGTGCACCTTGGCCCTCAACAGCAGTTTGGCGGATCTGGTGCACTACACGAGACAGGGGTTTCAGTGGCTGAAGCAAGGAAGCAGAGCGCCCTAACGGAGGCCCAGGTTCATTTGATGCCTTGGGAACTATTTTGCACATTGGAGCCTCAGAACCAGTCCAGACATTTGTCTCATCAGGACAACAAAACTTGAGAAGAGAAGCACCTGAGAAGGCCAGGTCATTTGTCCACTTAAACTCTCAAGAATTGTGTGGTCATTGGTTGGGCACGATGGTTATGCAGAAGTAGAAATGAGGAGGCTGGCTTCAGAGATGATCTTCGCCTTTCCTAACTAAAGGACAGAGTGCAATGTGGCCTGACAGGGGTGTGTGAGTGGTCTAGAAACATTTCCGTATTTTTTTAACCAGCAGAATGCGAGTTGCAAATGAAACGAAGAGAATCAGTTTCAACTCTGAACGCAAATTCACGTCATCTCAGCAGCCTCACCACACTAGTCCATTCCCAGAAGGAAATATTTTTAACAGTGAATTTTGGTGTAGGGTTTTATGGATGATTTTTCTTTCTTTTCAGTTTTTTTTGAGGAAATATTTGTTTTGTAAATTCTAACAGTCATCTATAAAACCTAAATTGTGAAGGACTCCGCTATACCCCACTTTGTGCCAGTGCACAGTTGCTTTGATAATACCAAGTATTGTCATAATGTAAAGAATTGGAGGCACCCCCATTGCCTGAAGTACTGCACGCTCACCCAGCTCTGATTCCTTTGTGGCCGAGTTGGTGTTGACCGATGGGAGCCGTGGGAGGAGAAGGAGCTACAATACGCGGCAGCAGGCGGCACGGCTGTCGTTCCCACCCCTGCTTCAGCCACAGGCAGGCAGCTGCGACCGTGTTCGGAATTTTCTACTCTGGGAAAGAGGGTACTGCCATTTCCACAGGACCAGTTGGCTGAAGGGCTTTTGAATTTTTGTTTAAGTAGAGCTGGAATTTGAGGTGCTGGTCTGTGGTCTACAGTCATGTGGTAACTCATGCTGTCTAACCAACTCAGAGTTTTGTCAGTGAACAAAGACAAATGAAATCTACTTAAAGAGGCTATATTTTTCTGCTGCGAATTATTTTATATTTATAGCAAAACTAGACTTTCAGAGCCCTTAATTGTCCAGGGGAAATGTACTCCCTGAAAGGATGTGGAGATTGGGGTGGCTAATTAGACTTCACTCGGTGTTCTCGGTGAGCTAGACTTGACAGGCTGAGGAGGAACGGTGGCCTCCCCACAAGTTGCTGTTGCCGTCTTAGAGGCCTGACACCAGTGCATTTGAATGACCGATAATGAAAGAACACATCCGAGTTCCCACTTACCCATAAGCACAGATTTTCTTTATTGTAGACACTTTGAAGGTTATTATTGGAAGCATTATTTTGACTGCAGTGTTTTTAAAAGCCCATTCTTTTTATCCCTTTTAGAGGTGGAATTTACACACATTAAAATTGAGGAGTGCTTTTTCTACAATTGGCTTTTCTCCTATCCTGCCTCTCTACATGTTGTTTCCTACCCAGCATGTTTGACATTTTCCTAATTATTTATTAGTGAAGAAGGGAGTGGATACACCTTTATTTATAATGAAGTGTAAGGTCCGCATGATGTCTGTAAGAACTTGCTTGGTAATTTGGCAAATGTATAAAGGGGGGTGTAGACGATGGGAAATGCTTGTCTTTCAGGGTGAAGCGTGTGACTGTTCCTTCACTGTCTACCCAGCCCGTTCTTTTGTCATCACTAACCTGCTAGGGCAGAGGTCTCCTACCTCGTGTTTAGGTTAAAGCCCGAGGATTAGCAGCAGTGGTAATGTCTGAGCATGGAAACTTCATGTGTGGTCTTGATGTTCTAAAGTAAAGCCTTGGCCCTTTTTAAATTGCTCGTTTAAAAAGCACCCTGTTGTTAAATGAACAGTAATTGCCTGGTAGGTTGTATGCTGTGACATTGTGTGTCCTCTTCTATGTAGGAGACAAGATCCCAGAATCAGGCGCATGTAATTATTTAACATCATCTTTTCTTCCCTTCCCTGCACCACTCCCCAATGTAAGGCTGGTCGGTTTGGAAGGACGTGTTCTCGGGGCAAGTTCTGGTCTGTGCAACCTGTGCAGGGTAAGTGTGTCCCATCAGCAAGCCACCAGCTCCCTTGCCTGGGGGAGTTTCCCACATGATCCGTCAGCCCGTGCTACACACGTGATGGCTGCGTCATGGCCTTATTCTTTGTGGGGGGTTTTCCCCTGACCTTTGTATTAAAATTTTATTTGTCTCTTGAAAAACAAATGATTTTGCAGAGATCAGTTTGTACTGTTTAGATCAGCGGTCACCAACCGGTGGTCCGTGAGGTCCGAAAGGTTGGCGATCGCTGGTTTAGATCATGGACTGAGTATGTGAAGGGTAGCGGCTTGGTGAACCCCTCATGCTCCTCAGTTCTTCTGGCTGTAACAGCTGTATAACAAATCAGGAGGCTTTGTAAACACTTGCACTTTTTGCTACATGCTTCAATTCCAAAAGGCAAGATTTGTACTGAGGTAGATCATTGAAAGGACTGGGTCTAAAATTAAGCCTTTGCATCTGTGAAGTTCTTATAACAGTAATAGTGCGCACTTCACAGTGAGGCAAACAAAATGTCCTGAGTGAAGGTGGAGTGAAGTCTTGCCTCTGGCGCTACAGCTTCCTGTGTCTTTATTAGGAAGCGGAAGAACTCTTTCACTTGTAAAAATGATGACTGTTTCTGCCCTGTCTGGAGAGGAGGACTGACCTTGAGGTTTTAGCCAGACTAAGGGTCCTAATAAAAAATGGGAAACCCTTCACTGAACCCCGCCAGGTTGCCCTGGGTTCAGAATGTGAAAGTGTGGGCCGCGTGCCAGCCGTGGTGAAGAGTCAGGGGTCCGGCAGGCATATTATCAGGACTGAAACTGCAGCGGGAGAAGGACTCACCTGATAATCTGATTTAATCACAATTGAATGGGAAAGAAAGCATCTGATTTCTTTGAACAAAAGGACCTTTATTTTATAGATCTGTTTTGACCAAAATGTTTAGCTATTTCCCTTAGACAAATTGGATCACACTTATCTCCCTTGTTCTATATCCTTTAATTCCAGATCTCAGGATATTTAAAAGCTAAAAACCACCCCCTTCTGACGGAAAACTTGCCTTAATTGGTACCTTAAATATTAATGTTAGTAAGATCAGGAGCTTACTATTTTATTATGATTCTTGTTCAATAATTTTTAGCTGTAAAAAAACCTCTTAGCTCTGATAGATAAAAGGAGATGTGTGTGTACATACATACACACAAAGAATAAGAAGCTGGTTGAATTGGATATATTGTGCATTTTGTTGATCACACCTAATTTTGGAATAATGCTATATTTGGTTTGCCATGGCTTTCGGGGTGTTACATGGGCCTTGGCTCTTCTGCTCCATGAAGTTTGAGGTGTATTTGTTCATCTTAAGGTAAATGAATCAAATTAGGCTTGATTCCCTGCCACCCACACAGAGCCTACTTTTTTCTTAAGGATTTATTTTCCCAGACACTACACAAAATCTTTGAAAAACTTTGCCACTTCATCCATTACACTCTTTACCACTGATTAGCAGTATTTTAGTCTTGCAAGAATATTAGGGCTTCTTTTAGAAACACAGACATCAAGACTTGCTTCCTGTGAGGTGAGTTGCACATTGTGGCTGTGGAGCGTGTAGGTTATGGCGGTGCCTGCTCCTTTTCCCGCTGTCTCCAGTGGGTCGCCTCTTTTGTTTTGGGATGTAAGGTTTTTCCTGTGCCTTTTTTTTTTTTTTTTTTTTTTTTTACTCTGTCATTTGTTTGCGGGAGATGGAGTTGCAGGATAGCATGATATTGGGGATTTTCCTCCAAACATTGCGAGTGGTATTCCTTCCTATAAATCTCAAATATGCAATCTAGTTGTGTTGGTTTCTCAGTGACAGAATGAATTGTGACCACTGGCCATGTTCTGTAGTTTTCACTGATGATGAGTTGACAAGCACCACTTACCACCTTTCTTAAGGTGGCTGTAAGTTTCCTGTTGTCCTGGAGAAAAATCACACGAGATTCTGTTCCACTGTGCGCCAGGTATCAGCAGGTACTGCGACGGGTAGAGAAGTGCCTATATTTCTGTACCCAAGAGGGCAGGAAGGAGACATACAGCCCTCTGTGAGCCTAGGGGGTGCTCTGTGGGCCTGGAGGGACAAGGGAGAAAGACCACTGACAGCGAGGCTGGCCATACCGCAGTCAGGCCAGGAGTGGCTGACCTAGGGAGATAACTTGCTTTGCTTAAAAGTAGATGTTTAAGTGATGCTTAACACAGGCAGTATTAACTTTGCCTTTTGTTCAGGCCGTCAACATGTATTGTTAAAATTACTGCACATCCCCCTCAGATAACAAGTATACACTGTTCATGTTGGTGTGTGTATGTGTGTGTGTTTATATGCGTGTGTCCCAAATCTTGTTTTAATTTTTTTTTTCCTGAATGTGATTACGTTTTGGATGATACCTGTGCAGGGTTGCCTTTTTTTATTTATTACCATTATATATTATATTATATTATATTTTTTGCTTTCTTATAACTTTAGAGTAAAGTCAAATCTTGGTATTATTAAAATTGTTTTAAAAAGAAATAAATTGTCCAGTTGATAAATGAAGGTCACTGGCCTATCTCTAAAATAATATGTGTTTTTCTTTAATTATTGTGGAATAATGTGCCAGCTATGTAGTCCACACAGTGATTTGTATGTAGGATGGGGAAGCAGCGATGCTCTCAATGGGAAGATGTGCAACACAGATAAAGGGGACTCCATGTATTTTATCTCCTTCAGCAATGAAACTGCAACCTGGGGCTTTTGTGAATAAAATTTAGCTGCCTTGTATAGTCCTTTGAAAGAGACATGTGATCTGTGAGAATTAAAGTTTGCTTTCTTTTTTTAGAAGAAAAATTTGCAAAAGATCTTTCCAAAGAGAATGTGCCACAGATCTTTTGCTTGTTCTCTGTAATGAGGATTAATTGCTGTTTAAAAAAAAAAAGTATAATTGATTTGTTCACTTTCAAATTCTTTCCTTTTCACAAGAGGATCGAGCTGTAAAAAAAAAAAAAATTAATAAAAATTTAGAGAAATCATTTGTGTTGAATCATGCTTCCATTTTGTCTGAATAAAAAATTTCTAACATTGTTATGTTTAATACCATTTATAGCCAAGGAGAGTCTCACATAAAATAATGTACCCTCATTTGCATATGTGTTCAAATGGGAAAAGTGCGGGCACAGGGTGGCTCATCCTTCAGTTCAGTTTATGTTCAAGATCTTAATCACACAGAAATTAGCCTGAGATCACAAGTGTGGCTTCTTATCCTAACATCTACTGCCGGGTGCACCTAGGGACCCCGTTTGCCTGCTTTCCATTTGTCTGCTGGTAGACAGATTTGTAGAATGCTGGTATTGAAAAGAATCTAAAAGGCCTGGCCGGCGTGGTTCAGTGGTTGAGTCTCGACTTACGAACCAGGAGGTCACGGTTCAATTCCCGGTCAGGGCACATGCCCAGGTTGCGGGCTCAATCTCCAGTGGGGGGGCATGCAGGAGGCAGCCGATCCATGATTCTCTCATCATGGATGTTTCTCTCTCTCCCCCCTTTCTATTTTTTTTTTTTTAAAGAAAATAATCTAAAGGCCATCTGGTCTCTCCCCCCTTGGCCACTGAAGGAAATACTCTACCTCAATGGTTTTATGAAATCAGAAAGGACCTAACTTCCTCAACCTGAGTCCTGGCTCTCCAGCTTGCTATGTGACCTCCCTGGGCCTCCTCTCATTTACAGACTGTTGACTGGTATCTACCAAATAAAAGCAAGGATTGCATTAGGTGGTATATGAAGAGTGCTTAGCATCATGCCTGGCATAAACACTCAGAAACTGCTGGCTCCTTTACCTTCCTCCCTTCATTGCACCACAACATCCCAACACCTGATCCTCCAGCCTCTGAGCACTGAGAAAGACCTCACTGTCCACCTCTTCCCCTTTAATTTTGTTCTCCCTTACATTAGGGTGACTTCTACTTATTGGTCCTAATGAACAAACGGGGACCCAGCCTGGGCGAGCTGGCATTAAGCTGGCAGTAACTGGTAAGTATGCAAAGGTAAGTTGGGAAAAGGGAGTATTTTAGTCCAGATGAAGCTGCAGGGAAGAGATCTCATTTGAAAGATGGGTTATACAGTCTCTTCTGGGCTCTCATCTTTTTCACAGAAACTCTGTGTCATATCTTGTTTATCACAAGTTTTTGGTAATAGTTGTCCATTGTGTGGTTGTACTAGTTTTAACCAACCCCCTTGTTAGACTTTGAGATTATTCCTAATTGGGGATATTATAAAGAATGCTTCCACAACCATCCCTGAAGCAAATTACTTGAGCAGATTCAATATTTTACCTTATTTATTTAAATGCATGCATGTGTATATTTATGCTGAGTTATGGTTTACCCTAAAAAATTCAGCATGCATTTCTTAGGACATTTTCCAACACAACCACAATACCCTTATGTCATCTAAGAAAATTTCTCAACATCTAATGTTTATAGTCCATATTCAAATTTCTGCAGTTGTCCCCACAAAGGTGTTATAGTTTATTTTTTTGAACCAGAATGCAGTCATTTCATGCATTACATTTAGCTGTCTCTTTAATCTTAATCTAGAACAACAACAAAAACACCTTTTTTTTTTTTTTTACTACAACACTCTACATCTTGGATTTCTGTGTTTCCCTAAGTGTTCTTTAATTCATTCCTCAATCTCCCGTATTTCCTGCAAACTGGGTTAGGTTGGTTGAGAGATGACCAGAACTCTTGTAAACACAGGCTTTGCCCTGTTCCAACAGCCTTTCACTTAGTGATGTCAGCATGCACAGATAATCCATCCCTTTACCCAGGGGTCCTCAAACTGCGGCCCGCGGGCCACATGCAAATACAAATATTGTATTTGTTCCCGTTTTGTTTTTTTACTTCAAAATAAGATATGTGCAGTGTGCATAGGAATTTGTTCATAGTTTTTTTTTAAACTATAGTCCGGCCCTCCAACGGTCTGAGGGACAGTGAACTGGCCCCCTGTTTAAAAAGTTTGAGGACCCCTGCCTTTACCAATCCTCAGCATTGTTTAGAAAACGCAAATGGGAAGAATCGCCCAGCTGACAGGTGGGAAATGATGTCTTCTGATGTTTTCATTTACATTTGTATCTCTGTGGTACTGAGTACATTTTTTTGGTCAGGTATGAAGTTACCGTTTGCAGTGCGTGGGTTATGTGGCCAATACAGTAGGCCCACCATGAGTGCATGGTGATGTGGGGAAGGTTCTGTTAATGAAGAAAAGGGATGCTGAGCAGTAAGAAGAGTAGATGATCCTTCCAGACTACTCATCTTTTCCCTTTTGATTTATATATGCGATAGTAACTATGTTGTAAACATTTCTCTCCAAATTACCTTTTGGTTTTCATCATGGCAGTTTTTTAAGTAGGTTGACTTCTACCAGAGTCTGTTTTGATGTCTCAAGCAGGTAAGAGCTGTTTCCCAGACACTGAGTCAGGTTTACTACCACTGAATAACGGCAACTCAGAGGTGAGTAGTAATTTCCTGTTGTGTCCTCAGTTGTTTTATAAGCAAGTATTTAGCACTTTTGGAGCCTGAATTATTTAAAGACACTGTCCACTCTTTTCCAGGGTTGTTGGGAACATAATCATCACAATTTAGGTGGCCTTTAGAACCCCCCAGTCCAGTCCTAACAACTTTGAAGCCCAATGGGTCGTAGCGGCTTAGCTGCTGTTTGGTTGTGGTAGGTAACTAGAATTGTCTTAGAACAGGACTAGTTCAGTGTTTGTGGTTTCCCTGTTTTAATGTGGCTGGAAGTGAGACACCACGGCTTGGGTAATAAAGACCTGTGCTTGAAGTACTTTCTAAACAGATGATTCCATTTTAGATTTAAAAGATTGTGTGTCTGCTCTGGATAAGTGCTTTAAATCACCCTTCTCTGTGATGGGGGCCCAGTCTTAACATCTCATTTGCCTTATTTCATGTGTGGGAGGCAGAAAGAATTATGGGCTTGTATTTCCACTGCTAAATATTCCTGGAAACTATCATCTAAGCAACAATACACATACACACACACAAAAGTACATGCACACATATTTCGACATCTGTGGACACTACTGGACATGGAAAACCAATGGGATGCAACTACATGGGCTTTAGAAAAATGTCTTCAACTCTCCATCTCCATGCTTTTCCATCTTTGTCCTGTAGTCTTCCCAGAAGCCCCTCTTGCAGGTGGACTTGGTACCAGGATTGTAGCTGAGAACATTACAGGCCTCTCACAGGAGCAAGCAAGTGACCTGGTAGCGCAGTTTTGCAGACACTCCCAAGCTACGTACACATGAAAATCATTTTGGAATTTTTATTTTAAATACTGTTTTCAACCTGATTTACAAATAGTTTTGGTTTAAAAGAATCAAATGACACAAAAGCATATAGAGCAAAAAGTACAAGGGTAAGTCTACTTCCTCCCTCCCCAGAGTTAACAGCCATTTAGTTTTGTGGGTTTTTTATAATATATTTTTATTGATTTCAGAGAGGAAGGGGGAGGGAGAGAGAGAGAGAGATGCCAATGATGAGAATCATCATTTGGCTGCCACCTGCCTCCTACTGGGGATCGAGCCTGAAACCCAGGCATGTGCCCTGACCTACCGGTTCATAGGTCGATGCTTAACCACTGAACCATCCTGTTGGCTAGGCAACAGCCATTAAGTTGGGTGCATCTTCTTCAAGAACTTCTTTTGGGCACTTCCCCATTGTTCTCTCCTCCCCCTCCCCCCTTATTGTCTACATTTTCACAGTTTTTAGCAATTTGAACCTTTTTTTTAGCCAATGTAAAGGTTTGTAATCCTGTTGCTCTGCAAAGAAACAACTTTGTTTCATTGATTCCTGTTGTTTTTCTACTCATTTTTTCTCTAACCTTTATTTTCTTCCATCTGCTTGCTTTGAATTTAGCTTGCTCCTCTTCTACTTCCTTAAGATCTAGTTAGGTTATTGATCTGAGATCTTTCTTCTTTCTTCATGTCTGCACTCATAGTTATAAATAACCCTCTCAGCACTGCTTTCATTGTATCCCATATGTTTTGCTATGCTGTGTTTTCATCGTCATTTGTCTCAAGGTATTTTCAGATTTCCCTTTGGTTGAAAGCAGTGGAAAAGTGCCTTGCAATAGGTGGGGCTCAGGTTAGGAGGGCCCACGAAACCCAAAGAGCTTGAGACTGTACTATAAGCAGCGTTTATATAAATTGTAAAAACCCAGGTATTAGGGACTACATGTTTGTGTCTCCCCAAATCCATATGTGACACCCTAAGCCCCAATAGGATGGTCTTAGAAAGTGTGATCTTTGGAATGTAATTAAGTTTAGATGAGATCGTGCAGGTGGAGGCCCCATGATGAGCTTTGTGTCCTTTATAAGAAGAGCCAGAGACTAGACCCAGAGTGCTCCCTGCCCAGCCCCCTCCTTCCTCCCCTCCTGGAACCTGACTGTGAGGGCACCTGATCTCGGCCCCCCAGCCTCCAGGACTGAGAAGAAATGTCCAGTGTTTAAATGCCCAACCGAGGGCACTTAGTTGCAGCAGTTTCCCAAACTAAGCCATCAGGGAAATGTCTTGCCCCCAGTGTCAAATATAAACATTCTCTTCAGACCATGAAATAGGAAATCGACCAGATATAATAAAAAATATGTTCAAAAGTGTCATCTCCCGACCTAGCCCGTTTGTCTCAGTGGATAGAGCACTGGCCTGCTGACTGAGGGTCCTGGGTTCGATTCTGGACAAGAGCACATACTTCGGTTGCAAGCTCAATCCCCGGCCCTGGTTGGGGCACGTGTGGGAGGCAATCAATCGATGTGTGTCTCTCTCTGTCTCTCCCCCTCCCTTCCACTCTCTCTAAAAATCAATGGAAAAATATCCTTGGGTGAGGATTACAAAAAGAAAGTGCCATCTCCTCCCAGCAAAGACCTCATGCCTAGAGACATTGGGTGCGTGCTCTGGGGGCTCAGTCTGAGGCAGCTGTGTGATGACTGATGGGAACAAGAAGCAGGAACAAATCCCAAATAATCTAAAGCGACACCTAAAGAAACTAGAAAAAGAGGAATAATCAAAACCCAAAGTGAGTGGAAGGAAAGGAATTAAACTAAGCTGGCTCCTTGAAAGAATAAAACTGACAAGCCTTTAGCAAGACTTATCAAGCAAAAAAGGGAAGATAAAATCAAAAGAGGAGAGATTACAATTAACAGGAACACAAAAAATCACTAAAGAATACTATGAATTATATGCCAGCAAACTGGACAATCTGGAAGAAATGAATGAATTTCTGGAAACACACAACCTCCAAGACTAAACTAGCAAGAAACTGAGAATCTGAAGAAATTACTAACAATGAAATTGAAGCAATAACCAAAACCCATAGACACAGACAAGTATGGTGATGGCTGGGGGTGGGCTGAGTGGAGGTGGGCAAGGGGGGAAAATGGGACATCTGTACGTAATGTAAACAATTAAAAGTTAAAAAAACAAAAACAAAAAAACTCCCAACAAACTAAAACCCAGGACCAGATGGCTTCACAGGTGAATTCTACCACAAACATTTAAAGAGGAATTAGTACCTATCCTCAAACTATTCCAAAAAGTTGAAAAGGAAGGAACACTTCCAACCCATTCTGTGAGACCAGCAAACCCCTGATATAAAAACCAGACAGAGACATCACACACAAAAAAGAATTATAGGCTGTTATCCCTAATGAGCATAAATACCAATATCTAAAAAAATAAAAAATACTAGCAAACAGAATTGAACGGTACATTAAAAGGATTACACACCATGATCAAGTGGGATTTATACCAGGGATGCAAATGTGGTTCAACATCTGCAAAACTATGTGATTCAACAAAACAGGATAAAATTTATATGATTAGCTCAATAGATACAGAAAAAGCATTTGACAAAATTCAACATCCATTTATGATTTTAAAAACTTTCAACAAAATAGGTATAGAAGGAATTTAACCTTGACTTGATAAAGGCTACATATGTATGACAAGCCCATGGCTAGCATACTCAATAGTGAGAAGCTGAAAGATTTCCCCCCAAGATCAGGAACTAGACAGAATGCCCACTCTCACCACTATTGTTCAATATAGTATTGGAAGTCTTAGAGGATTCAGATAAATAAAAGAAGTAAAAGGCACTCAAATTGGAAAGAAAGAAGTAAAACTCACTATTTGCAGATGACATGATACTATATATAGACAACCCTAAAGAATCCACCAAAAATTAATAGAATAAAAGAACTCAGTTTAAGTAGCAGTATATGAAAGTACAGAAATCTCTCATGTTCCTATACACTAATAACTAATATTCAGAAAAAGATTTTAAGAAAATGATACCATTTACAATTACACCAAAAAAGAATAAAATACCTAGGAATAAATTTAACCAAGGAGGCAAAAGACCTGTACTCTGAAAACTATAAGACACTGAAGGCGCATATAAATGGATGGATATGCCATGCTCATGAGTAGGAATTAGAAGGGTTTTATAAAACGGAACTGGAGAAGTCCTGAGACTCTGCAGTCACTGGTTGAAACTGAATGGAGTGGGGTCCTTGTCTGATGCTGCCTAACACAATGTCCTGTAGATCTTCTCCACTCCCCCATTCTAACCAAGATACTAGCTCACCTCTAGTGATTGCTGAAACTGACAGCCTTTTTTTTAGCTTTTTTTTCTTATTTGTATTCTTTTTATGAGGCATGTATTATTTAATAAATAAAAGTTTAATAAAATCAAAATTTAGTGTGATAAACCTTTAAAGAAAATAGCATAAAACAAAATTTTTAAAGTCATGAATAAGGTAAACTTTAAAGGTTAAATTCTCAGATAGACAAAGTTAAAATAAACAACAGCATGAATTCCCCCAGGGTCCTCTAAGTTGGCGAGTAGAGGGTTAAGATAAAACCTTAGCTCAGAAGCTGCTGACTTGGTAGGCTGACGCTTGTCACTCTGACAACAGTGCAGGCAACACAACCAATCAGAAAGCAAAACAGCCATCACCTGCTACCTTGTGCGAGTCACCTGAATGTCTGGTGCTACAAAGGACGGTGTTGGAATTTCTGCTGTCCTCAAGTCTAAGTAGTAAAACTATTAGCAATCTAACATTTCCCTGTTAACTATGACATGTTAGATACACAGAACTTTCTAAAAAGACCACCCTCTTTTAAAATTATAATCTGGGACAGGGAGGAGGGGCTCTGAGCATTTGTTACCATCCATTGTTCCAAACAAATTTATAACATTGTCTTCAAATCTGTTTGCAGAACTGGCCGGCAAGCATGCACTCCCCACTTACTTTAAGGTAGTGTTTCTGAGAAGAGGTAAACAATACTGTCCATTTACATAACTTACCAGACTTGCTTCCAAACAGGATAAAATTTGTCCCTATTAAATAATTCCAGTATCTTCCTAAATTGTTTTGGCAACAATGGCAAAATCACTGGATTAATCAAAATATCTTCCTATACCTTAAAAAGCAATGTTTCTTATAGCAACAGTTAAAAAGTTCTGATACATGTTAAAAATTATTTTAATCTTAGAATAATTGTTTCCCCTCCTCAGACCCCATGCTTATCCTGAAGTTGAATAAACTTTCTCCTATCCAAACCTTATACCTCTTTATCCACCTTGATTGCTGGCAAGTGGATGGAACCATATTTGCCATGGAGTAGAGTTGCTGTGCACCAAAGTGTCATAGAGATGGCTGGTTCGGCCTTCTTCCTCTGGCCCCCACGTGACTGGAGCCGTCAATCAGCCATGGTCAGGTCCATCCTTCATGCTTTCTGCTGTTGTGCTCACGCATTTGCGTGTGTGTGCATATGTATTTGTGTGTGGGGGTACATACACATATGTACATGATCATTTTATAGACATATGTCAGGATGGTAAGCGCACTGCACTGACACAGGAAGTCAGGAAAACTTCACACATGTACATTATCTCCACTTTCTAAAAAAGAAGTGAGATATCCTGTTTAAAGCAAAACTTGTAAATTCTTATTTTAAACCATTAAACATTTGCTTTCACCACCTCGATTTCCTGAAGCCACATCTCTTTTGCTTCCTTAAGTAGCAAACCCCTGGCCGGATTCCTTCCTGAGCGCCCAGGGGCCATTGAGAGCTGTTCTCCTAAATTCTTACCTCTTTCCAGGTATCTTTACAAAGTGTTAGCTCAGAACACCAAAGAGCCACCAGACCTCCCACGTGTATGCAGTTCATTAAAAAAAGACTTTACATCCAATTCCACTGGAAAGAACTATTTCCTCCTCTGGTTCTGGTTTGAAAGGATGTAGTAGGTTTGAGTGAACACAGCTGTCGCTGGCCTTTTCCTCCCTTTCTTCACAGGCATGAGCCCCTCCGCAGGTGTAAACCCTGACACCCCAAGATCTAAGCGCATGAGGTGGATGAGATCTGAGGCACAAAAGCTTAGTTTGGACTATAATGCACCTTCAGGGATTCAATAAAAGCCACAGCGAACAGCCAGCTCCTGAGGGTTAATAACGGTGGTAATAAGGAAAACATTTTAAAATCGGACCTCAAATTGCACTCCGTGTGCTAACCAGTGCAGGCACAAAGGGAAACGAATGTAAATTTTACAAGTTTTAGCTTTAGGCTTCTCATTAGTGCCCTTATTCCAAGTGTAATGTGCAGAATGCACCACTAGAGAGCAACCGTTCCTTTAGGGCAGTGGTTCTCAACCTTCCTAATGCTGCGACCCTTTAATACAGTTCCTCATGTTGTGGTGACCCCCAACCATAAAATTATTTTCGTTGCTACTTCATAACTGTAATTTTGCTACTGTTATGAATCATAATGTAAATATCTGATATGCAGGGTGTATTTTCATTGTTACAAATGGAACATAATTAAAGCATAGTGATTAATCACAAAAACAATATGTAATTATATGTGTTTTCCGATGGTCTTAGGCGACCCCTGTGAAAGGGTCGTTCGACCCCCAAAGGGTCGCAACCCACAGGTTGGGAACCGCTGCCTTAGGGAAAAAATACTGCAGGAAATACGATTTAACTACAGTAAGATATCACTTCACACCCAGGAGAAAGGCTATAGTCACAGGAAAAGAAGGAAGCGTTGGAGAGAATGAGAAACCAAAAACCTCCTAGTGTACCAATAGGAATATAATAGAGATAGCCACTGTGGATAACTTTGGTGTTTTCTTTAAAAGTCTGTTAAAACCCAGCAACTCCACTTGTACGGACCTACCCAAGATAAATGAAAACATATTCACATTAAGACATGTTCATGAACATTCATGGCAGCATAACAGCCCCAAACTGGACACAGTCCAAGTGACCACCTGGTGAATGGATAAACAAAATGTGGTTCATGCATGCACTGGAATACTATTCGGCCATAAAAATGCTACAGTATAGATGAAAATGAACCTCAAAACATTCTGCTAAGTGAAAGCAGCCAGATGCAAAAGATGAGAGTATGATTTCACTTATGAAATACCCAGAAAAGGCACGTTTATAGGAAGAAAGCACATTGATGGTTGCAGGGAGGGGAGAAGTGGAGAGCGACTAGAAGGGCTCCTGAGAAGGCTGAAGGGAGGATGAAAATGTCCGAAATCTGGATTATCGTGATGTTGGCACAACTCTGCAAGTTTACTAAATCATGAACTTCATATAAATTACACCTCAAAATAAAGATGACTTCCAAGTGAGCACACCAAGCTAGAACTGCATGACAAGTGCTGAGGAATGAAGTGAAACAAAGAGAAGGAGAACTGCAGCCCTGTGCTAGAATGTAACACAAATAGCCACTGTGTCTTTCAGGCCCAGCTCTGGTTTCCAGACAGGAAAAAGGATCATTGTTTGCAGACGAATAGGGGGAAATCGGGGAGTTTATGGTCAGGTAAAAATGTTATTACTTTTGGCCAGCGGCCAAAAAAGAAACTTTTTTTTTTTAAAGAAAGGTTGCGAAGTTTCAAGCAAGTGATTCTTTTCTGAACCTTCATCAGTATATGGGAGTCATATTTATGAAGGGATTAATAACACACCAATGTGCTAAGGACTGTGTTTATAAAATAACTGATACTTGAGACATTGAGGGTAGGAGTGATTGACACACCTATGCCAAGTGATCTTACATTTCATGAATTATCCTTTTATAAACTCCTAGATTTACTCAAGGTTTCAAGTATGAGAAATATCTGGGACCATTCTGCTAAGGTCTGCTAAGATACTCAGTTTACAGAGGGGTCTTTTGGTACTTAAGAGAAAGGAAGGTGAATGTTAAGATAAAACTGCCTCCCTCCCCCACCCACCCCTTTTTGGCTCTAGATCAGCGGTTCTCAACCTGTGGGTCGCCTACCTGTGGGGGTCAAACGACCCTTTCACAGGGGTCGCCTAAGACCATCGGAAAACACACATATAATTACATATTGTTTTTGTGATTAATCACTATGCTTTAATTATGTTCCATTTGTAACAATGAAAATACACCCTGCATATCAGATATTTACATTACGATTCATAACAGTAGCAAAATTACAGTTATGAAGTAGCCACGAAAATAATTTTATGGTTGGGGGTCACCACAACATGAGGAACTGTATTAAAGGGTTGCGGCATTAGGAAGGTTGAGAACCACTGCTCTAGGTGGTAGTAGCAATGTTCTGCTCTTGGGCTTATGAAAGACTAGATAATATGAAGGGCTGTCCTATTAATTACTATTTGTTCTTGGATAAACAATAAGACATTTTTTAAATGCTTTACTGAGTTCTCGGGAAAACAAGGACACCTCCAAGGCTAATCCTATCTAATAATAGAGAAACATGGTAATTAACCGTAACTTCGATACCCCTTCCCATTGGCTAATCAGCGAGATATGCAAATTAACTGCCAACCAAGATGGCGGCCGGCAGCCAGGCAGCTAAAGCGAACAGGAGACTTGCTTGCTCCAGTGATGGGAGGAAGCCAAGGTTCCCCGCCTGCCGCAGCCCAGCTCTGAGCTCCGGATGCAACAATGTTGCAATTATAGAAGCTAAACTAACCCAGAAACCTGCTTTCAGCCGTCCGCAAGCTCAGAGCTTAGAGCGCCAGTGATGGCAACAGAGTTTCAATTATAGAATCTAAACAAACCCAGATACCTGCTTTCAGCCAGCCACAGCCTCAG
>NW_005366245.1:570542-584683 GCF_000412655.1 Myotis brandtii | reverse complement strand
AGCCATCAGCCCCTCACCCAGGCTGGCCAGGCACCCAAGTGGGACCCCCACCCTGATCCGGGACACCTTTCAGGGCAAACCCGCCGGCCCCCACCCGTGCACCAGGCCTCTATCCTATGTAGTAAAAGGGTAATATGCAAACTGACCTTAACAGCAGAAAGACTGGGAATGACTGGTCACTATGACACACACTGACCACCAGGGGGCAGACGCTCAATGCAGGAGCTGCCCTCTGGTGGTCAGTCGCTCTCACAGCGGGGAGCTCTGCTCAGCCACAAGCCAGGCTGATGGCTGCCAGTACAGCGGTGGTGGTGGGAGCCTCTCCTGCCTCCTCAGCAGTGCTAAGGATGTCCGACTGCAGCTTAGGTCTGCTCCTTGCTGGCAAGTGGGCATCCCCCAAGGGCTGCCGGGCTGCCAGAGGAATGTCTGATTGCCAGCTTAGGCCCAATCCCCCAGGGAGCAGGCCTAATCCAGCAAGTGGTCACCTCTGAGGGGTCCCAGACTGCGAGAGGGCACAGGCTGGGCTGAGGGACCCCCTACCCCCGAGTGCACAAATTTTTGTGCACCGGGCCTCTAGTTATATATAAGCTGGAACCTGAGCAGGAGTGGTAGGTAAACAGAAGCGCCATGGTTGCTCTGAGAACAACGCCGTTACAGCACTGGACCCACAGTGAAGGCAAGGAGTCAAACCTGAGCACCTGAATGAGGCCAGAAGGGCTGAAATGTCCCAGGGGCAGTTGCTGGCCTGCAGAAGCACGTGCAGGACCTCTCACAGGGAACACGTCCACCTTAGAACCTCTGGGTTCCCACAGGTGCCACTAAGTATGAGTTTACAAAATAAAATCACCAAGCTCAGGGAAAACATTCAGAGGCGATACATAGATTTAGATGCCCAAAGACAAGATACTGGATTTATCAGCCACTGGATATAAAGTATAATGAATATGCCCAAAGAATGAAGGAGATACAAACAAAAAGAATTAAGAATAGGAATCTATCAAATGACCAACCTTATCTAAAAGAAAATGAAATAGGACTTTTGGAAATGAAAAACAGTAAATGAAATAGAAATTTCAATGATTTAACAGCAGATTACACATAAATGAAGTGAAATTTAGTAAATAGATCAAGTCCCAGAAAAAGAGAACAAAAGTAATGTTCAAAGAGTCCATGGCAGAAAATTTCAGAGCAGAAAACATTACAAATATAAGAAGTACAATGTATACCAGCAGGATAAATACAAAGACACATCTAGATGGCCTCACAGTGAAACCACAGATCAGAACAGGCAAGGAGATAAAAGCAGCAGAGAGAAAAAGGAAATCATCCCAGAGATAGCAGCTGAATTGAAATACAAAGGAAATGGTGACAATGAAATAATTTCAAAATATTGAGAGAAAACTAACTAGAACTAGTTAAACTATCAAGTAAATTTATCAAGAATAACAGTAAATGCTGTGGTCTCAAAATATGCTGAGTAAACATTAAAAGCATTCTTACCATGCACATGAAGATAATTATGAAATGATAAATGAGTTAATTAACTTGATTGTAATAATCAGTTCACAAAGTATTCATGTCAAATCATCACATTGTACACTTTAAACATATACAGTTTTATCAATTATACTTTCATAAAGCTGAAAAAATTTTAAATATAAAAAAGAATGACAGTAACACAAGGACATTTTCAGATATAAATGTAACTCACCATATTACCAGATCAAAGTAGAAAAACCATGTTTACCTCAAGATGAAAAAAAGCATTTTATAAAATTCAACCCCTATAATAAAAGCCTAGCAAACTAAAAACAGAAGGAAATGTCCTTGCCCTGATTAAGAGTAGCAAAACCTCATAAGATTCAATATTGCATAGCTGTCGCTCTAGATAATCTATATGTTAAGTGTGAATCTATTTGGTGTGTATTTTTTAAAAATCTCCTGAAGTTACTCTTTCCTCAAAGAAATTGATAAACTAATTCTAATATTTAAAGAAAGAGCAAAGAATCAAGATCACTCCTTAAGAAAAATAAGGAGGGAAGACTTGCTCTTTCAGGTTTCAAGACCTTTAATCACGTTATAGCAATTAATTACCCCTTCGTTAGACAAATTGACCAATGGAACAGAACAGAAAGTCCCCAAACAGATGTTTACTTGTGTGGAAATTGGCTATCTAGGTAAGTCCCTGAGGAAAGGATGAATTAGTCACTAAATAGTAGGAATAAAATTGATTTATCTATATAATTAAATTATATTTTTCCTATCTCACACTTACACCAATCAATTCCAGGTGGACTAAAGACTTATATGACTTTCTGACATTTTTTGTGTCTCTGTGTTTTATTGAATAACATACAGCTCATTGAGATATCACAAAATAAGCACTGTATAATCCCCACCCATCGAAGAAAAAAATGTTACCTGCTTCCGGCAGAAGCACTCTGATTCCTAACCAGTCCTTTCTCTCCTCCCCAAAGTTAACCATCTCCAAAATGTTCTAATATATTGGATTAGTTTTGTTCATTTTATAAGCTTTGTATAAATTGATTCACTCATAAGGTACTACTTGTATTTCTGGGTTATTTTGCTCAATATTACATTTGTGAGGTTCCTCCATATTTTGTGTAGCAATACTTCATGTTCCTGGTTGCATAGTATTTAACAATCTATACTAATAAGAGGGTAATATGCTAATTAGACCGGACATCCTTCCAGATGTCCTTCTGGACAAAAGCCATAGTGGCGGGGGCCTAGGCAGAATTGGTTAGGGGCAACCAGGCCGGCAGGGGAGGGCAGTTAGGGGCAACCAGGCAGGCAGGCAGGCGAGTGGTTAGGAGCCAGCGGTCCCGGATTGCAAGAGGGATGTCCGACTGCCGGTTTAGGCCCGATCCCCAAGATCGGGCCTAAACCGGCAGTCAGTCATCCCCTGAGGGGTCCCAGATTGGAGAGGGTGCAGGCTGGGCTGAGGGACCCCCCCCCAGGCATGAATTTTGTGCACTGGGCCTCTAGTTTTTTATATTGAGAGAAATCTGAGTTAGTACTATGATTGGTGCATAGGTGCATGCATTGCTATTGAGTATATACTGAGATAAGAATTGCTGGAGCACAGATTCTATTTATGACTTTCTGACTTTTAGAAGAGACGGTAAGAAATTTCTTAAGACAAAAAAAGAATTACATTTGAATATGTTAAAATTAACTTTTCTTAAAAAAAAAAGATAATCAACAAGCCACAAACTGGACAAAGATATGTGCAATAAAAATAAATGGAAATATTAGTATATTATAATGAAGAACTCAAGTATATACAAAAAAAAGAAAAAAACAAACAACAGAAAAATGGACAAAAGACATCAAGAAGTATTTCACAAAAGAAACAGGAGTAATAATCATGGAAATATGTTCAACCACTAAGGGAAAAACAAGTTAAAACCACAATAAAATATCACTTTATACCTACCAGATTGGCAAGAATCAGGTCTACAATAGCAAGTAAATGATAAAACATTGTAAACTGGCACACCATTTTGGAAAATCTTTGCATTACTTATAAAACTGATATAAAGCTGACCAGGCACATAAACCAACTCTACTTCTAGGTATATACTCTAAAAAAACTCTTGCACATATGAAATATGAATGTTTCATATGTTTTTGCTTTCATAAAAGCAAAAAGGAAAACTATATGCAACATAAATTGAAGCTTTACCCCTAAGCGACACTTACACTAGCATCGCCCTCATCTCCTCCCAGCTGCCATCAAGATCATCTACCAGGACCTCATCAGTCAAAAGAGATGTTCTTCCATATCTACCGGATCTGGGTCATTACACGTGGGCTGTGCCTGGAGGTGGAGGAGATGGTCAGTAGGACAGAGGGTAACATTGATGACGGTCATTGGTGGAAATGCCTCCACCGAAGGCCCCAAGGACGAAGGTACCGAAAGCACAGTCATCACTGGTGTTGATATTGTCATGAACCATCATTTGCAGGAAACCAGCTTCACAAAAGCAGCGAACAGGAAGCACATCAAAGATGACACGAAATCAAAGGGAAACGTAAAGAACAGAAACAGCAAGAGCAAAGCCTCTCATGCTTTCCATCCACACACCAGGGCACCACAAACGGGACGGGTGGGGTCTTGAGCTCTTCATTTATTTTTGCCTGAAGCAGAGGCATTGTTTTTAAGGAAAAAGATGCCATGTAGGTTGTCTAAAAATAAAATCATATGAACTAATTTGAGAGAATGCCTCTCAGTTTAATACATTACTTAAATGTATCCTGTATAGTGTTCCTGGAGAAACTCGAACCTGGTTATACACCACTACAATAAAGCATAAGACAGTCTTCAGATAACTTCTACAATGAAAACTACTGCTGGGACTGGAATATCAAAAAACAAGGACCAAAAGTCTGAATTCTGGGTTGAAGTGAAGGAAAAGACCACGTTCCAAGCAGAGCCAACATTCGAAGTGGATTCCTTAGACATTCCATCACCTACAAATGGAAGTAGTTAACTGGGAGAGATTTCCAAAGAATAGAGAGAGACTAATACAGTTGGGGGGTGGGGGTTACAAAAATGAATCTGTTGAATAAAAAGATCAAATTATGTAAGACTATATAACGGTATACTATCTTTTAAAAAGCTCACCAACAAAAGTAAACATTAGGCTGCTTAGGGATATACGTACAAAAACAAAAGGAAAATGCAAAGGAATGATTGATTCGGGATATTTACCTCTCAGGGAGAAGGGTAGGCTGGGAATTGGAATTGAGAAGGAACACTTAATGTAGTGTCAATCCTAAAAGAAATGTTCTCTCACTTAGGGAGTGGGTATACAGGGTTTTTTTAGTATACTTGATAACTTCCATGTTGCATATATTTTTATATATGTACCAAATATACATATAGAAAGACAATGACAGTGGCTACCAGAGGCAGATGTAGGGAGTGGGTGAAATGGGTGAAAGAAGTAAAATGTACAGCACTGGGACTGCAGTTAATAATACATTATATGTTTGAAGGTTGCTATGGGTGGTGATGGAGGTTTAATTAGACTTATTGCTGTGATCACTTCACAATATACACATATATTGAAACATTACACTGTATACCTGAAACTAATATAATGTTATATATCAGTAACATCTCAATAAAAGTGACCAAAAAAAGAAGAAATACAGTGACCAGAAATACTTTTATACTGTTAAGAAGAAACTGTGAAAACAAAGAAACTGTGAAAAAGAAAGCCATCTTCCCTTAAATGTATATATATACTACATTGTGAAAAAAGGGGTAGTTGGTCCTCGGCTGGTATGGCTCAGTGGTTGAGCATCGACCTAGGAACCAAGAGGTCACCGGTTCAATTCCCAGTCAGAGCACATACCTGGGTTGTGGTCTTGACCCCCCAGTAGGGGACGTGCAGGAGACAGCTGAATCTCTCTCATCAATGTTTCTATCTTTCTATCCCTCTCTCTAAAAATCACTAAAAACATATTTTCAGCCATAAATTGATTAGTCAACCACTGATTAGTTGTGGATTTTTAACTACTCAACATCTTTGAATCTATTTTTTAACTGTAAAATGCAGAATTATTGTGAGATTAAGTAACGTTATAATATTTAAAACGTTATTATAAAGAGACTGGTACAGACTACACACTTAAAAATTATACTTATTAATACTTCCCATGACTATTATTTAAGTGTAAGAAATCCCTTATATTCTTCTTCTTTTATTTTTAGTAATCCCTTATATTCTAAAGAATTTGTTCAGGTAGAGTGAATTTAGGCTCAACCATTAAGATAATGGTATAGTGATTTGTTAAAAAATCACTAAGACACTCAACAAAAACCACCAGAATTTTTACATTCAAATAAGGTTTCCCCTCAAAGAAGCTATATACTTCCTTCTTTGAAGTTTCTATTGCTCAGGGTAATTTTAGTAATCTTCCACTAAAACTGTTTAAAAAAATAATTTTTCCCAGGGGAGGAAAACATTCTTTGAGGATAGATTTCACCTGTGATAAGCATAAAATATTTTGAACCAAGTCTGATAAATAAAGTACACATCGCAATAATCAAGTTAAAACCCTGCTCAAAATTAACATAGGACTATCATGAGACCAGTTCTCTTAGATGACTTACGAATGGACTCTTCAGGCTATTTTTTCAAAGAGGAGTTTCAGAAAAGTTTTTAGCAACGGCACATAGCTAAAAAACAAAACAAAACAAAGCAACAAAATTATAGCTTCACAAGGTTACTAGTCAGAAGGGCAACGTTATCTTAATACATAAAGAATCTCATTTCTATATAGTACAAGTCTGCAACTGTGGAGAGAATTGCTTAATCAGTCACTAGGGTTAGTGAAACCACTTACATCAGTTACCTTAAACTTTTGTAAGGGTAACAAAAATCTTCCTATTTTCAGTTAAACAGAGAGGTCCTTTTATGAGAAAAATATTACAGCCAACCTACTAAATTGATTTGTATTTGAGAGATGGAGAATAATTACACCATCCTATGTAGTAAAACCCTAATATGCAAATTGACCGGACAGCGGAACGACCAATCACTATGACACACACTAACCACCAGGGGGCAGACAGTCAACATGGGAGCTACCCCCTGGTGGTCAGTGCGCTCCCACAGGGGGAGCACTGCTTAACCAGAAGCCAGGCTCACAGCTGGCCAGCGCAGGGGCGGTGGCGGGAGCCTCTCCCACCTCCGCTGCAGGCAGGTGGTAAGGAGCGGGTGGGTCCTGGACTGCGAGAGCCCTGGACTGCAAGAGGGATGTCTGACTGCCGGCCTAGGCCTGAGGGGGATTAGACCTAAGCTGGCAGGCGGACATCCCCCAAGGGGGTGCAGGCTGGGCTGAGGGACCTCCACCCCCCAGTGCACAAATTTTGTGTACTGGGCCTCTAGTTTTTTATGAGATTCTATAAAAGGAATCAAACAATGAGAAGCAAAGTTATATCGACCTTATAGAAAGTTATATTCATAATAGATACATGCAATATATTTAATCCATAAATAACACTGATATGACTCCAACTATTTTATCTCACTACTTTATAGTGTATATAATTTATTATTTTTATTTGCTCTGGAGTATTGCCGCACAAATTTTTATATGGTTTTAAGAAAATACTAAATTGAAGGTTTTTTTCTGTTAATCCTCACCCAAGGATATTTTTTTCTATTGATTTTTAGAGAGAATGGAAGGGAGTGAGGGTGGGGGAGAGATAAAGAGACAGAGAGAGATAGATATCGATGTGAGAGACATATCGATTGGTTGTCTCTTGCATTCACCATGACTGGGGCCGAGGATTGAACCTGAAACCCAAGTATGGGCCCTTGACTGGAAATCGAACCCAAGACCCTTTTGTACATGGACCGGCGCTCTTAACACTGAGCCACACTGGCCAGAGCTTATAAGTTTTATTGCCACTTACAACTCCACATAAAGGGGGGAAAAAGAGACAGAGCCAGTGACATCCCAATAATAATTATTTAAAAGTCTGATGAGAAATCACAGAAAACATTCTTAACTGATAATACATGAATTAGATTCTAAATGCAGTCTCTACCATATAACAAATAGCAAACAAAAGAACAAAAAAAAATTTTCACATTTACCATTTGTAAGAGTAGTTTATGCAGCTTCAACCTCTATTTACTAAGCATTTAACAGCATTTTAAGTTCAAAATACATTTGGGAACTAAAACAATGAATAATACTCCTTAGAGGGAATACAAAATTTATTCAAACATTTAAAAAATAGTTACACAGAATAGAGTGAATTTAGTCAAAAACAATATCAAGTAATTTGTTCTTAAAGTGGCAGTGCAATATAGTAAAGCAGTGGTTTTAATGACTAGAAACATATCTTGAAGAAATAATATGCAAATTTTCACTGTTTTCCATTTACAATTTCAAAATTTAGCTCTATTTTATATCACTTTTTGGTAGGCGCTATTAACATCTGAGGTTAAAGTAACAGGCCTCATAATTAAGGAGTCACCTTTGAATATTTCATCTCTTTATACCTATGAATATAATCATCTTTCAACTCCATGATTCCTTCAGCCTGATCCTCACTTCATATCTCAAAGATTTGTGTTTAATTAAAGAGACTGTGTATGTTGATTCCACTATTTATTTTTTCGTACAATGGTCAGGTCCTTCAAGGCTATGCTGACTGCCACACACAATGGAACAGACAGCCACATGTCCCCCGCACTTCACCTGACTTCTCTCATGAATAGTTCATATTTTATGGCTAGCTGGGGTACCAACTTAGTATGTTAGGTGACTACTGTTAAATAAAAAACAGAATTGGAAATGTAACATCTTTGTGTTCCTTATTCTCTAAACATATGACAAAGGTAGAATTGTTCGAGAAAAAAACATTTGAAATAATCTTAGGAATAAGATCAAATCCCCTTCACCACAAAAGAAACAAAACCAACATACCAGTAACCATAGCTAGACAATCCACAAAACCAACTACAAGAACTACAAGAACACCATTATATGAGAAATGCCGTGGAAGTCAGGTTTTGAGATAGTAAGTGCTGTAGAGTTCAACATTTGGGGGACTGAATGAAATATGGTTCTCTCTATATATAAAAGCTTAAGTGACCGTTTTGACTGGTCACTATGATATGCACTGAACATCAGGGGGCAGAAGCTCAATGCAGGAGCTGCTCCCTGGTGGTCAGTGTGCTCCCACAGCCAACCTCCTATGGCCCAGGCCGGCCAACCTCCCACGGTCCCTCTCCCTGGCCACCTGGCGATCCTGACTGGGCAAGATGGCCCTGATCGACAGCCGCCTGGCTGAGGAACCCCACCCGTGCACGAATTCGTGCACCGGGCCTCTAGTAGTTGTATAAGAGAACACTGGTTCAGATCCAGCAATGACATGTGAACTTGCCCATAGACTGATAGGAAAAAACAGAATAATTTGGGAACTTTTAAATCTGCTTCATGAAAGACTTCTTCTGCTAGCCTGTGTCCTCTTACAATTTTTTCTTTTTTTGGGGGGGGTGGGGGGCGCGTTCATTATACCCAATAGGCAATGGCTTTGTTATGTGGCTTTTTGATCTACTGCACTGACAAGCCCAGGTTGCCATTTTTTTAAAATCTTCACCCGAAGACATTTTTCCATTGATTTTTCAGAGAGAGTAAAAAGGATGGGGGAGGGGGGAGGGTAGAGAGAGAGAGAAGCATCAAAGTGAGAGAGACACATCAACCAGGGCTGGGAGCAAACCCATAACCCAGATATGTGCCCTTGACCAGGAATTGAACCCGTGACCCTTTGGTCTGCAGGCGGACACTCTAACCAGCTAGGGCCAGGTTGCCTTTTAATGAGGACCGACAGAGCTACTAGGCAATGAACTTCAGGGCTGGCTAGATGGGGTTAGGGTTCTTACTGCCCTGCTTCCTTGTGAACCAGATGACTGATCAGCAGTGAATTATACTGAATTCTAAGGCATGACTTTAGGAGATCCTAGAAGAAAAGTACCAAACTGCATTCAAATAAAAAATATTCCTCATATATATTTATAAAAATATATACATATAATGAATAGGCCATTTTACAATTCTGGTTTAAACCATGAAGACCTGTTAAATTAGTAGGTGTAAGAATATCCTGGCTCAAATTAATGTACAGAAATATTTCCAATTAAAGTTAAATAAATATACCGAAGGAAATTAAATAAAACAGAAAAAAAATGTAGTTTCAATCTTTCTCTGTTTTTAACCAACAATATCTTTTATTGGTAATGATGGACTTGAACTAATCAGTTAACTACTGTCTATATAGGATATATATAAAAATGCATTCATTTTCTGATAATAAATTAATCCAGATTCTGTACAGTTACAAACACCAGGATGGTGGCAAATAGCAAAATAGAAAGTTCAAAATCAAATGATTAAATCAAAAAAGAGTGTTGAACATATTCTCAGGCTCCCTCATTGGGGAGTCACATAGCGGTGCCATTCTTTCTTAAGGTCTATTGACTGGGCACTAGAATAACATCAACTCGAAAGCCTTCCTCTAGTATTTACTCTGGTTCAATTTTTGCTTATTATGAAGAAATTTCTTTTTTTGTATGAGATGAAAAAATAAAAGTATACATTCATTCAGATGGAATCAGTTCACTAGGTCTTTGGTGTCCTAACAATTCAAACTGAAATTAAGATCTTACAATACTCCTATAAGCTTTGAGCCAAGTGGCATGCAGAGATCAAACATTTGTTTCTACTTCTGTAAATATTCAAAAAAATTGAGAAATCAACACCCAGAAAAAAGCAAGGCATAAATTCATCAGCACCGAGTAGAACTGCTCTTCAAAAGGTCTCTTCCAGGACTTGTATGCATGCATATAAGCCAAACCAATGGACATGGACAACAGGGGGATGAGAACATGAGTGTGTGTGTGTGTGTGTGGGGGGGGGGTTAATGGGGGGGGTAAGGAAACATTTGTAATACCTTAACTAATAAAGAATTTAAAAAAAAAAAAAAAGGTCTCTTCCGTGTCCTGATGTCCTGGTGTTGATGAACAGAGTCTAATCTCCCCTCTAGGAAAAGCCCACTGCCTAAGGTTAATACCTTTAGGCCAAAAAAAAAAACTCAGCAAATGACTTACATTTTGATTTGTCCACACTTTTTTAAATAGGGATTTCAACATTTGGCACTACTTTAAACATTTTTCAGGGAAGGTATGGTTTCAGGTTAGAATGTCTTTCTTCCCTGCTCAAAAACTGGTAAGAATTCAGTCATAGTTTACCATCTCTAAGTGGGAAGTATCAAATTTAACGTTATTACTAATAATTCTTTAGCTACTATCCCAAAAGTTGCACTTCGTCACAATACAACAGTTTACATTTCATTAAGACTCTAGCAGTAGTTAAAACTGTTCAAAGAGGGTCATACAAAATCCTGGTCATTTTTCCTGACTATCAGATATGATGAAATTGTTGATGACTGGAACTCAAATCACATGCAGTCAACCACATTATTGGATCCATGACCTACATCTCGAATTTGGCTAGTTAAACAGGCACACACAGCTACACCTGCTCCAGCTCTGCAATGAGACACAGATCCAACAAGCTCCCACCTGAAATGAGAGAAGAGAAAGAATGTTATTTTTTTTAAAAAAATACATTTTTATTGATTTTAGAGAGGAAGAAAGAAGGAGAGATAGAAACATCAATGATGACAGAGAATCATTGATTGGCTGCCTCCTGCGCACCCCCCACTTGGGATCAAGCCCACAACCCAGGCATGTGCCCTTGACCAGAACTGAACCCGGGATCCTTCAGTCCGCAGGTCAATGCTCTATCCACTGAGCCAAACTGGCTAGGGCGAAAGAATGTTATCTTAAAAGAAAGCATGATTTACTTTATTCAAAACTGCCTATCATGGGACTGGTTTTGAAAGACACCAAGCTTCCTAAGGGAGACAAGATATCCCAAATGCTTTATATTAACCCCATGTGGCAGCATTTTAGCACCATGAAGTAATCAGTTACTGGAAGATCCCATTGAAGTGTAGAGAAAACAAAGTTACCTATTCAGCACTGGATCAAATGCTTCCACTGTATTTAAGTATGCATTGCCATTATGACCACCAACTGCAAAGATTTTGCCCATCACTGTTGCGATCCCCACTCCACCCCTGGGAGTGGTAAGTGCTGCTACATAATCCCACTTGTTGCTTCGAGGGTCATACCGCTCAACCGAACTCAGAGGAGAATTATCATCAAAACCACCTATATGAAGGAAAAAATTTTAAAAGCATTAAATTTCATAGAAATTACTGCTAAGTCTTAATTCAATAGCTTCTACAAAACAAATCTTTTAAAAACATTTTAGGAAACAGAAAAAATCAGAAAAAAAATCATCTCAAAATCTATTACCACTCCCAACTTCTGTTAAGACATATTTTCTATAATTCATGATAAATGAAATTGTATTTTACCTTAATACTAGGATTCAAAATCTTAAAGTAAGAAAAACTGGAGTCCCTGTATCTAAGCAGAGAACATAAAAGCAAAAAAAACACACAGACATTTATATAATTTTCCCTTAGCTTCCTAGGGGCAAGCAAGACAGCACCGGGATTCCCTTCTGTGTGTACACATGTGCATTATATTTTGAATAGTAACAGGGCTTGAGAAGAGAATAAACTATACTAAGTCATTTGACTCATTTAGATATAAGTTAAAGTTTTCCAACTACTTAATACCATAATTGCCATAATAATTAGAGATGGTAAACTATGACTGAATTCTTACCAGTTTTTGCCCAAACTACATCTTCATGCTACATACTCTAGGTCAAGCATGTCAAACTCACAACCCACGGGCCGCATGCCTCATTTATTTGGCCTGTGTTAGCTTTTGAGTTTGGCATGTTTGCTATAGATCATTCTGACAATATTACTTATAATGTTTCTGAGGGTTAGACGAAGACTGTTATTTTAACAGTGCTCTTTCCTTAAAAATAAATGTGTCTCGCCCAGGTGGTGTATCTCAGTGGATTGAGCATTGACCCTTGGACCAAGAGGTCCTGGGTTTGATTCCTAGTGAGGATGCATGCCCGGGTTGCGGGCTCCATCCCCAGTAGGGGGGCATGCAGGAGGCAGATCAATTATTTGCTCTCAGCATTCATGTTTCTATCTCTCTCTCCCTCTTCCTTCCTCTCTGAAATAAAAATATATTTTTTAAAATAAAAATTTCAAAGCAGAGGAAAAGAGGATGCAATGATGCATGCAGTGACTAGCTCTCTGAACTCTTTTCTTCCTCTGTAGAGGAAGGGTTTACTAATCCTAATATAGCCACCTATTTATTGGGTAACTACAAAGTACCAGATTTGAGATGTTTAATATATATTGCCTCTAATTCTTAAAAAGAATTCTAAAAGATAGGCATTATTACTCCCATCTCTTGGCCCTTTAAAACCTTAGTACTGGAAGGGAGTAGACCAGAAGTAGCATCAATAATCACTTGGGAACTGTTAGAAATACAGAATCTGGGCCCCTCCTTTGCAGTCTAACAATATCTCCATACTATTCACATGCATATTAAAGTTTGAGAAAGCACTGTCCTATGGTTCCTTCCAACTCTACAATTCAGTAAGTCAAAAAGCAATTAAGAAGAAGCCAATACCTATTATGCATATGAAATAACTATTGGTTTGCTTAGTCAACATAATTCCCTTGGGATGAGAAAACATGTCTTAGATCTTTAAAGATTTTTGCAAAGCACATTCATTTAATTTGTGTCATTAGATGAAAAAAAATATATCTCATTTAAATGTAACTTCTTACTTTAGATATACTTGCTACTCCTAGTAAAAATATGGAGTTAGAAGTTTTAAACATGAATGAGGAAGATGTAAACAACAAACCATGAATGTGAATCCTAAGAATTCAAAAGTAAACCTTAGGACTGATTCCACTTGAACCTAAATGCAAATAATTTGTGTTATGTTGTTTTATAACACTACTAGATGCCCGGTTCATGAAATTCATGCATGGATAGGGTCCCTAGGCCTGGCTGGCAATCAGAGCCAATCAGGGCCTTCCGGCTGCTGGCCAGGGGCCTTCCTTTGTCCCCCGTGCCACCCCCTGGTGGTCAGCACACATCATAGCGAGTGATTGAACTCCCGGTCTCCCAGTCAAACTCCCGAGGGGACACTTTGCATATCAGCCTTTTACATACACACACACACACACACACACACACACACACACACACTAGAGGCCTGGCGCATGAAATTTGTGCATGGGTAGGGTCCTTAGGCCTGGCCTGCAATCAGGGCCCAGCTTCCCTAGCTGCTGGCAGCTGGCCCCGCCTCCTGCCGCTGATGCCAGTTGCCCTCTGTGTGTGGGACGATCAGGGCCCCACTCACCTGCACCCGCCTTGGCCTGGCGCTGCCCACATCCACCGCCACCCACCCCTGGTTCCCCATTCCCCATCAGACGATCGGAGCCTGCCAGCCAAGGGGAGGGACTGAGAGGTTGGCCTGCTGGCTCCCATCGGGTGCGGGGTCTGAAGGCTGGGGGCAGTCCTGTGTTGAGCATTTGCCCCCTGGTGGTCAGTGTGCGTCATAGTGACTGG
>NW_005366245.1:563208-570421 GCF_000412655.1 Myotis brandtii | reverse complement strand
ATACATACACACACACACACACACACACACACACAAGATTATTGTATATCCTGTAATAAATTAGACCAGAGAAATATTATCTACTCACCAACAACATATAAACAACCATGGAGATCACTGACTCCATTGCCTGCTCTTCGTTGACCCATCTCTTTAAGTTCTATCCACTTATCCAGATGTGGATCATATCTCTCCACACTAGATAGAGAAGCTACTCCGTCATTGCCACCTACTGCATAAACGTGGTTCTATGTAAAGAGAAAATAAAAAACATATCACATTAGTTTTTTAACTGATTTATACATTATCCTAAGAGTAAATCAGAATCTTGAAAGAAAGCAGCATTTCATGAAATAATATGGTGTATAATCAACATGTGCATACTGAAGATATGAATATCCCAGATCATTCCTTATTTGGTTAGGGATATGATGCAATGCAGTCCAATGAGCAAGTTGCCATATAACTTACTACTAGAGCCACAGAGCCAACTCCTCCACGGGGAGTAATCATTGGTGCCACTGTACTCCATTGATCACATTCTATGTCATATCTCTCCACGTAGTTGAAGCAAGTGTTGTCATCTAGCCCTCCAATTGCATAAATTGGGCCTCCTAAGGAGGCTAAGGCAATTCCTCGCCTGCAAAGACAATAAAACAAATTTTAGCCTCTGGGTTTGTTTTCAGAAAACAGGTAGCAAATAAAAGAAAAATTGTGCTAATACAAGTCATTCATCATGTTAAACTTCAATGTGTCGCACCCCCCCCCCACCCAATTATATTTAGATTTATCGAAGCTTCTCAATAGATGGCTACAGGGTTGCAAGTCTATGTGAGCAGTGCCCTCTGAAGTTTTATAATGCACAGCCTACATGGATTACTTTAAACTCATATGAAGTAATAAAGTTAAAGCCCAACAAAATACATTAAATGAAGTCCAAAACATTCAATAAGTAAAATACAGTTGCATTGAGAGGTTGATGAACTGACAAATGGTTTACTATGAAGGTTAGAAGTCAAAGAAGTCAATGATTAAATTAATATAATCAGCAGAGCACATTTTGTTGCAGGGTTTCATTATATCACATTTAAAAGACATCAACTTTTATTTTTTTAAGATATATTTTATTGTTTTTAATTAAATCTTTATTGTTCAGATTATTACAGTTGTTCCTCTTTTTTCCCTCATAGCTCCCCTCCACCCAGTTCCCACCCCACCTTCTGCCCTTACACCTGCCAATGTCCTCATCCATAGGTGTATGATTTTTGTCCAGTCTCTTCCCGAACCCCCCACACCCCTTTCCCCTTGAGAATTGTCAGTCCACTCCCTTTCTATGTCCCTGATTCTATTATATTCCCCAGTTTATTCTGTTCATCAAATTATTTATCTTCTTAAAGGATACCTTTCAGCATTTCATATAATACTGGTTTGGTGGTGATGAACTCCTTTAGCTTTTTCTTATCTGTGAAGCTCTTTATCTGACCTTCAATTCTGAATGATAGCTTTGCTGGATAAAGTAATCTTGGTTGTAGGTTCTTGCTATTCATCACTTTGAATATTTCTTGCCACTCCCTTCTGGCCTGCAAAGTTTCTGTTGAGAAATCAGCTGACAGTCGTATGGGTACTCCCTTATAGGTAACTGACTTTTTTTCTCTTGCTGCTTTTAAGATTCTCTCTTTGTCTTTTGCTCTTGGCATTTTAATTATGATGTGTCTTGGTGTGGTCCTCTTTGGATTCCTTTTGTTTGGGGTTCTCTGCACTTCCTGGACTTGGAAGTCTATTTCTTTCACCAGGTAGGGGAAGTTTTCTGTCATTATTTCTTCAAATAGGTTTTCAATATCTTGCCCTCTCTCTTCTTCTGGTACCCCTATAATTCTGATGTTGGTACGCTTGAAGTTGTCCCAGAGGCTCCTTACACTATCTTCGTATTTTTGGATTCTTTTTTCATTTTGCTTTTCCGGTTGGGTGTTTTTTGCTTCTTCGTATTTCAAATCTTTGACTTGATTCTTGCGATCCTCTGGTCTGCTGTTGGGAGTCTGTATAATATTCTTTATTTCAGTCAGTGTATGCTTAATTTCTAGTTGGTCCTTTATCACAACATCGAGGGTCTCACTAGATTTCTTAAGGATCTCAATACATTTATCGGCGGTTTCCATAAAATTCTTAAAAAACCTTATAAACGTGGTTTTGAACTCTATATCCAGTCGTTTGCTGTCCTCCATTTCTGTCATTTGTGACCTGTTTCTTTGTCTTCGCATTTTGTCTGCTTCCCTGTGTTGGTAGAGTGGTTTTGTGTGCTAGGTGTCCTACAGGGCCCAGTGGCTCAGCCTCCCCAGTTACCTGAGGTGGACACTCTTGGTGCACCCCCTTGTGGGCTTTGTGCACAGTCTTGTTGTAGTTATGCCTTGATTGTTTTAGGTGTCACTGGGAGGAATTGACCTCCAGGCCAATTGGCAGTGAGAATCAGCTGTGTCTGCAGTGGGAGAACTTCTGTGCTGAAGACACCCTTCTGGGGCAAGACTTGCTTCAGTGGGGCTTTGGTGCTCACTGAGTCTGCCCCCTGAGTGTGTCCCTTATGGATCTGAGGAGTTGTAATCTGGATGGTCCCACTCTGACCACTGGGTATACTGGCTCTTGGATCTCAAGGAGGTGCTAATTTAGCCTCTGCCTGAGGCTACCCAGCAGGAGCTACGGAGAGATCTGCAACTTCCTTTTCTTTGTTTGGAGGTGCCTAGATGAGGCCCAGCTGTGAAGCAATGCAAGCTGCTTTGGGGCCTTGGGCCTTCTTTTGGAAGTTCTGGGTCTGTCTGACCCAGCTGCAGTTTGTTAGGTAGTTTTAGATTGCAAAGGGTCAGTCCATTCATATGCAAAAGCCTCTGTGCACAGCTTGGGTGGGGCGGGGTCTCAGGGAATCAACAGGGCGGAGCAAACAGCTATGGCTGATCCTCAGCCCTGCCCTAACAGGACCCAGGTCTCACTGTTCCATGGTAATTGCTGCAGGTGCCTCTGAGAGAAAGCCGCCCTCGAGTTCTGCCCAATGCCAGACAGTCCAGTTTCTCCCCGTATGAGTCTGGGACGCCAGAGATTCGCCCGGACCTGGCGTTCAGAGCAGTCGGGAGCTTGTGTCTCCCTCCCGATTGAAAAAGACAGCTGTGTCCTCAGTTGCCAGCCCTTTCCGCATGCGCCTCCGTACCTCTGCACTTTACTTCCACACCACACCTCCTCTGAGTCTCGGTGTGCTTTTCTCTTTCCTTCTAGTTGTAGAATTTCCACTCGGCCAGCCTTCCTGTGGTTCTGGATGATGTACGTTTTGTCTTTTAGTTGTTTTTTTGAAGTGGTTGTGCAAGGCAGCAATTTCTGGTGTTTACCTATGCCGCCATCTTGGTTTTTCCAAAAGACATCAACTTTTATATTACATCCTTTTTATCACATTGCTTTACTTATGTAGGGCATTTATTTCTCTTTTTGGAAAGTAAGAGACTTAGCCTATGTTAAAAACTAATTCGCAGCCTGGTATGTGTGGCTCAGGTAGTTGAGCAATGACCTATAAACCAGAAGGCCAGGGTTCGATTCCAGTCGGGGTATATGCCCAGATTGCGGACTCGATCCCTAGTAGGGGGTGTGCAGAAGGCAGCCAGTTGATGATTCTCTCTCATTGTTGATATTTCTATCTCTCTTTCCCTCTCCCTTCCTCTCTGAAATCAATAAAAATATATTTTTAAAAAACAACTAATTCACAGTAACAATGATCAGAAAAAGATTACATAGCCTGGCCAGTGCAGCTCAGTGGTTGAGCATCAACCCATGAACCAAAAGGCCATGGGATCGATTTCTGGTCAGGGCACATGCCTGGGTTATGGGCTCGAACCCCAGTAGGGGCTGTGCAGGAGGCAGCAGATCGATGATTCTCTCTCATAATTGATGTTTCTCTCTCTCCCTCTCCCTTCCTCTCTGAAATCAATAAAAATATATTTTAAAAAAATAAAAAGATTACATAAACTTCTTTAAAAACACATTGCAGCAATCTAAAACTATTATGTCACAGACTTGGTATGTACTTTGGATAAATTAGTGTATCTTATAAATCTCTACCACCTTGCTTCTTCATCTGTACCCCATTTGAGACAGGAGTAAAAACAGTGCTTAGGTAAAGCACTAAGAACAGTGACTGACCCATATTTAGTGCTATGTATTAGCTATTGTTACTGGTGAGAGCAGCTGTTCTACTGAGTTTCTAACTCTAAGTTTACCAAAAGAGTATCAAAGGAAAGAATTCTTAAGAATAATGTCGTCATTCATTTTGTCATATTAAACTCTTTTGAGTATAAAGCAATGACTTATAAAATACACCTGGTAGCAGAATACAAGTCAGAAAGTTAAAGAATGAGGGCAATTCTGTATGTCACTGCTTGTTTGACAACAGAGGGGAACACTTGGAAAAAAACCTGAGAGTGGTCTCTAGGAGCTGAGGGTAAGCCCTGGCCAATGGCCAGTAAAAATGAGAAAGTCAGTCCTACAATCACAAGGAACAAAATTCTATCAATAACCTAAGTGACCTTGGAAACAGTTTCTCCCCCAGAGCCTCCAGATAAGAGCCTAGCCCCGCCTATACCTTGATTTTGGCCTCATAAGACCCTAAGTGGAAAACCCAGTCAAACCTGCTGGATATCTGACCCATGGAACTGTGAGCCAATAAATGAGTGTTGTTTTGTATGGCTAAGTTTGTGATACAGAGAAATTGAAAACTAACAGGCCTATCACAAGACAAACAAAAATTTCATTCTGTTCACTATCTTGTTTTGCCTAATGCAGAAAATCACATCACTATACATATCAGATGCTTAAGCAGGAACCATCCTTGCCTCTGCCTTAGTCTTCTTTCTAGCTCCCAAGCCTAACTCATCATTAAATCTTGTTGACAGTATACTTCTGAACTCTCTCTCAAATATGTTTTCTTTCCTCTATTCCACCTTGTACTACTTAAGTCCCAGCCACCATTATTTCTTGGCTGAAATATTATAATAATCCTTTTGGTCTCCCAGACTATTTTCACTTTCACTCTGGTCCTTCTCAAATTCCTTCTCCATTTCATATGCAGGGGATCTTAGAGATGAAAAATGTGATTCTATTGTCCCCTTGCTATTAAAAATCGTGTTCGTGTGCACGTGTGTGTGTGTGTGTGTGTGTGTGTGTGTGTGTGTATTTCAAAGCCCACTAGATAAAGTAAATTTTGGCAAACCTGAAAGGCCCTTTCTTTGCCTACTGTTTCAGCCTTATTTCTTGACACTATCCCTTTGATCTCTCACCCATACTTGACACCTTTCATGCTCTCTGCGCTACTTCACCTCTAAATTTTCGAAGATTTTTCATCTCTTTCCACCCACCACCACTTAAACTAGGCTAAATTATTCTATCCCTTCAGACCTTAGGTTAAATGGGACTTCATTAAGATCTTTTCCACTCTCCAGCACCCTTTACTTTTCCTGTGCTCACATTACTACTACCCTTGTAATCATGTCTTTATTTGTAGTATTTTCCCTTCTAGAGTGTAAGCTCTATGGAAGTGGGGCCGTTGGCTGCCTTATTTACTGCTGTATCTTTAGCACTTGGTATGTCTTACAATGGTCACTTAAATGGTGTTTGTTGAATAAATAAATCAACCCCTGGATATGCTCTGTTAGGATGAAGAGTTTCAATAAAACCACAGGTTAAACCAATACCAGTGTCCATGTTAGTGGAAAGATGAAAAAGAAGAGGGGGAAAGTAAAGAAACCCAGATATTTTATATGTGACTATGATCTTGAAATGCACACTGAAAAAATGATTTGGGGGAATACAAATTGTTAGCAAATAATATGACAAAATAACTGCAGTTCTATTATTTTTATAGTTGGAGAGCTATTGTAAAGTGCTCAGGGCATATTTTAAAAGATTAAAGAAATTCATTGCTATTATGCTAGAGAAGTTTCACTCAATTCTTGGCTAAAAACTAGCCAACTCCCTTATTTTAATTAATGCACTACAATTTAAATATTATTTGTAGTTAGCACATAGCATAAATCAAACCCTATTAAAGTATTAAAATGCCACTTGTAGACAAGTGAGAGATAATAGCATATTTTTTTTTAAAATATATTTTATTGGTTTTTTTACAGAGAGGAAGGGAGAGGGACAGAGAGTTAGAAACATCGATGAGAGAAACATCGATCAGTTGCCTCCTGCACACTCCCTACTGGGGATGTGCCCGCAACCAAGGTACATGCCCTTGACCAGAATCGAACCTGGGACCCTTGAGTCCGCAGGCCAACACTCTATCCACTGAGCCAAACCGGTTAGGGTGATAATAGCGTATTTTAAGGTCAGCTTTCTTCCCTAGAATTCTTTCTCCTCATGAGAAGAAAAAGGCTAAAAATCTCTTTTAAAAATAACTCTTTCACAGTTCCATCTAATCTTTTATACTTACAACACATGAAAAATATTCAGTTAAAAACACTTCATATTAAATTGATAGATAATAGAAAATTAGTTGGCAAAGTATCCCATGTGCAATTTAACTTAAAATTGCTTGTTTTGGTAAAAAGCAAATGCTGGTACAGTTTACAAACTATACAAGCCATAATGTCTGAAGTTAGGTTTTGTCTGTTGAATACTTATTCAGATAGCCCTTTTTCTTTCCTTTATCCCATTTTCACTCTGAAACAAAGAGGCAGAATTACTGTAGTATCTAGGTTTATATACAGTGTTAAGCTGTTTTTGAAATCCTCACCCTGTTTGCTGAATTTTAAATTTAAAAAAGAAAAAGAACAAGTAATCCAATTCAAGCTGTAAAAATATGTTACTTTTCTGACATATACATACATAATTCCAGTCACTGGGAGGTATTATATATAGTATGCTCCATTACTATTATATTGATCTATAAATAAATATTCATTCCTTCCTTCTAAAGCACCATACATCTCTTTAAATATCTAGATATTCTCTTAAGTGCTCATGTTTCCAGACCAAAACCCTTCAACAATGTTTTATATGACAGTTTTCAGAACTCTTACTAACCTACTAGTCTGTAGTTACATTTCCAACAATTTTTGTGCACCCCCATCTATATATATTCCTATCTAATAATAGACAAACATGGTAATTAACCATAACTTCACTACCCTTCCCATTGGCTAATCAGCGAGATATGCAAATTAACTGCCAACCAAGATGG
>NW_005366245.1:552973-562073 GCF_000412655.1 Myotis brandtii | reverse complement strand
TGGATCAGGCCTAACCCGGCAGTTGGACATCCCCTAAGGGGTCCCAGATTGGAGAGGGTGCAGGCTGGGCTGAGGGCCCCCCCCCCCCCCCCGAGTGCACAAATTTTTGTGCACCGGGCCTCTAGTAAAAACATAAAAGACTGGACAGCAGATTGACTGGTTGCTATGACATACACTGACCACCAGGGGGCAGATGCTCAACGCAGAAGCTGTCCCCAGCCCACAGGCCCAGATCGCCTGATCAGGGCCTGCCAGCCAACCTCTTAGTCCCTCCCCTGGCCAATAGGCTCCGATCGCCATATAGGGAACAGGGAACTGGGGGAGGGGAGGAGTGGCGGCAGATGCGGGTGGTGCCAGACCAAGGTGGGTGCGAGCAAGTGGGACCCCGATCACCCTGCCAGTTGCCCCACACACAGAGGGCAACCTGCAGTAGTGGCAGGGGGCGGGGTAGGCCAAGCCTAGGGACCCTACCCGTGCACAAATTTTGTGTGCCGGGCCTCTAGTATACCATAATTATTTTCAAAGTAAAAACATATATTACTCTACAGATGATGTTCACTATAGAACATCCACTCAAAATAAATTTAAAATTATTAAATTAAAATTGTAGAGTCTCATTTTGTATTCCCACACCCCAACTGATATTACATAGCCTACTTTTTGAAACCACAGCTATAGATATGGACAAATCAGCATAAAGAACAGTACAACTATATACAATCTCCATTGATCCAAAGGCTTCAATTCGCTTAATGTAGGAAACTATATTATATTCGCTTTTTCCTTTCTTCTTTTTTTTTTTTTTTTAGAGCTGTGCCTTTAGATTGGTTCAGGTACTTTTTCCATATGAAACAAAATCACAAACCTGACTTCCCACTGTGTTGTACTGGTGTAATTGATTTTTTTAAAACACGTCAAGCAGGTTTTATCTGTAACTCTAATTTTAATATTTTTAAGGTTTGCCTCTATATCTAGAGTATGTTTGGTCTACTACATTTTTGAATGCTGATTTTGTCACATATTAGCTATCCTTCCACTTTAGAATATCTAAAAATTTGGTTTTTGAGTCTTTTAAAAAATTCTGAATGGGCTAGTCAACATTTACTAAGTCATGTTACTAAAAAATCTTCCTCCCCTTTAAAGTGATCCACTTATCAACATATATTTTAATTTACTGTAGATGAAGATTTTAACTATTAATACTCATAATGATTAAAAATAATGAATAGAAATTGTGGGGTATTTTATCATGTTAAAATACATATAGCTTAGTCCTAAAACCATTCTCCTAATAGGGAAACACCAGGACATTTCCATTAAGATCAGAAACAAGGCAAAAACACCTATCTCTGTTTCTATTCACACTGTATTAGATTATTAACCAATACAATTAGAAAAGAAAAACCATTAGAAGCACAAAAATATGTGAAAAAACAGGCAAAAGTTGAATGAGGCCTACAGATTAGTGAACAGTTTTGTATTGATGTTCATTTCCTGGTTTCAATCACTGCCCTGTGATGGTTTAAGATGTCAACATTACGGGATTTGGGTGATGAGCACACAGCAGGTCTTCTCTGCCTCAGCACTCCTGGCTTTTGGGGCCAGATCATCTGTATTGTGGGAGACTCCTGTGCATTTACAGGATCTTTAGCAGCATCGTTGGCCTCTCCCAATAAGATACCAGAAGCAACTCCCCCAACCTCCCTGCCCCCAACCCAAGTTGTGACAACCAACTATGCTGACCTACCTCTTTGTGTTCATTGATGCCTTCATCATCCATTTATTATTGAGAGGGTCAAACATCTCCATGCTACCTAAATGCTCATTTCCATCATGTCCACCCACAGCATACACTTTACCTGCCAGACAGAGAAGTATTTTCATTTGATTCCAAATAAACTGACAGTTATTTACATGTATAATCAACATATAATAGAAGAGAATAATAATTTTTCACAAGTATTCTTCTGTTCAACATTATGATCAATGTCACTTTTGTAGTTAAATGGAAATAAATGTGAGCTTCTACTTAATAAAATGCCTGGAATGTGCTGTTCCACATGAAGTTATTTAAATGCTCAAACACTATCCCTCAGGTTTCCCAACTTTTTATTATTTAGTAGATGAAATCATGCTTTTAAAGAATGTTTTATAAAATGAAAAAATGCTCTTATGTTACATAAAGAAAATATAAAACAACACAATATGATAAAACTTTTTCTAAATGAAATAAAAGTACACAAAAAATTGGAAAGATTATATATCAAAATGTTAACTGTGATAGTTTTGGGGTGTTCGGGTTATAGATGATTCTTATTAAAATGTTTTCATATTTTCTAAAAAAAATTTACATGCTTATAATCAGAATAAAAGTGATTTTTTAAAAATCTAACAATTTATCCATGGTTTTCTACAATTAATCATTTTCAGTAACCAGTAAAAAAAAATCTAATTTCAATAATAATTAGATGGGTATAGAAAAAAGCTGGTATGTGTTTATTATTTGGGTTCAAGAAACATTTTTCTTTAGTTTGATTCTTTTGCAAATATAATTCACAGTAGTTTATTTTAACCCCCTTTCTCCTGGATACTCATTTCCTGTAAAGCAACTATATGCAAGAGATTGTACACTGAGCATCAATGGGCATAAAGCAAGTAAATACCACCAAAATATATTAAAACATATTTCTTATAGAAAGAATTATCAAAGTTCAAATAGTTTAAAAGAGCATTTATGATCATGTGATGTGACTTAAGACAAGAATGAACCCACCTTCCACCGAGATTACACCCACGTGTCGCCTTCGACTATTCATTTCTGGTCCAAAGAACCAACTGTTTTTGTTGATAGAATAGCATTCAATACTGCGAAAAGGGTCACCAGATCCACCTCGACCACCCACACAAAACAGCACACCTAAAGGTAAAGCCACAAAATAGAGGTCAAAATCACAGTTCCCTAATTTTTAAAAAATTAGTATGGAAAAAAATATTTAGGAAGTCAAAAATTTGATTACTGGCAAAGAAAGTGGGTAGCAGTCAATGTTACTACGTTACTAGAATCTAATTTTCTTTTTTGTTTTTCCTCATTTGAATTTCTCAAAGAATAGGATACATTAGCCACCCCCACTTCCCAACATCCCATTACAATATGGTTTAGATCAGTGATGGCGAACCTTTTGAGCTCGGCATGTCAGCATTTTGAAAAACCCTAACGTAACTCTGGTGCCGTGTCACATATAGAAATTTTTTGATATTTGCAACCATAGTAAAACAAAGACTTATATTTTTGATATTTATTTTATATATTTAAATGCCATTTAACAAAGAAAAAATCAACCAAAAAAATGAGTTCGCGTGTCAGAGGTGTCGTAGGTTCACCATCACTGGTTTAGATCCTCACCCACTATGCAAAATTGCTCTTGCTAAGGTCCTAACAAGATCCAGTGAACTCTTGTTAATTTCTTACTGAACACAACTGCAATACCAATCACTCTGTTTTTTGAGAAACTCCTTAAACTCTCTTAGTTTCCCTAATATCAAAGTCTCCTTTTGTGTCTAATCATTTCTTTCCTATGTTTTCCATGTTTTATCCTTAGCCTACTTCTCACATACATCATGCTCAAGCATCAAGTGTATTCCTCTATTTTAAATTCCATCTGTATGATAATGCCTTCCAATTTATATTTCTAAGCCATATTTCCACTTGATGTCCTATGGGCACCCAAACCCAACATGTTCAAAAGGATCTGGCTTCCTCTCTTACCTACCCCTCTTCCTTCCTCTCCCTCTCTATTTCCACTGCCACTGCCTGAGTGCAGGCCCTCGTCAGCTATGATGACCCCCAACTACTGCAAGATCCCGTCCTCTCTTATCACTTAGTAGTCTTTTTGCTTTCGGACTGTAACAGAGCAATCTAATTAAAAGTTCTTTCAACAGCTCTTCATTACCTACATTAGTAGTTTCTTTCAAATGTTAGCAATGCCACTAAATTGTACATTTAAAAATAGCAATTTTAATGTTATGCAGGCATACCTGCGAGATACTGCATGTCTAGTTCTGCAATAAAGCCAGCATCACAATAAAGCCAGTCACACAAATTTTGTTGGTTTCCCAGTACATATAAATGTTGTTTACACTATACTATATAGTCTATTAAGTATGCAATAGCATTATGTCTAAAAACTGTACACAACTAAATTTAAAAATACTTTATTGCTAAAAAATGCTAACCATCATCTGAGCCTTCAGCAAGTCATAATCCTTTTTTTTGGCAGCGGGTCTCACCTTTACTTTGCCAAAAAGGAAAAAAAAAAAGTGCAATGTCAGCGAAGTGCAATAAAATGTGGTATCCTTACATATTTACCACAATTAACAAGAAACTGAAATTTTAGTGTGGTCCAGAATCACCCCAAAGGCATAAAACACTGACTCTGGGGCCCTGAGTTTCTGATTCAGTAGGTTTGTGGTAGGTCCAAGATTGTGTTTCAAACAAGTTGCCAAGTGAATGCTGACGCTATTGGTCCAAGGGCCACCACTTCCTTCACACACTGAGAAACTTCCCTACAAGATCAAGCCTTAGCACAGCATAACAGCATGCAGTGCCTAACCCGATCTTCTCCCTCTCTTTCTCTTAAAACTTCAAGCTCCTGCAACAGGCATGTAGTTGTGCTCATCCTCGAAGTGATCTATTATAGCGACATTTGTCACCAGAAGCGAAGCCAGGTTAAGACTGTGTGCTAAGTATTTATGCACTAAGAAGGACTAGCACTGTGCCTGGCATACAGTAGGCATTCAGTACATGTAAAATGAACAGAATATCCCTTTCCCTAACTGGCACCCAGAAAAACATCTATGTATTATTAAAAACTAAGCCTGAGGTTTACTTTTTTATAAAACCTTTTCTGATCCTCGAAAGGTAAAAATAACCACTCTTTTCTTTGTGCTTCCCACTATGCCTTATGATTGTATCAAAGTGTTTGTAATACTTTACATTTATTTATTTACATGTCTATTTCCCTAGATCAGACTGCAAGTACTCTCAGCATTTCTAATGCTCAACCTAGAATCCAGCACGTGGTAGGCACTGAATAAATGTTTGCTGAATGATTATGTAAATGCATGATCAGAACTGCGTGCACTCTTTTCCAACTAATTCAATATTTTAAGTCGTAGAAATTTAAAGTTGGAAGTGACTTTAAAAATCATATAGTCAAAATTGTTTATAAATAAATCAAGGCCTTCAGAGATTAAGAAATCTGCCCAGCCCTGGCTGGTGTGCTCAGTGGTTAGTGTTGGCCCAGGCACTCAAGGGTTGAGGGTTTGATTCCCAGTGAAGGGCACATATGTGGGTTGCAGGTTCGACCTCAGTCCTGGTAAGGGTGCGGGCAGGAGGCAACCAATCGATGTATTTCTCTCACATCAATGTTTCTCTTTCTCTCTCTCTCCCTCTCCACCCTTCCTCTCTCCCTCTCTCCTTCTCTTTCCCCTTCACTCTCTCTAAAAATCAATGGAAAAATATCCTCAGGTGAGGATTAACCAAAAAAAAAGAAATCTGTCCAATATATAGATATTTAATGGCAGTGATGGAATTATAATGCCAGAATGTAATCCCAATCATTGATAAGATTTTCTTTAAATGGAAATCAGTATTTCAGCTTCACAGTTAACCTATATGATGTGGAAGAAAACGAAGAATGAAGCAAAAAGATCAGGATGCAAATCCTTTCTCTGCTATTTCTCTATGTGGCCTTGAGCATACTTTTAGCCTCTCTGATTCTTAGTTTCCTCATCCATAAAATGGAATAACACTAGCTATCTCCTAATGAGAACTGAGTCATTTACTAAAACCTGCTTCATTAAGTTCTTGCAATCATGTAAGGGATCGTGTATATGAGGACTCAGCATATGTTGGGCATATAACACAGTGGTCGGCAAACTGCGGCTCGCGAGCCACATGCGGCTCTCTGGCCCCTTGAGTGTGGCTCTTCCTAAGCCTTAGGAGTACCCTAATTAAGTTAATAACAATGTACCTACCTATATAGTTTAAATTTAAAAAATTTGGCTCTCAAAAGAAATTTCAATCGTTGTACTGTTGATATTTGGCTCTGTTGACTAATGAGTTTGCCGACCACTGCTCTAAGGCAATCAGATACTAATCATCTTACAATCAAGTCTGGGCATACATACCCAACCCTCAAATACAACAAAGATCCTTCCAGCAGAGTTGATAAACGAGTAATTTAATTACCAGCAGTATGCTTCCTTGGTGTAGTCCGAACAGAGTATTCAAAGTCAGGTACTGCTCTGCTACTCAAGTGAAGGTGGTAATTTCTTGCTTCATCCAATAAATCTCTACATTTTAGATTTTGCTTGACAATCTGTTCTTTTGCCACAACACCCATAAGGAAATCCACCGGCAACAGCGGCAAACGAACCTAAGATCATGAACAGTTATGGATATAAAATTTAAGTTGTAACTGGATAGCTCATCCTCCACTTTCACTGCAGCATATTACCCTTTTAAAACTCATTTACTATGTCATAAAGACTTAAAGTACAATGTGCCTAGTTCTAAAGCAATTTCTAGTACCAGTCTGCACTAATGAAAGCAGATTATATGCTAAATGTATTATCCCCTTTTAAGTACAGCTTTAAGTAGACTAAATAAATAATATTCATTCAATAATATTCATTCAAATTTCTTCCAAAATGGTACTGTCATGATTAGAAGACCCCTTGCTGCTAAAGAAAAGGCACAATCAAAACAAAACTCTGTGCTTTGCTGTTTTCCCCCTTAAAGCTAAGACTGAACACATGAAAATGTGATCTATTTCTGAAACACACAAACATTCAGATCTGAAAATTGATTTGTTTTCTTCAAATCAATTACCTTAGAAGATTATATACTAACTCAAGAATGCATACCCTCTTTATGGAGAGGCACTCACTTTTCCTCTCTTAAAAGAAGCATTGATTTTCCAGTGGAGCAAAGGCATGATCAAACCAGGCAATACAATTTTGAGTTAAAAGCATGCACACACACACAAAAATAAGATACAGCTGCAAGATAATGAAACTTTTTGTTTGTTTTTGTTGACAAACTTATTTTCAAAGTAATTCTAATGCCTATTTATCTTCCTAAGTAACCCCTGTTGACAGTAAAAATAAATGACTAAAATAGAGATACATTTCTGAGATTTAAAAAGTAAAACTGTGGTGAGGGAAGAAAATGGAAAAGTTATATCTTGTAGTTCTTTCCAGAACAAATCTATATGCAGAGAATGATATTTCTAAATCAAATGTAACAAATTCAGATTTACTGTTAAACAGTATAATAAATAGGAAAGTTAAGAGTCAAAGCCATTTTCACATTGTTTTACATCAAGTGATAATTTACACCTTTCATGACAAGTGAAACATGTTGATTTGCTTCCAAATCATTCATTTCTATACACAATCTTATTTCAGTCCCTACCTGTGCAAGCGTTTCATCCAACCATTTGGAATGATGCTGAGGATTGGCAAGAAGCCACTTGATGGCTGCATTATAGACCTGTTTTTCATTCTCAATATTTAGATCACTGGAGGACAAAAGCTTATGGAGATGCTGGGGTGACACACTTACAAAGTCTTCACACTCCACTACTTCAGTAAAGTGCTCACAGGCATACTGATCCGCCATGTCCATCAAGTCTATTCGATTGTGACTTTCCGCAAAGGCTCTTACCGCCAAGCAATTGGAGGGATGAAAATGTAACTTCATGTATTCACAGCAAGCTCTAGCCACCAGTTCCACCTGCAGAATGCAGGCTGCATATAAGAGAGGCTGGACGTTGTCAACAGTCAGAGTGAGCCGTGAAGAATAGACAAACTTTACCAGGTCTTCTATTGCATCGCCATCAAAATCTCTAATCTCAATCACTGTCTGCTTGGCTTCAGCCATTTCAGAGAGAAACATGGCTCTGAAGTAGGGAATAACGCAAGCCAATACCAGTTTGTGACAAGAGATTAACTTTGAGCCAACCTGTTCCAAACAAACAAAACGGGACTCAGTTTAATAACACAGCTAGTTTTAAATCAGCATCAACCATATGCTGTAGTGGGGACAATAACTCCAGACAAATTTAGTGCATTTGTTTTAACAATGTAATGCTTTGGCCACTTTTATTTTTTTTTTTTGAATTTGCAATTTATTTATTTTTTTATTTAACTAGTGACCAAGTGCACAGGTTCGTGCACATTGAAAGGAAATTATTATTAGAAGGTGGCTGGTGGGGCAGGACTGGGTGAGAAGGGCTAGACACACCCCAGAGCCAACATCCTGCAGTCCCTCCCCGGCCACCGCATTTGGGGTGGCACCGTGACTCAAAGGGCATCTGTGGAGTGAGCAGGGTCCCTCCGGCAGGTGGGGTCCCTTGGCCTGGCCTGTGGGGATCAGGCTGAAACTGGCTCTCCAACATCCCCTGAGGGGTCCTGGAGTGCGAGAGGGCACTCTGCAAAGCTGCTGTTGTACGGGGTGTGCAACGCAAATGCGATTGTGCAGTAAACCAGATTTGGGGCCGACAGTGCCCCAGCAACAACATAACCCACGGCCGAAGGTGGAATCACACAGCCCCGCGAGGAATTGGGCTCCCTCCTCTCTGGTTTTGGGGTGTGTCACCCGAGAACCGCTGTTGCCAAGTCACTGCAGCTCGGCAGCTCCTGTGTTGAGTGTCTGCCCTCTGGTGGTCAGTGCATGTCATAGTGACTGGTTGGACAGGTGGAGGGACACTTAGCATATTAGCCTTTTACATATATATATATATAGATTACAGGCCCAAAATTTGTCCAAGGGACTTGGCCCGCGCAGTCCAGCTGCCTTGTGGCCCTGGCTGCCTCACGGCCCTGGTGGCCCCATGGCCTCACCCACTGGTTGTTCCAGAAGGTTGTCTAGAATGTTTTTCTGGAAGGTCGTTCCACCATCCGGTCTAATTAGCATATTAGCTCTTTATTATATGGGATTGCAAATAACACTCCTAAAATGAGGATAATCAAACATTTTTTCTTTGCTATTTTTGCCTAGATGTAAGAAGAATTATATACATACATATATATATAT
>NW_005366245.1:532020-551377 GCF_000412655.1 Myotis brandtii | reverse complement strand
TATATATATATATATATATATATTCCTTATTGTTGAAAGTTTTACATATCTCTCCTTTTTCCCCCATTGACCTTTCCCTTTCCCCATGGTCATTTACTTTTAATCTAGGCCAATTTCTTAAAATCAGGTAATTTTCTTCTTCCAAATTAGCCACTTATTTTTTATACATGTATCTATGTATATATAATGCATATAGAGTAAACAATGCTATATAACACTGTATAAGTTTAAGATATACAATATAATGATTTGATATATGTATTATGAAATGATTGTCACATAATTACATTCTTTCTTCCCTTATGATGAGAAGTTTGAAGACCTTAGCAACTTTCAAATACATATATCTAATATTATTAACTATAGTCATCAAGCCAGGCACTATTTTAAGTACTTTTTATATATTAACTCACTTAGTTGTCCCAATGCCCTATGATTATATACTATTATTACCCACGATTTATCAGTGAGAAATTGAAGCACAGAGTAAATAAATCAATATTTAGTAGTATTTACTATGACTTAACTGAGGTTTTTTTACTTCCTGCTTAAATTATTTTGAAATAATGAAAAAATGTAATTAATAATTAAATTAATTTTATATAAAAGTAATAAAAACTCTGAAATCTTACCACGTTAATTATTTAAAGATTAGATTGCTTACAATAGTTTGCCATTACAAATGACATAGTAATGAACTTTGTTGTAATTGAATCTTTGTCCATCTTCCCTATTATTTCCTACAGATAAATTCTAGAAATGCTGCTTCAAAGAATAGGTACAAAATTGGGATACATTTTGCTAAACTGTCCATTTTTTATCTACCTATGATAATTGTATTTCTTCTACAAACTTTTTTCTATGATGTTTTTCTTATTCATTTGTGAGAACTCATACATTTAGAGGATTAGTCATTTGTTTTATATAAAATTAAACTTTCATCTTTTACAGTGTGCTTGTAAATTTTATTCCCCCCATATATTTTTTATATAATTAAATCAATCTTTTCTTTATGATTTCTGCCTTTGGTACTATGCTTGAAATGGGAATCATTCTAATATTCCATAAACATTTACTTCAAGTCATTTTTTTCTAGTACTTTTTTTGTTTTATACTACAACTTTTATTTCCATTTGGAAATTTTGGGTACTGAGTAGACAGATATCTTCTTTTTAACCTAGTAGTTATCCAAATTTCCCAGCACTTTATATTGAAAAATCAATGAGTACAAGTAATAGAATAGTAGTGTTTAAGCAATTTTTCCGTTTTCATGTAGCAGCTGATTATATAATATACTTAGAGTTGTGTCTCATTATTTGGGAACTAATTTTTAAGTAAGATATTCTAAAGAAAAAGGTCTGAGGAGTTTTGCTTATAAATGCTCCTCACCCAACTTTTTTCACTGATTTAGAGGAAAAATGAATAACACATATTTCAACGAACAGATGATCATTTCTGGCACATATGCTATATTTAATTTTTTAAAAGAATTCATTAAAGTAGGATTTAGATTCTATTGAAACTCAAGTTGAATCCTACACTAAAGCAGAAAGCTTGGCATGTTTTCAAATTCACTTCAACCCTAAAATGAGATCTAAAATCTGATGTCAAACATTTTCAGAATAGCCTTAAAATATCCCCTTTTTAAAAATTATCTGTACATGTCACCACTGATATTTGGTTTTTAGGCAAATATCTGTAAATCTCACATGATCTCTGCTCAATTAACCTGCCAACATTCTCTTACATAATAGTACTATACTATATAATAGAGTTCTGTGATTTCCAGATAAAGTGTTTTAACACTGCTTTCTCACCCAAGCTGTACAAATCAATGGCCCATAAGTTATTTTCATGTTTTTATAATAAGGTTCTGTCTCTCTGTTTTAATTTTAACTTCTTGATTCAAGTAAACAAAAACATGGATGTTTAATGCACACGCATACAAAATCACACCCCTATATACCCCTTAGAACAAATACCCATCTTATCTTTAAAAAGAACTTTGAGCAATATGTATGAAATAGGAACATAAAAAATTTTATCTTTTTATTCATTAATTCTCCTTTGACACTATATACTTTCATTATATTCTTGAAAGTTTATTTCTATATTTTTCTTCTCTGGTACATAAAAAAACATTTAATCACAAATTTAGAATTAAAAGAAATCAAAGCCTATACACTACATATTTAAAGTAGTGTATAGGTGAAAAATATGTAATCTAAAAAATATAGACATTACTATACAATTTTAAATTATATAAGTAAATACTACATTATGTGTCTTTGATACTAGTGAAATTTCTAATTTATATTTGTTTTTATTAGATCAGTGAACATATAAATAATTCAAGATGCTCAGGGGAAAAAACATGCCAAGCTTATAGTTTAGTGAAATACGTAAAATATCAACAAAAATTGTTCCCTGCACTGGCTGGTTGCTCAGTGGTTAGAGCGCTGGCCTTCAGACCAAAGGGTAGAGAGTTCAATTACCAGTCAAGGGCACATTCCTTGGTTGTGGGTTGTATCCCAGCCCCAGTCAAGGGCGTGTGGGAAGCTTCCTCCCTCCCTTCTACTCTGTCTGAAAATCAATAGGAAAAATAATCGTGTGAGGATTAAAAAAAAAGTAAGCAGAGTTAGGGGTCAGCAACTATTTCACAAAGGAAATTGTTGGGAAAAAATAATAAAATAAAATGTTCCCTTATTTAAAAAAAAATCAAAACCAAGTAATTTTCCATAGATTAGCCAATAGGGATAAGAAAACAATGAAACAAAGGCTTTTAGATTGATAAAGCACTTCACTTTTTTTTTTTAATGTTTTTAATTGATTTTTTTAAAGAAGAAGGGAGAGGGATAGAGAGAGAGAAATATCAATCAGCTGCCTCCTGCACACCCCCCACTGGGAAACGAGCCTGCAAACTGGACATATGCCCTGACTGGGAATCAAACCTGTGACCTCTCGGTTCATGGGTCAATGCTCAACCACTGAGGCACACCGGCTGGGCAAGCACTTCACTTACAACACAGGGAAAAACAGGGGGAGTCAAGCATCCTTAATTTTAATTATTGATTCAACATGCAAGTCCAACCAGAAAAACTAAGTAGAACTCTGAAAACATAAATGATCTTTTGCTGAATTATGAGGTAAAATCAACAAAAAATGATATAAAAACAACATTAACAAAGAACATCAAAAATTCCAGTACTAGCAAATCTGACTTGTAAAATGAACCTATTTTACATAAGGAAGTCCATTACTTTTTAATTTTTCCTCTCTCCTCCCCCATTCCATATAATAAAAGCGCAGCATGCAAATTGTCCCCTCGACTGAGAGTTTGGGAGTTCGACCAGGGGGCAGAGCTGGGTGGGGGAAGGGAGGGAGGCACCAGCTGGCAGTGGCAGCAGGCGACCAGGGGATGGGAGGGAAGCACTGGCTGGCAGTTGGCAGCCGCTAGGGACCCTACCAGTACACGAATTTTGTGCACTGGGCCTCTAGTCTATCTATATAAAACCCTAATGCAAATCGACCGAACGGTGGAATGACCGGTCGCTATGATGCGCACTGACCACCAGGGGGCATATGCTCAATGCAGGAGCTGCTCCCAGCCTGCAGGCCCTGACCAGTAGTGGTGGTAGGGGGCGAGCAGGCAGCGCCAGGCCAGCCAAGGTGGGTGCGAGTGAGGGTCCCCAATCGCCCCACAGGTGGCCCTGCAGATCAGCCCTGATCGCTAGCCAGGCCTGGGGACCCTACCTGTGCATGAATTTCATGCACCAGGCCTCTAGTACAATATAATTTACTCAAAAGTCAACAAATACTGTTAACCTTCTGGTATATTTTTCCTTCCAACTTTTTTTCTGTGCATTTTGAAACATAACTCAGTTGTCATGAACTTTGTTTCCTAAGTTTCTGAAAACTTTTGTAAGCTTCATTCTCATTGGCTATACACTATTTTAAACCAGGGTTGGGGAGAACCATTTTTTTTGCCAAGGGCCATTTAGATATTTATAACATCCTTCTCGGGCCATACAAAATTATCAACTTAACACATTGCGTACCGCATAGAAATCTCTAAGACATACGCCAGGGACCGCACGTTTTTGAGCAAACTGCACGTTATTTAAATCATCATAATGCACTTTAGGTGTTGTTTTTCAATAAGTATAACATTTTTATTTACAAAAACAATTAAACAATTAAAGTTCCTAGTACTTTTTTAACGTATGGTACTGCGTAAAACATTTTCCTCTGTGAAGAGGGACCAAACAAAATTTACATAAGTATCTAGATTCGCTCCTTTTTTTATGGGCATGAAAAACGAGAACACTCGTGAGCGGTCCTTAACAGATGGCGCGCAAAACACGAGAAAACTCCTGAGCTGTACGAAATGTGTTAAAAATTAGCCTGCTATATTTGGTCAAACATTTAATTACCCCTAATGCCTTGGCAGGGCCAGACCAAATGATTTTGCGGGCCTTATGGCCCCATGAGCCGATGTTCCCCGCCCCTGTTAAACAGTGGATGCAACACACAGTTTATTTAACCATTCTGATATCAGCCATTTAGATGTCCAGCATTTTAGAATACTTCTTTGAGATAAAATCTGAAAAGCAGAATGAATCAAAAACTGTGAGCTTTTCAAAGGCTCTTGATACAGACTGTCAAATTGTCCACAAAAAAACAATGAGCCAATTTACTTATCCAACAGCAGTGCTTGAAAATACCCCCTTCATAAAAATTTTAAAAGCAATAAATGTTTTAAATATTTAATATGTTGATAATTGATTTTAGCTATGTTTAATGCTTATTTAAAAATTGGCTATCCTGTGAACTATTCTTTTGCAAACAGTTGTTTTACATAGGTTCACTTCATTTCTAAGTTTTAATTATATAATTCCATTAACACAGATTATTAAAAATCTTTTACAAACACCTCAAAATTTTTTAAATCATTAAAAAAAACCTAAAGCATACTAGGTTGAAATGTTTATAATTATGCCACTTAAACAGTAAATGTTTGAGAACTAGACTGAAATAAAAGTGCAGAAGACACACAGTGGAACAGAAAGAAACAAAGACTGGAGGGGGAAAAAACACATCTATATAGCAAAGATTCCTTTCATATGTGTTTATAAACTACTAGAGGTCTGGTGCATGAAAATTGTGTGGGGGGTGGGGAGGGTCCCTCAGCCCGGCCTGCACACTCTCGCAATCCGGGACCCCTTGGGGGATGTCCAACTGCCAGTTTAGGCCCAATCCATCGGGCCTAAACTGGCAGTTGGACATCCCTCTTGCAATCTGGGACCTCTGGCTCCTAACCACTTGCCTGCCTGCCTGATCGCCCCTAACCGCTCTGCCTGCCTGATCGCCCCTAACCACTCTACATCCCTGCCTGATCACTCCTAGCTGCTCTGCCTGTCTGCCTGATCGCTCCTAGTCACTCTGCCTATCTAATCACCCCTAACAGCTCTGTCTGCCTGGCTGATCGCCCCTAACCTCTCTGCCTGCCTGCCTGATCGCCCTTAACCACTCGTCTGCCTGCCGGCTCAGTGCGCATTATAGCGACCGGTCGTTCTGCCATTCGGTCGATTTGCATATTACCCTTTTATTATATAGGATAATTTTTCAGTTTAATCCTTTGTAATTTCATAAAACCTTTTCACTCAAATAGCTACTCTTTTCAATAATTCACCAATTTTAATGAGTTTGAGTAGCCAAAAAAGTTTTATTTCCAAGGTCAAGAAGGATTTAACTTTGGGTGGTGGGCCCATGATGCAATGTATAGATAGATCATATATCACAGAGATACACACTTGAAGCCTATATAATCCTATCAACCAATGTCATCCCAATAAATTTAATTTAAAAATTAAAAAATATAAATGGCTACACAGTAAAAAAATAATAAAATAAAAACTAATTAAAAATGTTAAAAAATCGTTATATTCTAATTCTATTTATTTCCCATGCATACATTAATATGCTGAATTGGTAATTCATTAAATTTAAATCATCTATTTACACTTCTTATTTTTACCAAAGCCAGTGTAGGTCACTGAATATCATTCTAAGTTTGAAAATTAGAACAATCATGTGAAATTAAAGCATAATATACCATATAGAACAAAAAGTTCCTTCATCAAAATATACACATTGCTAGATTTCACAGAGCAGTAGAATTACAACCGTTTTCTTCTCAAATCCTTAGAACCTAGAAATATGTAAGGACGCTAAAAATTTAAGTAAAGCAAATATAGATCATGTACACACAGTGTAACACTATAATCCTGGACATTCAGGGCCTGAAACTCAAAGTTTATGTTTTCAGTTACAGACTTTTGCTAAGTGTCCCCGATCTGATTTTCCAAGTATGCCCTCAACCCCACAACTATGAGCTCAAAGAATCTGTCTGATCAGGAACAGAAAGCAAAATCTAAGAGATCCCAAAGTGGCAAATCTTATGTGGAAAATGCTGCATGGATGCATTTAATGATATGAATCACTAAAAAAAGTTTAGCACCACACTGAGAGATAAGAATAGGAAAGTACCTTAAGTGAATAATGAAAAACAATTAGAACACAGGCTCTTCCACACTACTTGATCACTTTTCCAGTTTTATTAAAACTGTCTTTTGAGGCAGACTGATACGATTCTATAAAACATAGACAAAGTTTACTAAAGACTTTTTCATCCAACTCTAAATAGACTCTACTTCACTATCTGGTATATAAACAACCTCACTTAACAAAAAATAGTATTGAAGTAGAGATTAAATTACCAGGATAGGAACATAAGTAAAACACTAGTGCAATTGAGTAAACAACCAAGAATTCCTGACTTCTAAACCAAAATCAAGAGTAAGTGAATGCATTAACTTTTTAAATTCACAAATTAAAAACTTATCTGGTCAATAGCAAGTTGATTTTACTACTAGTAACTATTTGTTATTTTAGAATTCCAGAACTCTCAGAAGTTAAGTAAGAACAATGACTACTGACATTTAATTAGTGCGAGAATTTGATCTTTTGCTAATCTCCCTTTAGTTATCCTCCATTATGTTCCTCCTCCTTCAATCAAAAGGATTGAGACTAAAATCATTCTGATTGTAACAATAAGTACAGCACCAAAAATTTGCTGATATGGTTATAGAAACCCCCATTTTTCATAATACTCTGAAGAGATGGAGAAAAGAAAAAAATACAGTCTGACCTTTAGTGTGACATCACAGAGTTCTCCATTTTCATAAAACCGAAGAAGAGATCCATGAAAATCTTTCCAAGCTTCCTGTGCTTCAAAGATAAAGGAGTCGTCGCCATCGCCATCACTGATGGAAGACCTAGTCTTTGTTTGCTGGTGCTGCTGCCTTTTCCCCTTAGTGAAGTGATTCCTAGGGTATTTTGTATTCATAGAATCTGAAGCCATTTGCAACACTCTTCTTTTAATAGAGCTGTCTTCTCAAACATCCCATTTATTCTTTTGTAAATGGTAGGGCAAAAGCGGAAGGTAGATGCGGCCCACTAAACTTCAGACATTTTCAAAACCCACTCAACTGCCATTGTCCAATTTGCTGACACTGAAAAATAAACAAAACACATGTAGAAACAAACCAAAAGAAAAAAAATCAATAATAATTCTAGTTTACCAACATTATATATGTAAAAAGACTATATAAATAAAAAAAGAACAAGTAACTTTGGAGCTCTTATGCTAAATGTCACATAAATTACCTCAGAAAATATAGGTGACCCTTGAACAATGCAGAGGGTAGATTCAAATCCACCCTCATCAAAAATCCACACATCAAAAGTATTTTCGACTCACAGTTGGAAATGCACGGTTAGGAATCCGTGGTTGAGAATGAGAAAATACTGGGGTTTTGTTGTTGTGGTTTTGATATATTTTTATTGACTTCAGAGAGGAAGGGAGAGGGAGTGAGAGATAGAAACATCAAAGATGAGAGAGAATTATTGATTGGCTGCCTCCTGCAAGCCCTCCACTGGGGATCGAGTCCGCAACCCAGGCATGTGCCCTGACCAAGAATAGAACCGTGACCCTCCTCGTTCATAGGTTGACACTCAACCACTGAGCCACACCGGTTGGGTGAGAAAATACTGTTTTTGATCCATGATTGATTGAATCCACAGATATTAAACCCACAGACACAAAGGACTGACTATAAAAATCTGTATATAAATGGACCAACATAGATCAAAACCATGTTTTGAAGTATCAACTGTATTTTATATCAGTGAAAAAACTCCTTTAAAATCTAATTTGAGCCCTACCTGGTTTGGCTCAGTGGATAGAGCATCAGCCTGTAGACTGAAAGGTCCCAGGTTCGATTCCAGTCAAGGGCACATGCCTGGATTGCGGGCTTGATCCCCAGTAGGGGGCATGCAGGAAGCAGCCGATCAGTGATTCTCTCTCATCATTGATGTTTCTCTCTCTCCCTTCCTCTCTCTGAAGTCAATAAAAAATATATATATATTTTTAAATCTAATTTGAAAATTCTAGGAAGAAGGTGAAATAGAAAGCATCAGGAATTTGTCTTCCCACCTAGACAACAATTGCAGTGGCAGAATCTGTCTGGTGTAACTGTTTTAGAACTCAAGTGTTGAAGGCTTACAACTTCCCGGAGAAGACTTGGATGGTAAATCACGGTTAATTTTGGTCAATTTCAGCTCTTAGTACAGTAGCAGCTTTCCATACACACCCTCCGTCACATGCAGGCAGCTGTGCATGTGTTCCAGGAGCAGCAGCTTGCACACAATTTGCAGGAGCTGTGGTGGGCAAAAAGGACCCTGTCCTCCAAGTATCAGGAGTCTCTGCTCTGATTGCAGAGTGCTGTTTCTGCTCACAGAGATGCAGACAAAGAGTGGGCAGACATTTTTGCTGCAACTCCTTCTACTATTGCAAGCCTTTCTCTCTCAGCTGGAGTAACTTCCAGGGGATTTGAAAGGCTGGTGTTCTTTCCCCCCTATATTTTATACTTTTTCTCCTTTAGGGAGCAAGACATGAAAGACTAAGACGTTAAAAAACAACTGCATATACAAGGAATATTAGACACACCCCAGGAAAGGCTCAAAAAGACCTGAGAGCACCTGAAGGTTACAGCTCAGGGTGATCTCCAGCATAGATAACATATAATAGCGAGAGAGAGAGAGAGAGAGAGAGAGAGAGAGAGAGAGAACAATGACAAAAACTGGCAAACCTTTAAAAAAAAGAAAGAATCTGATTTTCAGACTTATTTTATTAGATTTAAATGTTCAGTATTCAACAACAAAACACAAGGCATACACAGAAACAGATATGTATGGCCCATTTAGGGGGGAAAAATAAATCAAAAGAAACTGTCTCTGATAAAGAACTAATGACATTTATTCTAGACAAATAATTTAAGACACTATCTTACTGATATTTGAAGAACCAAAGGAAGATGTGGTTAAAGTCATGTGTATGAACAAAACAGAACTATCAATTAAAACGGGGGGGGGGGGGGAGACACACCATAAAACCTAAAAAGGAACAAAAAACGAATCCTGGAACTGAAAAGTACAATAACTGAAATGAAACATTCACTAGAGGGATTTAAAGGCAGATGTGAGGAGGCAGAAAAAAGAATTGGCAAACTTGAAGATAAAATAATGATAACTATCAAGTGAGAAACAGAAAGAAAAGGTGGAAGAAACATGAACAGAGCCTAAAGGATCTGTGGGACACCATCAAACACACCAATGTACATATCATTGGGGTCCTAGAAGAATAAGAGAGAGAAGGGGAAGAGAGAATATTTAAAGAAATAATGGCTGAAAACTTCTTAAATTTGATGAAAGACATGAATTTAAACACCCAACAAGCTCCAAGAAAGATAAACTCAATAAGACCCAAAACCTAGATATATTATAATCAATCTTTCAAAAGCCAATAATAAAGAAATAATCTTGAAATCAATAAAAGTGAATCATCTTCTGGTTGGTGGCTCAGGGGTTGCGCATCAGTCCATGAACCAAGAGGTCACTGGTTCGATTCCCGGTCAGGGCACATGCCTGGGTTTTGGTTTCGATCACCAGTAGGAGGCATGCAGGAGGCAGCCAATCAATGTTTCTCTCTCATCAATGTTTCTGTCTTTCTATCATTGTCCCTTCCTCTCCCTCTAAAAATTTAATAAAAGTATATTTTTTTAAAAAATAAAAGTGAGTCGTCACACAAGTGATCCTCAATAAGATGATCATATTAGAAACTTTGGAGCCCAGAAGACAGTGGGCAAGTATGTTTAAAGTATTAAAAGACAAAATCTGTCAACCAAGAATCCTATATCCAGCAAAACTGTTCTTCAAAAGTGAGGAAGAAATTAAGAAATCCCAAATAAACAAAAGCTGAAGGAGTTCATGACCACTAGATCTGGCCTGCAAGAAACACTCACGGGGTCCTTCAAGGTGAAATGAAAGAACACTAGACAGTAACTCAAAGCCATATGGAGAAATAAATATCTCAATAAAAGTAAATACATAAGTAACAAAAATTAGTATTGTAACAACAGTTTGCAACTGCATTTTCTTTCTCTACATGATTAAAGAAAAAATTAATTTAAGCATAACTGGATTGGCAAAATGAATAAAAACACATGATTCAAGTATATGCTATCTATAAGAGATTCACTCGAGATCCAGACACAAACAGGTTGAAATGCAAAGGATGAGAAAAATATTTCATGCAAATAGTAACCAAAAGAGAGCAGAAATGGCTATACCACGATCAGACAAAATAAGACTTTAAATTTTAAAATGTCATAAGAGACAGAGGATATTATACATTAATAAAAGATTCAATACAGCAAAAAGATATGACAATAAATATTTACACATATAATGACAGATCATGAAAAGAACTGAAGGGAGAAAGGAACAGTTCTACAATAAGAGATGGAGATTTCAATCCCCCAGTCACAATAAAAGGTAAGTATGGAAACAGAGGACTTAACACAATAAACCAACTACTCTAACAGACATGCCTAGAACACTCTATCCGAAAACAAAATACATATTCTTCTCAAGTGCACACAGACATTTTCCAGTATAGACAATATGTTAGACCACAAATTTAAGTCAAAATAGACTTAAAAAGATAACAGACCAAGTATCTTCTACCAATTTGACATGAAGTTATTTACCAATAACAACAACAAAAAATGGAAAATTCACAAAACTGTGGAAATTAACACAATTTTAAACAATGGATCAAAGAAGAAATGAAAAGAAAAATTAGAAAATACTTAGAGATGCATTAAAACTAAAATAAAACATACCAAAACTTATGGGGCTCAGTGAAAGCAGTGGTAAGGAGGAAATTTATAGCTACAAACACATTTTTTTAAAAATTTCAAATCAATAACCAAACTTTACAACTTAAGGAACTAGAAAAAGAACAAACTAAACCCAAAGCAGAAGGGAGGAAATAATAGAGATTAGAACAGAGGTAAACATAAAATGTACCATATTAACTATTTTTAAGTGCACAGTTCAGTGATATTAAATACAATCACACTGTTGTGCAGCCATCACCACCATCCATCCCTGTAACTCTTCATCTTGTAAAACTGAAACTCTATTCCCATTAAAGAAATCCCCATTCTCTCCTCCTCCCCAGCCCTTAGCAACCATTATTATACTTGGTCTTTATGACTACTCATACCTCACATAAGTTGAATCATACAGTACTTATCTTTTTGTGACTGGCTTATTTCACTTAGCATAATGTCCTCAAGGTTCATCCATGTTGTAGCATATTGCAGAATTTCCTTCCTTTTTAAGGCTGAATAGTATCCCATTGTGGGATACAGCTAAAGCAGTGTTTTGGGGAAAATTTTAGAGCATTAAATGCTTATGTTAAAAAAGAAAAAAAGGTCTTAAATCAATAATTAAGCTTTCACCTTAAGAGACTAGAAAAAAAGGAGCAAAATGTACTCAAAGCAAGCATAAGGAAATAATAAAGAGTACAAACCAATAATATCAAAACCAAAAGTTTTTTTTAAAAGATCAACAGAATTGATAAACATCTAGCAAGACTGACAGAAAAAAAAAGAGGGAGAAGATACATGCCCTAATATCTGGAATATTAGGGATTATCACAATGAATCCACAGGCAATGAAAGGTTAATAAGGTAACTACTATGGAAAACTCTACATGTGTAAAGGTGACAACTTAGTGTTAGTTCTCTCCAGTTCAATATGGCATAAAAATAAATAAATAAAAGGCACAGAGATTGGAAAGAAATAAGTCTGTCCCTATTAGCAGACATGATTGTCTATGTAAAACATTCCCAAGAAACACCTAGAACTAATGAGTAAGTTTAACAAGGTCACAAAATATAAGGTGAACACACAAAAATCAATCATATTTCTACATATTAGATATGCATAATTGAAAACTGAAATTTTTAAAAGCAACACTACTAAGAATGGCTCAAGAAAAATTTATTCTAAAATCAAAAGCTTATTTACAAAATGACAATGTGATCATGATAAATGGACAGTCCAGCAATTTTCAAACTTTTTCATCTCATGGCACACATAAACTAATTACTAAAATTCTGCAGCACACCAAAATATATACATCTTGCTGACCTGACAAACAAAAGGGGTAATTTTGATTCATTCACACGCGACAGCTATAGTTGTGTTGGCTGTTGTCATTTTTTTATTTGACAGGCTAAGACAGTGGTCGGCAAACTGCGGCTCTCGAGCCACATGCATCTCTTTGGCCCCTCGAGTATGGCCATGAAGTTTCAATCACACTGTACGTGCACGCCTGCACATGGTATTTTGTGGAAGAGCCACACTCAAGGGGCCGCAGTTTGCCGACCACTGGCCTAAGAGAAAAGAGTCAGGTATTATACATTTTAAAAATTATTGTGGCACACCAGTGAAAACTGTGGGGACAGACACATATAGCAATAGAACAGAATAGTCAGTTCAAAAATAGACCCACACAAATATCTCCAATTGGTTTTTGACAAGGCACAAAAGCAATTCAATGGAGAAATGACAGTCTTTTAACAAATGATATGGAAACAACTGAACATCTACATACAAAATATGGCAGCCAATCAATGATTCTCTCTCATCACTGATGTTTCTATCTCTCTCTCCCTCTCCCTTCCTCTCTGAAATCAATAAAAATATTAAAAAATAAAATAACTAAAAATGCAATACACTCACTATCTTTCATATATAAAATACTATGCAAATGCTGACATTCATCTCTAATTAATTTTTAAGATATATAGACCTCTCAGACTTTTTTGTTGTTGTTAATCCTCACCTAAGGATATTTTTCCATTGATTTTTAGGGAGAGTGGAAGAGAGAAGGAAAGACAGAGAGAAACATTGATGTGAGAGAAACACATCGATTGGTTGCCTCCTACATGAGCCCTGACCAGGGCCTGGGCCGTGGAAGAGCCTGCAACCAAGGTACGTGCCTTTGACCAAACTGAACCCAGGACCCTTTGGTCCTCAGACCGACACTCTATCCACTGAGGCAAACCGGCTGGGGCCTCAGATTATTTTTATAGAGAACAAATCTACTGAGATAAAAATAGTTCTGTTACTTTATCTTATAAATCCCAAGTATTGATTTAGAACCTTGAACTTTGAAAAGCACTTACATTTCAAATGAAAAAAACGACCAATATAAAAGGGGAAAAAAAAAAAAGATCTGAGAAAAAAGGCATTACTCTGGTTGGATTCATTCATAAGCTTGTATAACATCACTTGATCCACCTCATACTCTTCAGACCTTGTGACTGTTACTGGAAACTGACCCAGAAACAGAAGTTGGCTTCACATTATAAAGCGCTATAGCCCAGCAATCTAACACTTACAAGGAAAACAGGGCAGTGTGATACAGCGTACTTCAAACTTATTACAAAAATAAACTCAAGCTTAGCACTCCAACCTGATTCTGAAATTCCCCAAATGCAAATAAGATTAACTTTAAATGTTATAAATTCAAATTATAAATTATAGTCTAATTTAAGACTATAAGATGATTGTAAATTTCATATTCTTTTCTAACCAGCAATATTGAAAGTCAAAATGATCAATTAGGATTTATTATAACTTTCTACTTTGTGCTATATAAGAAGAAATATTATACAACACATATAACTATGTAAATATCATCTAGTTTAGAAGATAAAATAGTTTTCTTTAGCATTTGGTGTTTTGTTGACAAAAGAAAACATGTCCAGCTTTTAGAACAAACGAACCAAATTATCTTTTAGCAATTCAAAGTAATATTTTAACATGCTGGACTGTATTAGGGTGTGGTTCTCTGCCATACAGTCTATTGCCCATCAAGGCAGGGAAGGCAAGAGTGGACAGTATCTGCCTAATGATCATGGATGAATCAGTGGTGTGTCATCTTCAGCTCTAAGAAGCAGCACTATTATTCAGGGGACTGGCCAGCATACTGTTATATCATAAATATCAACCTCTGGTAGAAAACAGGCACTCACGGTGCTTCAAAAATTACCTGTTCATTTTCTTTTCTCAAAAAACTAATGTTAAAAATAATCTGCAAAATATATAGTAAAAACAAACAAATAAAAACCCTGCCTAAATAACTGAAACTAATGGTTCCTAGAACCTCTCAGTGGTTCTCAACCTTCTGGCCCTTTAAATATAGTTCCTCATGTTGTGACCCAACCATAAAATTATTTTCGTTGCTACTTCATAACTGTAATGTTGCTACTGTTATGAATCGTAATGTAAATATCTGATATGCAGGATGGTATTAGGTGACCCCTATGAAAGGGTCGTTCGACCGCCAAAGGGGTTGCGACCCATAGGTTGAAAACCGCTGTTCTAGGGGGAGGATTGTCGTACTAGTCAACCCCTTTTGAGCATGTTGAAAGCTGTGAGTCTTCTCCCCAGAAAAGTGCTGTACACGCGTACACCGAGTTTATACTCCTAGGTTAGAAGACCACTTATGGGCATACCAGCAAGATGACATTATAATTCTGCACAGCAATGTATTGTCATTCAATGCTACTAAAAAGTGCTTTTATGACTCACCACTTTGTAAAAGAAAATGGGTCACGTTTTAACTTACTAATCACTCCATAGGTTCTAAATATCAAGGATATTGGTTGAAGTTTGCTTTCTAACTATTTTAAAGCATTAATGAACTTGTGCAGAAAATAGTTTAGTTCCGCCCTCCCCTACATTGTTCTACCCAGTCAGTTCTATAAATAGAACTTTTACATCTCTAAACAACTTGGAAAAGATGTGATATTGTGTGTTGGAGAATGGGTGTGGCCTATGTCAAAGCCCTGGCCATACAGACAGTGGCAGAAATATCATCCAATGTGTTTACTGGGAACATGGGACCCCAGCCCACCAGACTAGAAAATATGTGGCTCAACCAGGTCTGGTTTTGAAGACTGAAAGGTGTGTGTGTGTGTGTGTGTGTGTGTGTGTGTGTGTGTAACTGCTATTGTTGGAAGCAGTAAAAAGGTTTCATAGATTATTAATTTTCAAATGTTGGAGATTTTTTTCTGGAAAGACTGTTGGGAGAAGCGATCTTGACATCTCACTAAAGGTATGAAATTTCCTTTTTGATAGATCCTCCCTTCCCCCAACTGATGGGCAGAAATTTCTTCTTTATAATGTTCAATTATAGCAGTGGTCAACAAAACTTTTATCAAAAGAGCCAGACAAATAAATACCTTAGGCTGTCAGGGTAGGTGTTTCTATCAAAGCGACTTAACTTTAGTGTATATACAAATCAGCCATAAGCAATATGTAAATGAATGAGCATAACTGTGTTCCAATAAATTTTTATTTATGAACACAGAAACACACACACAAAACACACACACACACACAAAAAGACACAGCAAGATGAAGCAGAAAATTTTCCAAGGTCCCTTGACCTTCTTCGATAGTTTTACCCCTGAGCCACAGGAATTATGTATAACCAGATAACGGACTCTCTTGTATAACCAGCCCTTAGAAAAAAAAAAGTTTTAACAGTATTTACATAACTGGCATTCACCAGAAATAAACTATACTAGCAGCATTTAAAAAAAAACAGCATGTGACTAATGATATCAATGAATATTATAGTGCTTACTGTTCATGAAATTATTTCACATATTATAAACATTTTTACCCCCTTTTACAGCTAAGAAACAGGTTCAGAAAATAACTCACCATGGTCACACAGCCAACAAGTTTAGTCTCTTTAGTTCTTAATATACAAAAATAAGTAATTGTCACCCTAGCTGGCTTGGCTCAGTGCATAGAGCATCAGCCTGCGGACCAAAGGGTTCCGAGTTTGATTCCGGTCAAGGGCATGTACTTCGGTTGCAGGCTCCTCCCCGGCCTGGGCCCTGGTCCGGGCTTGTGCAGGAGGCAACCAATTGATGTGTTTCTCTCACATCGATATTTCTTTCTGTCTTTCCCTCTCTCTTCCACTTTCTCTAAAAAATCAATGGAAAATTATCCTCAGGTGAAGATTAAAGAAAAAAAAATTGTTGGAAATTCAAATATAAGAAACCAAAGTTTAAACATCCAGTTTTTTAAAACAGAAAAGCTATGTGAAATTAATTTTTAGGATGTTTAAAATATTCTCTTTAATCTTCTAAAAATAACACCCATTTCAATTCTCTACAACTCTTAAAAGTTCTCGACTTGTTTTTAAGGAGTCATTTACCTACAGCCATAGATAGAATGTACACCACCAGAGTGAACTGTAATATTAACTCTGGACTTTGAGTGATAACAATGTGTCAATGTAGGTTCACCAGTTGTCATAAATTTACCCTTCCAGTGTGGGGATTTCGATAGCTGGGGAGATTGTGCATATGTAGGACAGGGCAGAGGGCACATGGGGGCAGAATCTATATGAGAAATCTCAATATTACTATGAACCTAAAACTGCTCTCAATATAAACTCTATTTTGAAAAGGGAATGGGGTGTCAAGTTTTATCTACCTCACTTTCTTCTTAACAATGAGGAAATGATGCGGGGTGTTTTTTTTTTATTATACTCACTGGCTGAATTTACAGAACATGCAATTATTACAGACTATAATATCATCTTAAAAGACAATAATAGTAATCTTATCAAATGCTAAAGAATTAGTAGCTTTAGATGTTAATATGGTAAAGCTGGTACCAGAAAGGGGACTGACCAGGAGCGGACTAGCTGGTAGTGTGCGGGTTCTTGACTTCCTGCGAGAAAGATTTCACAACACAAGTCCAGGTGATTTTGAGAGTGTGTTTATTAATTAAAGCTGGGGACAGTGAAACAAGGAAGGGCTTAGGACAGTGGTTCTCAACCTTGGCTGCACATTAGAATCACCTGGGAATCTTTTTAAAATGCTGATTTCTGGGCCTCATCCTCTGGCTTACTGGCCTGTCTTAAAGCTAAATGTAATGATTGAGGTACAGTATCCTGAAATTTCTTTTTACATTTATATTAATACTACTTGGTATCTTAAAGGAAATCTATAAAGTGACTAAAAGTTTGAAGTGGGTCATGGGTTGACTGAATACCGGTGGCTGTAAAAAGAGGAAAAGCAACAGCCAATGAAAAACCCCACTGCCAAGCAAAGGTCCTCTGCTCACCAAGTCTACCCCCTGGCAGGGTCAAGACATGAGGGAGATGGGGGAAGAGGATTTCCTCAGAGAGTGAGAATGAAGAACACCAAGAGCTGGACAATTATCAACTTACACAGGAGGAAAGTGTGGACGGAAGGAAAAAGGGGACGGGGAGAGCACCACATACTAAACCTGACAAGCTCGGCCATGTTACACACTCAGAGACAGAACATAACCACATAGTACGGTCTGAAATTAACACTTTCTAACTGAAAGCAGCTCATGGTGGGTAGTCATGTTCCACGGCGGCATTTTTTCCCTACCAAAGGTCATTTTCACCGTAACTGGGCCTGTCGTCTTTTTGCACGTAAGATAACATAGGTGATAACATGCCTTTGGAATATATATATATAAAAAAAAATTCCTTTTTTTGTTGTTGTCTGGATCCCTCAAAGCACAACCACCTCTCCAGAGCAGAGACCACAAATACCCTTCATAGTTATTATTATCATGTTGTTACCTGTTCACTTTCCTATACCCACCTAGGTAAAAGACGTATGTGTCTATCTGGTTTACTTTTTACCCGCTCCCAGAGAGCTCTCCCGCTCCCCTTCCCCGCCTCACTAATCTGTCACCAATGAATTTCATGTAACCCCTGTATATCTTCCCCTTTGATTCTGATGAGTAAAGTAAGTGGTAAAACTGCCATTTTCCAGAGCATTTTCTCAACCCACTGAGATTTTGCTTCCAGGTAACGGTCATCAAGTTGGCTCAATTAAACTCATAAAGATTCTCTACAGATTTTGAATGTTTCTTATGTAAACAAAAGCAATACAAAAAAAAGAAAAGGTGCCACCAGCTGATAAAATACTTCTCAGCCCAAGTTTTTTCAAAAACCTTTTCCCAAAGATTTCTTCCAAAGTGGTGACATTCGTGAAGAGAACCAAAGTTTTGTCTCCCAGAAGCTGCCTTTTAGCGATGTTGATTTTAAGCTGTTTATTAAGAAACAAGACTCAGAACCTTTGACCCTGCCCCTTTTCCTGCCCAACACATTCAGACACAGAAATCTGCTTCAGGAAGGATATCTTAAAATGTCGCCTTAACCTAAGTTGAATTATGTATGGTTAAAAAAAAAAAAAAAAAGGCTTCAGGCAGCCGCCTATTGACTAGATACCCCAGTGTCGCACGTTTCTGAGTTGCCTAGCAAGGATTTTCCTGCCATGTATGTTCTGCTCTCCAACCACCTGTAAACGGCCCATTCCCCACCCCCTTTCTTTCCTTTGTCCAAAACGTCTTACATACCCAATGCTGCCTCCCTCTCTTTGGAATGTTCGTGCTTACGTGAATTCCTCAAGCACATACATATATGAAAAACTTTGACTGTTCTCCTTTAATGTCTTTGTTAATTTGATAAGGAGTCCAGCCAGAAGAACTTAAAAGGTGGGGGGAAAGTATTAATCTATTTTAGCCCCCACATTAGCACAGGTAAAAGGGTTAGAGGTGGTTATGCTATGAAAGCAGACGAAAGAGAATGAGAAAGGTGCAATTTTCTACAAAAAGCCACCTGCATCAACACTGCCAAGCGGGAAAACATATAACAAGCGTTTCAAACCCAGGAGCCTGGGAGCGTGCAAACCCAGCCGAGGGCGAGCCGCAGGCTAGAACCCGGCAACCGCGCGGCCGAGTCAGCCTCCCGAGGAAACCGGCAGGCTCAGGACGAAGCCCCGGACCCCGAGGAAGGAGGGGGAGC
>NW_005366245.1:520062-531117 GCF_000412655.1 Myotis brandtii | reverse complement strand
GTCGCCCTGCCCTGATATGGCAGGCTGGGGCCTAGCCAAGCCCTCAGAACACATTTTTGGATAGGATACCGCGTAAACACCTCTGCAGTTGTTCAGTTTCTTCATTTCACTGCCAATGCAAAATGTAGTTTATTTTTATATCCGCCCAGTTTCCTCGTGCGCGTGGTGTTCCTATGGTTTATGCCTTTCAAAAACAAAACAAATACACACACACAAGAAGAGGAAAGAAGGCTCCTACTTTTGCTCCTATATCACTGTCTCCTCGTGCTCTACAAAGGAAATGCCAAACAGCTCATGTTTATAAATACCCACGGGTTATAAACATAAGGAAGCAGTGTATTGACCTAAGCATCCTCTGCTACCAACATGAGAGTAAAAGTGATACTGAAGTAAATGAACTCTTTTTTTAAAAAAATGTATTTTATTGATTTTTTACAGAGAGGAAGGGAGAGAGATAGAGAGTTAGAAACATCAACCAGCTGCCTCCTGCACATCTCCTACTGGGGATGTGCCCGCAAGCCAGGTACATGCCCATGCCCTTGACCGGAATTGAACCGGGGACCTTTCAGTCCACAGGCCGTCGCTCTATCCACTGAGCCAAACCGGTCTCGGTTAAATGAACTCTTCGATACAGTCAATGGCGTGTAGGAGGGTAGAGATGAAGAGAAAGCAAACATTTTTACAAGAGGGTATTCCCCTACACGTGTCTTTTGTTAAAGCAACCTCAAGCTTCTACAACCCTAGGAATCTAGTTCAGAATAAATTCAATCTGAAGTACATTTATGAATATTAACACATAGGTTTGTATTATGCTAGAAAAGAGCTGCTTTTTTTTACATTTGCATCTTATGTAAAAACCCAAAAGTGACTACTAGTACTTCCATTTGAAATTTCATTTCTAAAAAAAGAAAACCACTTGTTTTTTACATAGCAGAAGTAGAAATAAATAATTCTTAATATTTTAAGATATTTCTCTTTAGAGCATATTTTGCAAATGTAATGCAAATGCCCTTGGAAAAATAAAGCAACACCAGTCTTAAAGTGTGCATACAAAAACTGTAAAAGTTGTCTGGAAGCATGATATAATACAATGTATATTTCATAAGACCATGTTCTAACAGAATTCTTTTTTTTATATAATCTGAACTCTTTTTAGTCAGGTATGCAGTGTTTCCTAAAAAAAGGTTTATGGAGCAGATCTTTTTCTTTGCTAACTGACTTATGCAAACATTAGAATGCTTGTAGTTACTAACTACATTAAAGAAATATACACCATGTTTCCATATTGCTATTCATTATTTGTTCAAAAATATTTATTGAGCATCCACTATATGACAGACCCTGAGCAAGGAACTGGGAAATACAAAGTGAGCAAAACTGAAATCCCTGCTCTGATAGAGACTTAATATCTAATAGAGGAGACAGATAATGAGAAATAGATAGGCCTAAAATGGTAAAGAATTATAAATTTACTAGAGGCCCGGTGCACAAAATTCGTGCATGGGAGGGGAGGGGTCCCTCAGCCCAGCCTGAACCCTCTCCAATCCGGGATGTTCAATCTTGGACATCCCTCTCACAATCCGGGACTGCTGGCTCCTAACGGCTCACTTGCCTGCCTGCTTGATCGCCCTAACTGCTCTCTCCTGCTGGCCTGATTGCCCCTAACCACCTCTGCCTCGGCCCTGCCACCATGGCTTTCTTCAGAAGGATGTCCGGTCTAATTAGCATATTACCCTTTTAATAGTATAGATTAGGTCATCTGGAGACCAGATGGGCTGAGCCCCAAAATGGCACCAGCACCCAGGGATGGGGAATTATTGGTTTTAAAGGACAGTAGGTGGGCTTTTTTTGGTCTGGAACTCTATGGATGGATGGGTCCTGATCCTGGGAAAGTCTGGAGGGGAAAGCTAATGGTCAGCAAGTGGAATAATGTGGTCTAAGCGAAAGGGAATGTCGGGTGTGAAGTGGTCTAAAGGTCAGTTCCCAGGGAAGGAGTACCGATTCAATTATCTGATTAGACCTAACAGTATGCATAGAGTGGCCAGGGGAGGAGGAACATATAAAGTACACCACTGTAGAGGTATTTGTTGGGAGAGAGGAGTCAGGCAAAAGTTCTGAAAATTAAGTGAAATTCTCAAAGCAAATGATAACGTGGGGGGCGGGGGGGGGGGGGGGGGGGGGGAGGTCTCCCTAAAAAATGACATATCCACAACAATGCTCTCAAATAATTATTTTTTAAAAATATATATCTTACAAAACAAGCTATACCTTGATGTGGTTCAAGATATGCTACCCTAAAATATGACAGCTTGGCATATTGAATATATTAAACTGAAGGAATTTGATGACAGAAAGAGGAATGTCACTATACCCCCTCCCACCATCTCCCCCTCTTTCCCCCAAATAGGCCATAAAACTCCTAGATAGAAGGTACTCCCCCTATACCAGTAAGAAAGACATTCTTACCACCAGAGGGAATTTAGGGCTGAGAAGGCTGTATAAACAAACCTTATTGCACTAACCCTTGTCTTCCTAGATACTTCTTCACCACTTACTAACCCTAACCCAAATACCTTTGTCTTGTCAATTCTTCACAAATTTGTTTCTTTGTTTAAAAAGATATAAAAGCTTCCTGCTCTGGTCACTTCTTTGGGTCTTCATTCTCTTGTGAAGGTTCCCATGTACATGTAAAAATTCAATAAAATTTGTATATTTTTCTCCTGATAATCTGTCTTTGTTATTTTAAATTTCAGACCCAGCCAGGGACTTTAGGAGGGTCGAAAAAAACTTTTTTCTCCCTTAAAACCTCGACTGAAAGGAAAAAACACATATTTCCTACATCTGACTAAGAGTATCTGTTAGCTTTTATTCATTGCTCTATGTCTCCGTTTGAGACTAAACAGGACAGGCCCTTAATAAGTAAGGATCTTCCATTAAAAACTCCTTCCCTTCGCTAAAATCCCATAAATTAAAACTGGAAATGCTCTGATATCTGTTGGCACATTGTTGTACTTTGGTCTGAATAAATTGCACTGTTTTAACCTCAATCGACAATTGCATTTTAAGTCTTTATCCCTAATCCTGGAATAAAAGACTTTATAATAGCCAGAAGAATTTCAGATGTGACCTATGGAGAGATTTGGAAAGATTAATGAAGATAACAATTTTATCTTCATTTGCCTTGGAGGCAAAGTTTGCAACTAGAAGGCAGTCCTCTGGACAGCTGCCTGTCTATGAAAACTTCCTTAAAGAGCCTCAACACCACCCCTCCCTGTCCAGGTCAGAGTCACTGGCCTGCAGCTGACCTTCCTTCCCATTCCTCTCCAGTCTTATCACTGTTCTCCACAGCCACCCTTCAGTGTGATACTTCAGCTTCCCTTAACAACAACCACTTCCTGCCTTCTGCCCCACTGCAAACTTGTTTTTTCTGGCCTTGGCCCCGTGGCCCCGCTTACGCTATTTTAGTTAGTTTAGGACAGTTCTTTCATCCATCACCCTCGCTAGCAATCTGACATAGGTATCTCTAAACATTTCTTTGCTGACCTCTTTTCACTCTCCTCTCTGAAATGTTTGTAGTTCCCTAATTTCTTTCTGGCCTTTGTAATTGCTGCGGTTTCTTCTTCTTTGCATGGCTAACTCCTACTCAGCATCCAATACCAATTTAGATACTGTTTTCATCAGGAAGTCCTTCCTGGTTACAGTGCCCCTCTATCCTGTGTTAATGCCTCCTATATACGCTTATATTGCAACCTTTTTGTTGTTCATTCTCACCTGAGGATATTTTTTCCATTTATTTTTAGAGAGAGTGGAAGGTGAAGCCAGAGAGAGAGAGAGAGAGAGAGAGAGAGAGAGAGAGAAACATCAAGGTGAGAGAGACACAATTGGTTGCCTTCTGCACAAGCCCCGACCAGGCCCAGGGAATGAACCTGCAACCCAGGTACATGCCCTTGACCAGGAATTGAACCTGCAACCCTTCCATGCGCAGGCTGATGCCCTATTACTGAGCAACACCAACCAAGGTTATTACAACCTATTTTTGCCCCTAAGGTAGCACGTATCAGTAAGCATTTTAATTAGTTATCTCCTCTTTCATTTGTCTGAGAGCTTCTCAAATAGAAAGTAGGAGCACAGTACTTGATATATAACAGCTGTTTAATAAATACTCAGGAGCCCCAAAGTGGCGTCAGCATCAAGGGACCGGGGAATCAGATGTTTTAAAGGACTCCAGGGGGGCTTTTTCAGCAGGGAATTCTCTGGGTGGGTCCAGGTACTGGGCAAGTCCAGAGGGGAAAGTTACTGGTCTTAGTAAATGGAATGTGGTCTAAATGAAAGGGAATGTTGGTTGCAAAAGGTCAGTTTCCCAAGGGAAGAGGTATCAACTCGATTATTCGATCAGACCTAACAATGGCTAGTTCTCTCCAGAATATCAATAGAAGACAGAACTTGAGTTTAAATGTTGAGTGGAAGGAGAAGGGTGCATCTATGGGCTAGACTAGAGGACTATACTTGAGGATATGTTTCCATAACTGGTATATTGTATTGTTCTTCTTTAGAGTGATTAGAGTTTGGGCCTAGATGGGTGGATGGAGCTAAAAGAGAAGGTGTTCTTAGTATGGGCACTGCTAGTTCAGTTTGTACACAAAATTCTTTTGAAAATTACTAGTGTTGGGTTTTTTTTAATTTATCATTTAATCAGAGCTGGTTGTTGTTTTTCCATTTTTAACATTTCACTTTTGCTGTTCCACCCTGCCCAAGTCAAACACTTTCCACTTCCCATGAAGTTGACTAGATGTGGTGGAGCTTTTAGGCTGCATATGAGGGGAGTGGAATTCTCTAGACTCTAGAGTAATACATGAAAGGACAGGATGAGAGCAATTTGTCTCTGTCCCTACCACACTCCAGAAGTGCTGTGACTTTAGCTATCAATAAAACACATTGAGAGAAACTTTGTTTTCCAATCTCTATGTTTGAAATATGTGTAATACATTTCTGAACAAAATTATATCCATATGCATGGTAGAAACTGGCATAGTGAAACAAAATACAATTGTGTTTCAATTCCAATAATATTGTAAACATATGATGTTTCATTAAGATATAGATCTAGCCCTGGCCAGTGTTGTTCAGTGGTTAAAGCATCAGCCTGAGAACCAAAGGGTTATGTGTTTGATTCCCAGTCAAGGGTATGTACCTGGGTTGTAGGTTCAATCCCCTGGTCAGGCATGTGTGGGAGGTAACCAATATGTCTCTCTCACATTGATGTTCCTCTCTTTGTTTTTCCCCCTCCCTTCCACTCTCTCTAAAAATCAATGGAAAAAATATCCTCAGGTGTGTATTTAAAAAAAGATATTATAAATATTATATATGACATTAGCCTTCTGATATCATCTTCACATTCTCCTAATGGAATCTATCTCTGAAAGGTTTATTATTTGATTTTTGAAATTAAAATAAATGCATCATTGCAGATTCTGCTAACTGCTTAAACAGTATCTTTTTGCTTCTTTATTCATAAAAGAACTCCAGTGTTTTTGGGAAGGTGACTATGTACCTAGATAATAGATTGTTTTTCACTCTCCCTGGCAGACTCAATTCTGTTCATGAGATATAAGTACAGTGTTTCATGGGACTTTGGGGATGGCTACCTAAAGGGAATTGATTCGGCTGGGAGGCAGCTCTCTTTTCTTCCTCCCTCCCCACCCCTTTTTAAAGGTTTTTATTTACTTTTAGAGGGAGAGGAAGGGAGATGACAAGAGAGATAGAAATATCGATGAGAGAGGAACATCATCAATCAGCTGCATCCTGCACATCCCCCACTGGGGATGGAGCCTGCAACCAGGCATGAGCCCTGCCTGGGAATCTAACTGCGACTTCTTGGTTCCTGGGTCGATGCTGAGCCACATCAGCCGAGCTCTTCCTTCTTTCCTGTTGGAAGTAATGACTTAGATCTTAGCAGCCGTCTAGGACTCAGAGAGGAGAGGCTGGCTAAGCTGCTGCTCCAACTTGATCAGTACCCAAGGGAACACAATAAATTCCTGTCCACGGCCCTCTGTGGGGCTAGCCACCGTACACTTTCCAACACGGCCCTCGGTGGGGCTAGCCACCGTACACTTTCCAACAGTTCCAATAAAGAAGATAAAAAGCTAGAGAAGGCAGTGGCTGTTCTTCACACATTCTGATAAAAATGTAAAAATAATTGCGTCCAGACCCCTCCCACACTCCCACCTCCAGGTGCTTGATGGCCCTACCTTATCTGTATATTCTCTCCACCTGATGTAAAACTGTTAACCTTTGACTATAACTAACTAAAACTGCTGGTGCATAGTTGTATTTTTCTTTGTCCTCCTGTATATGTGAGCATCCCCTCACTTTCCTAAAGTTAGAGCACTGTTTCAAGTCTTCTTGGAACTCTGCTCTCAAGTAAGATCCTCAGATGGGCCCAGCCAGCGATGGATGATTCTCACCCACCACTGGTGTTTCTATCTCTCTCTCCTTCTCTTTTCCTCTCTCTGAAATCAATATAAATAAAAATCTCTTTTCTTAAATCCACCAAGGTTCAAGTCTTCTTTTCATTGACGACTATGAGGTTATTTGAAGATGGAAGTCACATATATGACGGTGGAAGAATGACAGATGACGAAGAGTGAGTCACTGATGACCACCGAACCAGCAAAACAGTCTCACTATAGGCCCGAGGGGTTGGAATTTCCAGCTGCAAAAGGAAAATATTTATCTCTGATAAACAGAATGTGCTGCTTCCAAATTTTGGAACTAGCACGATGGCCTGCCCCGGCTTGCAGGCTTACTTTCCTTACTAATTAGCAATTTAGGGCTGCTCTTTCACTGGGTCAGTGGAGAAAGAAGACATGACCAGGGGTCCTCAAACTACGGCCCACAGGCCACATGCAAATACAAATATTGTATTTGTTCCCGTTTTGTTTTTTTACTTCAAAATAAGATATGTGCAGTGTTCATAGGAATTTGTTCATAGTTTTTTTTTAAACTATAGTCCGGCCCTCCAACGGTCTGAGGGACAGTGAACTGGCCCCCTGTTTAAAAAGTTTGAGGACCCCTCCTCTAAAAGGACAGTGATGTCAGTGACGCACAAGCCTACAACTGTGAGGTAAATTCAAGAAGAGAAGTCAGTACCGGCCGGTGTGGCTCAGTGGTTGAGCATTGACCTATGAACGAGGAGGTGAGGGTTCGATTCCTGGTCAGGGCACAGGTTGAGGGCCCAGGTTGAGGGCTGGATCCCCAGTATAGAGGGCGTGCAGGAGGCAGCTGATCAGATTCTCTTTCGTCATTGATGTTTCTCTCCCTCTCCCTTCCTCTCTGAAATCAATAAAATATATTTAAAAAAGAAGAGAAGCTGGGCCCTTGCACACATCCGGACCCTGCCCCTCCCTCGCAGGGGCGGGATTTGCTCCTACCCCTCAGAGAGCTGCCATTCCTGGTTAGACCACAGCAACCGTCCATTCCCGAGCTTTGCACGAGTGAGAATATAAAGGGGGGTCATTGAGGATCATGTCTGGGTGTTTTTTGGACACAGTTGGGAAAAATGAGAAGAATGAACAGACTAGATGGCTGGGGTTGGGAAGGAGTCTGAGCGAGCTGTGAGGGGCCTCCTGTCCTGAATTTCTTCCTCTGCCTCAAAGCAGGGGTCATGCATTCATTCAACAAACAGTTATCGAGCTTCCAGTATTTGCCATGAACAAAATGACAGAGATCCCTGCCTTCAGGAGCTCACTTGTGGGTGGGGAGGCCCCTCCACCTTCCTTTCCCCTTGCGAGCAAGAGACAGCTAGTCAGGCCTGAGGAAGGAAGAGAACAGCAAATGCCTTGTGAGTGTTAGCTATGGGGCAGGCACCGCTCTCAGCTCAGCATGGCCTCATTTCATTCCCACAGCACTACCTTGAGGAGGTGTTGTTATTATGAGACTAGAGGCCTGGTGCACAAAATTCGTGCGGGGTGGGGTCCCTCAGCCCAGCCTGCAACCTCTCGTAATCTGGGACCCCTCAGAGAATGTCCAACTGCCGGTTTAGGTCTGATCCCACATCGGGCCTAAACTGGCAATACAGACACCAGGGGGGTGAGGGCATGAGTGGGGGGTATGGGGGGCCAATTGGGGGGATAAGGACACATATGTAATACCTTAATCAATAAAGAAAAAAGTAAAATAAAATAAAAATCATGCTCTGTACTTTATATGGTATATTTAAGTATCACCTCCTTAATGGAATATGGAGAGGTGTGTTAAAATATAGTCTCTCTTTTCAGGTTTTTCAAACCCTACTAGCTCTTAATGTAACCTTAGGGAAAGCCAGGCCTGTTCAATGACTTGGCAGCAGAATCAGGCTCAAACTTGAGTCTTTGGGGTAGTGGAGAGGGAGGAAGTGACGGCACAATAGCAACGGGTACCTAGTTGTGAAACACTGGAGGCTCGCTCTGCTGGAACGTGTTGTCAAAGGAGCAGAGGTCATGGAAGCTAAAGGAAACAAAGGGCTCTCTCTAAGTTAGGTTAAAGGGGGAGTTTAAAACGACAGTAGGCTTCCTTCTAGGGCTTTCTGTAGAATTTGTCAGTTTTCCTTTTACTTACCAGTAAGGAATAGTGGCCTTATAGTAGGAAAGAGCATGACCTTGATTCGTCAATTAGCACCTACAGGAGCAACCTCAGGAAAGAGCACATTACTTTAGAACACTGATGGCTGAACATCAGCGCTCTAAACTTTCATTCGTAGCCTAGACTTGTATTCCCTATGTAATCTTTAGAAAGTAATTTAACTTCCCTGTACTGTGTCCTTCTAATTTAAAGTGAAGATGACAGTAACAGTCCCAACCACTTTGATAACGGGAGGGTAAACAAGAAGGCGACAGATGCGAAACAAACTTCCAAAGTGCCATCACCACTCAGGGCTAAAATTCCAGAAGCGGTCGGTAACCATGTTCCCGGATGAGTGTTGCTTCCCAGGCACCGAGTCAGGCCCCAGTGCTACAGTGATGAGTAAAGCATGCTCATCACCCTCCCAGAACTCAGTTTAACACCTACTGGGAAGACGCTGTAACACAAACAATAACAATAAAACATGGCAAATCCTATGATAATCTCTTGGAAGAGGATCAGAAAAAGCTTCAAAGAAAAGTTGTGTTTGAGCTGGGACTTGAAGGAGGACGTACTTGTCCCCTCATGTGATCATTCAACAAACATGTATTGAACACCTACTGAGCACTAAACACTATTCTGGGTAGTGGGGATATTTCAATGATCAAAGCAGACAATGAGCCAAACCGGTTTGGCTCAGTGGATAGAGCGTAGACCTACGGACTGAAAGGTCCCAGGTTCGATTCCAGTCAAGGGCATGTACCTTGGTTGCGGGCACATGCCCAGTAGGAGGTGTGCAGGAGGCAGCTAGTTGATGTTTCTCTCTCATTGATGTTTCTAACTCTCTATCCCTCTCCCTTCCTCTCTGTAAAAAATCAATAAAATATATATATTTTTAAAAAGCAGACAATGATCCCTACCCTTGGAGGTTATGGTCTAATCATGGGAGGAGACCAGATCACAAGTAAAATATGTAGCAGTCTGAAGGTGGTGTGTGCTGTGAAGACAAGGCCGAACAGGGGAGGGAGATGGGCTTTCTCAGCAATAAAAACGTTTGGGCTTCAAAGGACACCATAAAGGAAGTAAAAAGACAACTCACAGAATGGGAGAAAATATTTGCAAATCATATATTTCATAAGAGACTTGTATCCAAAGTGTATAAAGAGTATCTACATCCCCACAATAAAAAACAAATAACCCAATTTTTAAACTGGCCAAGGATTTGAATAAACGTTTCTCCAAAGAATATATACAAATGGCCAATAAGCACATGGAAAGATGCTTAACATCATTAGTCATTAGCAAAATTGCAAGTCAAAACCACAGAAGATACCAGTTCACACACACTAGTATGGCTACAATAAAAAAGATAAACCATAACAAGTGTTGACAAAAATGTGGAGAAGTTGGAACCCTCATACCTTGCTGGTAGGAATGTAAAATGGTGTAACCAACTTGGAAAAAAAGTTTGGCAGTTTCTCAAAAGTTAAAAATAGAGTTATCAAATGATATCTCAATCCCACTCTTTGATATTTACCCAAGAGAATTGAAAACTTATGTTTATATAAAAACTTGTAAGTAAATATTCATAAGAACGTTATTCATAATAGCCCCAAATGTCCATCATCTGGTAAATGGATAAACAAAATGTGTTATGTTCACACAATAAATATTATTTAGCCATACAAACAAATAAAGTACTGATATGAGCTATGAAATGGATGAAACTTGAAAATATTATTCTAAGTGAAAGAAATCAGACACTATAGACCACATAGTCTATTATTCCATTTACATGTAATATCCAGAACAGACAAATTTTAGAGACAAAAGTAGATTAGTGGTTGCCAGGGAGTGGGGAGTGACTGGTATAGTATGTATAGTTTCTTTGGGCAGTGATGAAAATGCTCTGGCATTAGATACTGGTGACAGTTGCACAACCTCTTTTTAAATTTTTAAATAATTGATTGATTTTAGAGAGAGAAGGGGGAGAGAGAGAGAGAGAGAGAGACAGAGAGAGGAAAGGCGATATAGATTTTTTTGTTCCACTTATTGATGTATTCTTTGGTTGATTCTTGTGTGTGCCCTGACCAGGGATTGAACTGGCAAACTTGGCGTATTGGGCTGACAGTCTAACCAACTGAGCTACCCATTCAGGGCATGGTTGCACAACTTTGTGAATATACCAATACCACTGAATTATGTATTTAAACAATTAATTTTAAAAAATCATAGCCTCAACAACATTTTAAAGCTGTGGAGTGCTCAAAATTCAGATTATTGGATTACAGATATTTTTTTTATTAAATCTTTATTGTTCAGATTACATTTGTTCCTCTCCCCCCCCCCATAACTCCCCTCCTCCCAGTTCCTGCCCCACCCTCTGCCCTCACTCCCCACCCACTGTCCTCATCCATAGGTGCACGATTTTTGTCCAGTCTCTTCCCGCATCTCCCA
>NW_005366245.1:516556-518077 GCF_000412655.1 Myotis brandtii | reverse complement strand
AAAAGTATATTTTTGTTGATTTCAGAGAGAGAGAGAGAAACATCAATGATGAGAGTGAATCATTGATCAGCTGCCTCCTTCATGCCCACACTGGGAATCAAGCCCACAACCCAAGCATATGCCCTGACCAGGAATGGAACAATGACCTCCTGGTTCATAGGTCAATGCTCAACCTCTGAACTACGCCAGCCCAGCCAGATATTAACTTCTTTAGTCCTTATTACAAGCCTATGATATAGTCCTACATTATATCCACTTTTTAGAGGCAGAAACTTGAACTGAGAGAGGTTAAGTAACTTGCCTAAGGTTGCACACGTAAGAAAGGGACAGAGTTGAGATTTAAAACCAAGCAGTCTGCCATGGAAGTCTATTCAACCAGTACATTATTAGCTTGTCATTGTGACTATGCAACCAGGTTCTGAAGGAACTGATAAACAGGAAATAACGTTATGCAAAATAATTTATGGTGACAAAAAGTACTGTGTCTTCTAGAGGACATTGAAAAACTGAATCTTTTTAAAGAGACGAATAAAATTCAGAAGAATAGAATAAAGTTTTATTTTTCTGAGTTAGGAAAGGTGCTTTCCTGCCACTTACATTTCAGACATTATTGGCAGCGCACTAACCCCAAAGCTTCCATATTAATTCTCTTTGGAGGGTGTATTTTATTACATCTTTGAGTTCTATTTGTGGCGCTCAATAGAATAAGGATATTCACTTTATTTTGAAGTGGAAGTTGGAAGAAACAGGATGGGGCATTTGGCTTTCATAATTATAACAAGGACTGAGTTTCTTTTAATGCTGCCAACTCAAGCGGACTTAGTGGTGCTTGTGCCGCAAGCTGCTAACAGTGGGATTCAGTTCACACTGTGAGTCTGGCTGAGGTCCACTTTGTCTCTGCACAGAGGGGAGCACTTCAGAGCAAGCGAGGGCTTATTCTCTGCTGTGCCCAGATTAATCTGCAGTATGTTCACTCATGTTCATTATTAAGAATCCCAAAGAGAAGGTTGTCTCTTCTCTCAAAGAGAGCTTTTTGTAGAATATGTCTACACCCAATCTAGTCATTTATCTTAAAAAACAGAATAATCTTCATGTGAAGTCATAACTTGGGGACACAAGACTAAGGGTAGTGCCTAAGTGCTGGAGATGGCAATGAGTCTGCCTGTTTCCACTCTTGCCCACACAATCCATTGTCCACACTGTAGCCAGAATGAGAATGAAAACATTGAGATCACAGTATTCTACATTCCTAATAGCTTTCCATTGCACTTAAAACCCAAAGGTCTTATAATGGTCTACAAAGCCTTACAACAAGCATGTCAAACTCAAAGGCTAATACGGGCCAAATAAACAAGGTTTTAAGTTTATGTGGGCCACAAAAAAACAAAAGCTTCAATTTTCATAGAAACGTAGGTTTATTTTGGTAGAGACATGCTGAATACAAAGGGCTGAAGTAAATGAGTAATCATTAACATAAAATAAAAGAACATTTTAATAAAAATTAATATTTTTTCTTGAACA
>NW_005366245.1:508665-516487 GCF_000412655.1 Myotis brandtii | reverse complement strand
GCACACCAAACAAGTCAGTCCAAGACTAATGACGTGGCAATCAGCTGTTAAAATATTCGTTGCTGGTATTAGTGGAGAGAACTGGTGTGCCTGCGCGTAAGGGAAACGAAGGCAACACGATTATAGTAATCAGTCATTAGTGAACATTGTAGTTTGTTATTAATAACTAGAGGCTCAGTGCGGGGAGGGTATGTCTCTCAGCCCAGCCTGCACCCTCTCCAATCTGGGACCCCTCGAGGGATGTCCAACTGCCCATTTAGGGATGTCCGACTGCCCGGTGTGGGATCGGGCCTAAATGGGCAGTCAGACATCCCTCTCACAATCCGGGACTGCTGGCTCCCAACTGGTCGCCTGCCTGCTTGCCTGATTGCCGCTAACCGTTTCTGCCTGCCTGCCTGATCACCCCTAACCACTCCCCTGCCAGCCTGATTAACACCTAACTGCTCTCCTGCCGGCCCGATTGCCCCCAACTGCCCTCCCCTGCTGGCCTGGTCCCCCCCAACTGCCCTCTCCTGCCGGCCATCTTGTGGTGGCCATCTTTGACCACATGGGGGCGGCCATCTTGTGTGTTGGAGCGACTGTCAATTTGCATATTACTCTTTTATTAGATAGGATTATGTATAACAGGATATTGTAAAAATTAAGTTATGAAATTTTTATTAAAACATTTCTTAGATACCGTTATATTGGCTGGGCTGCAAAAATATTTGTTGTGGGCCACATGCAGCCTGCGGGCCGCGAGTTTGACATGCTTGCCCTACAAGATCTAGCCCCACTGGCTGCATATTTGATCTCCTCTCCTGCTTCTAGCTTCTTCAGCAAAAATTACAAAGAAACAAAGAATTGCAGGGAGAACTATAAGTTTGAAGAAACATAAGAGACCTATAAACCATATTTAATCCATGAATTCTGGTTGGATTCTGCATTGAATAAGACAACTATAAAAAATTATGAGGCAATTGGAGTCACTTGAACATGGAGTGAATATTTGTATTAAGAATTATTTTTAATTTTTCAGGTGCAATATGGTATTGTGATTATGGTTTTTAAAAAGCGTCTTTATCTTTTAGAGACACATACTAAAATCCAAGTAAAATAATATGATATCAAAATAATCTAGCCCTAATCGGTTTGGCTCAGTGGATAGAGCATCGGACTGTGAATTGAAGGGTCCCAGGTTTGATTCTGGTCAAGGGCATGTACCTTGGTTACGGGCACATCCCCAGTAGGAGGTGTGCAGGAGGCAGCTGATCGATGTTTCTCTCTCATCAATGTTTCTAGCTCTCCATCCCTCTCCTTTCCTCTCTATAAAAAAATCAATAAAATATATTTAAAAAAATAATCTAATGTCTGGGGGAGAAGTGTGAAGGTATAAATAAAACAAGATCAGCCATGAGGAGATAATTATTGAGGATGGATGATGAGAACATGGGCGTTTATTATGTAATTCTCTCTACTTTCCTGAGGGTCCTTGACTTTTCTGCCCAGTTGCCATTTCTATTATTTATCTTCAAACCCAGAGCACTATCGTTTTTTTCTTTATTTATCCTAAAGTTGTATAAAACCCTTTTGATTGGGATTACTGCAAATTTCCACTTGACCACTTCAGTGTTTTATTAAATTATTTTCACTTTCTCCATTGTGATTCTTCAAAATGTCCCCACAAGCTCAGGCCCTCAGATCTTAATTCAACAGAAGATGTGTTCTACTTTATTTTTGAAGGCTTAGGTCATTCAGCATGAAACCTCTTTCTTCTTCTTTGCCTTCTAAAAATCTCCCTTTTACCATACTCTCCTGAAATTCACCATGTCTAATTCTTGGATAAGTTTTACTTTGGATTTTTTAAAATTTAATTGATCTCCGACTATATGTATTACTTGTCCATTTCAAACATAATTCAGATAGGATAAAATCCAAAATTCAAGGACAAAAAAATATATATCATTAAAAATTATTTTTAAATACTTACATATGCAAACATATATCAAAGATCATAAAACCTTATGTTTTAAAATATTTTTTTTATCGATTTCAGAGAGAGGAAGGGAGAAGGAAAGAGAGATAGAAGAGTCAATGATGAGAGAGAATCATTGATTGGCTGCCTCCTGCATGCCCCCTACTGGGGATTGAGACTGCAACCCAGGCATGTGCCCTGAATCGGAATTGAACCATGATCTCTTGATTCATGGATTGACGCTCAACCACTCAGCCACACCTGATGTTTTTATATCAGACTTGAGGATAGTCACAGGAGTTTCCTGAAAGAAGAAAACTTGTGAGTAACTGCATCTGGGAAAACTCACTAAGAGAGCAAAATTAGATTACACACTGAGGAAGAATCTTTAAATTTAAGCTTTATTGTTAAATTCTTTCCATGTTAATTTAATTTTTGATTTAGCAATCCTGTGCCGAAGTTGGTATTTTTGAGTTGGTATTTTAAGGTTTCTGCACGCATCTAAGACAACAGTCCTTTTTCTACAGAAAAGAGAGGAAAGTAAGGCAGTAGCTTGTCTTGTGTTCATCTTTGTATCACCAACACCCAGAACATAATAGATGATCCCAAAGTACTAGCTGAATTGATATATGTCTAAACCTAATATTTGCCACCTTCTTCCTTTACTCATTTAACAAATATTTATCGACAGCCTATCAAGTGCTAATGAAAGATCTTATCATCTGACCACCCAGGGAAAATGCTGAAGCCAGAGGAAAATGCACAGTTAAAGGTCCCATGGTGTGCAGACACTTGGTGTGCTGAGAACTAGAAAAAAGCAAGCTTAGCTAGAACATAGTGACAGAGGGAGAGAGAAGTAGGAGCGGGGCTCAGATATGCAGCCAGGGGCTAGATCGTTGAGGCCTTTATAGATTATTGTAAGGACTTTGTATTTTATGTATAATGGAAAGCCATTAGGAAAGCAGAATATTATGATCTGATTTTTTTTTTAACCTCATTCTCATTCTCACTAATGTGTAGGCAATAGATTGTAGTGGGACAAACGTGGAAACAGGCAAAGTTCTTGCTGCCTCTAGAACTTAGGCATGGCCTTTGATCTTGTGTCCTTCTGTTCTGACTTTAATAACACTATTTCAGTTAATATTAAATATTCAGAATATTCTAGAAGAGACAATTATAGAATCGAATATTTAATAAATATGCAAGTAAACCACAAAAGAAATATATTTTGACAGCACTTTAGATTTGTAATTATATATCAGTGAACAATAAACATATGATAAAATAATAATCAGAGAATTGCAAATATATATTTTTTATTTTATATACATATTTTTTATTATTGATTTTTTTACAGAGAGAAAGGGACAGGGATAGAGAGTTAGAAACATCGATGAGAGAGAAACATTGATCAATCGATCAGCTGCCTCCTGCACACTCCCTACTGGGTATGTGCCCGCAACCAAGGTACATGCCCTTGACCGGAATCGAACCTGGGACCCTTGAGTCCACAGGCCGATGCTCTATCTACTGAGCCAAACCGGTTAGGGCGAACTGCAAATATTTTGCAAGAGTTTTTTTTGTTGTTGTTGTTTAGAAAACCAATCATTGACAAAGGTTTAAATGAAATGATAATGCCTATGGTTTATGAAGGTATAAAAAAAAGATACACACAAGTATAATGAAATTCCATGCCATGATTAAAAAGAAAGAAGCAGATTCATATATAATGACATGGAGTTATGCCCACAACCTTTTAAATATATTTTTATTTATTTCAGAGAGGAAGAGAGAGGGAGAGAGAGATAGAAACATCAATGATAAAAGAGAATCATTGATTGGCTGCCTCCTGCACGCCCCCACTGAGGATTGAGCCTACAACCCGGGTATGTGCTCTGACCAGGAATCCAACCTGTGACCTCCTGGGTCATAGGTTGATGCTCAACCACTGAGCCATGCCAGCCAGGCCACAATCTATTTTTGAACTGAAAAAAAGCATTGCCAGAATATGATCTTATGTTTGTAAAAATACTAATGGATAAGCATGTATTTGGATTTGCATAGACAATGGCACTTCTCAATGAGGCCTACCCTGGACTCCCTCTTTAAAATTGCACCCCACTCAGTTTGTATTCCTAACCTGCCCTTTTGTACTTGCCCTGTATTACTTTTTTTTTTCCATAACACTTAGCACTATCTAACATACCACATAATTTAAATATGTATTATTTGTTCCCTTTCTCTCTTTAGAATGCAAAATCCATGAGAATAAGGATATTACTCTATTTTGTTCATGGATTGTCTAAGAGTCTGGGTAGGGCATTGCCTGGCACACAGTAGGTACTCAATAAATATTTGTTAAATAAGGAATGAACAGAAAGATTCCAGAGAAGTAAGATTAAGGGGAGGAGAGGTTTTTACTTTATGCTTTATAACTTTTTGTTGCTAGAATTTTTTTATGGTAATGTTTTATCTTCATTATTTAAAATTATATATTACAGAATTATAAATTCTGTCTTTAATACTATGGACAGTCCCAAATATAATTCTGAAGAGTTTCTTTGGCCCATTGAGTTATTAGAATCCTACTTTTCACGTGGTAGGAAGATGACAGATGTGTTCAATAGGAGTCACAGCTGTCATTAAGAACCCTGCCTGTGCTCTAGCTGATTCCGCTAAGTGGATAGAGTGTCGGCCCATGGTCGCAGGTTCCATTCGATCATATCAATGCTTTAGACTCTTATGCTTTTGCATCGGAAAAAAAAAAAAGAACCCTGCCTGAGCTCTAGCTGATTCGGCTAAGTGTATAGAGTGTCAGCCCATGGTCACAGGTTCCATTCGATCATATCAATGCTTTTCTTTTTGTCTCTCCCCGTCCTTTCCACTCTCTCTAAAAATCAATGGAAAAATACCCTCAGGTGAGAATTAAAAAAACAAACAAACAAACAAACAAACAAAAAAAATCCTGACTGAGGCCAAACACAGCTAATTATGGAAGTGTAGAACCCATGTTTTAGTTGTGTGAACAAAAATTAATAAAATTCCAAATGTCTTTATCCTATATAAACGTCCATGGATTTACAATCTTCTTGACCATTAGTTCCTTGAGTGCAAGGGTTGAATCTTACTTTAGAGTCCTTTAGGCATAGCTCCAATATCATCCCTTCCATGAAAATTTCCTGCGTAGCTTTTAAGTAATCATTCGTTTTTTACACGTGTGCACTGAACAGAAAGCACAAACTTTCCAAAATAATCCAGATTTCAAATTCTTGGACCATTTTTCCTCTCATGAAAATTTCAAGATGTCCTAGCAAATCCTGAATTCAGTATTCAAGCTACTATCTCCTGAATATCTTTGTACCTCCAAGAAGGAGCATAGCATACTTCAAAAATTTTAAAAACAGGGAACAGCATGGCATCTTGGAAATAGTGTAAGTATTACTTTGAAGTAAGATATCTGGAATCCTAAACTTTGTATTTTACTAACAGCACCACCTTGAGTAACCTCTCTATTTTCTATATAAAACTAAGGATTATAAAACCTACTCTGAAGCAAAGTGAGAACTAAATGAAATTATGTATCTAACCCATGTATGTGTCTAGCACATAGAAGATGCTTAATCAGTGGCATCTTTGACTATTTATGAAGAAACAGTAATGGAAGTGGAGCAGTTTATTCCTATATGACTCAGTTCTTATTTCTAAAAGTTAAAAGTTATTTAACTTTTCCCATCTGTGCATTTTTTTTCTTGCAGACAGGAACATAAGCTGTTTAAGAAAGCTGACATTAAAAATATTGCTTATTGTGCCTAGAACAGTGATGGGCATAATAAGTGATTAGCAACTGAACAAAGCCAGACAAGATGTGTAGCCTCTGAGTTTGGGCATCAAGAACGAATAGTGAATCATTAATATTTATAATGTCTGTGGAACATCAACAGGTGTACTATTTATTTATTTTTAAATATATTTTTATTCATTTCAGAGAAGAAGGAAGAGGGAGAGAAAGATAGAAACATCAATGATGAGAATCACTGATCGGCTGCCTCCTGCATGACCCCTACTGGGCCTTGAGTCCACAACGCAGGCAATTGCCCTTGACCGGAATCAAACCCGAGACCCTCAGTCTGCAGACTGACACTCTCTATCCACTGAGCCAAACCGGTGAGGGCCTGTTTATTAACTAGAGTTATTAAAAACGTATTTATTGAGTGCCCAATATGTGCCAAGCTCTGTTCTAGGCACAAGAGAGGAGTGCAAGTTAAAAAGAAGAAACATTTCAAATACTGGTTAGCACAGAATAATTGTATACATTTTTTTTCTCATCCACTTGCTGCAGTTCTGACATGTTTTGTATGAAGACCAATTTACTTGACATCGTATATGCTTGGCATTGAAAACAGGATAAGAATCCTATTTTCAAAAGGAGCCTAGTTAACTGTTAGACTCTCTGCCAAAGCAGCTTCCCCTCCCTTCCTTTAGCCTCCCCAAGAGACAATTGGTTACATTCTAAGCAGATGCTTGCTCGGAGAGTGGGCAGCAAGCCGTGGGCAGCCTGCTCACTTAATGTTAAGCAAGGTCTTTGTGTGTTTTATTATATTAATTAGTGCACTGGCACGGTCAAATGGAATTTTTAAACCAACAGGGAGTTTGCTGATCTCTTAATTTTCAGTTTGTGATGGCCCTTTTGTTTTTGTTTTTGTTTAATTCTTCCACTCATTAAACCCTTCAATCTAGCCTGAGTGTAACTCCTGTAACACTAGAGCCTTGGGGAATGATGTATAAAGACGCTGGAGGCTGTGGTGAGGAGGGCAAAGGGCACGTGTGGTACTGGGTTTTGAGTGGGCAGCGACCCTTATATTATGCTCATCAGCATTTAACCCGAGAAGCGAGCTCTGAGAGAGAGGATGCCGTGTTGTATGTGCATTTTAGTGTGTGCAGGAAAATTCTTCAACTTTTCATTCAAGTTTAGATTACGCAAATAAAAACCAACTGGTTTAGACATTCTGGGCCAGTGAAGAGAAGACTGGAGGAAATGTGTCAGAAAGGGATGTATTTGTGGATTTGTGTAATTGAATGTTGAGGGAGATTTCCCTGTTGCCCTTGAATTAATTACGTGTCTTCTCCCCACTGTTTGAAGGCAAAGATGCTCCCTATGTTATCTCATCTAATTCTCACCATGCCCATTGTGGTTAATACAAGTCAGTCCAGTCCAGTTTAATGCTTCATTCTGAAATTCGATGTAAATCTTTTTCTATCTCCAGTACAGGTTTGACCCAGGGCTTTGAGGGGGAAACCACATAGTCAGCCCTCACACCCTTCTGTCCAGCACTTATAAAATGGAGGAAATTGTTACTACTTAAAATATATTTTGTTGAATACTTTTTAAAAATTTTAGTGGGGCCTTGGTGGGGGTGGGGAAAAAAGGCAAAGGACTTTGGGCTGAGGAAAATTTGAGAATTAAGGAGTGAATTACTGAATAGGTGCCTTATGGTTAATTTGGCAGAATAATAAAACATCTCATTTTATAACTGGTTTCTTTTATATTTTCTTAAGTATCTATATATATATAAGGCTAAGTGACTGACCGTATGTCCATATGACCATGTGACTGTCTGACTGGCTAGTACATATGATGCAGACTGGCAATTTAAAAATAAATATTGACTCGCACATGCATGATACATATAAAGCTCTTGCTGATGCCTATCTTACACGCGTGTTTCCATCTGTTATTGTCGATCATGAATTTGGTGAATTTTGGATATACTCGATGGAGATTTTCACACATATTTGAGTGATGATTCCATCGATTCAGTGGATGATGATGAAAATGAAAATTTTCCCATTGAATTTCTTAATAGTATT
>NW_005366245.1:490661-508027 GCF_000412655.1 Myotis brandtii | reverse complement strand
CTCTGACACTTCTATTATAGAGAAAGGGCAAATAGTGCTATTAAAATATTTTTTCCTTTCAATGTGCATGAATCCATGCACCGGGCCACTCGTATTTTGATAAATTCCCAATGGAAGTGGTAAATTCATGTAAAAAGATCATGTGGACCCTGTGAAAGAAGATACTCATCAAGAAGGACTCCTGGTGGCTAACAAGGCTCAAATCAACAAAACAAAACAAACAGCCTAGCAACCATTTCTACACAGAAACTTCTTCCACAAACTGCACTGAACTGCCTGCCTGAAGTGTTCCTGCCAGCTGAGCCAGCCCTTATAAAGGAGTTCCTGGAATCTTATTTCAACCAGGACTGAAACTTTCCCCATCCAATTGGACCTGTGCAGCTATATCCCCAACATCTTTACCAACCAATCAGAGTGGCTCCACCCTGCCCAATCAAGAAGTAACTTTTGGACCAATCAAACTGTGAGGATTTAAAGTCCTCATTTGCATGAGGATTTGAAGTCCTAATTTGTCCTCCTTTCTACCAAGAACAAAAGGTTGTGTTTCCCTGCTGGGGCTGAAACACCTAAGCTGAGACATCAAAGACATCTCCCTGGGCCAGAGTGGAGGACACGCAGAGCAGAGCAGAGCTGTTTAGCCAGAGAGGGCCCTGGGCCCAGGGTCTTTGCATCCCAGGGCCACCTTGCAGCCAAGCAGCTTTGAAGCCATGCTGCTTCATAACTGAGCTATAACACTATTGAGCTGTTTCATAGCTGTGCTGTTCTCACAATCGGGCTGTATTACAATTGAGCTGTTTGTACTGAATAAAGTTTCCTTCTTCACTGCACCCCAAAATGGGGGTTCCTGTTGTAGTGAATTGATGCCATAAATTGACAGTCATAACTGAACAAGTTCTTCCAAAAAGAATGGAGCTTTTGCTTTTTAAAAGTTAATATTCTTTTTTTAAAAATCTATTTGATTGCATAAAATAATATGCAATCCTATCCTTCTCCCCACCATGAGACCATGGTAGTTGCTTGGGAACCACAAGGAGGGAGAGGTGAGATAGTCCTAAAAATAAATACTTTTTAAAAAAAAGAAAGATATGAATATGGAGAGTCATTATTTAAATAATCTATAACAGTGGTTCGCAACCTTCCTAATGCCGAGACCCTTTAATACAGTTCCTCATGTTGTGGTGACCCCCAATTTCATTGTTACAAATTGAACATAATTAAAGCATAGTGATTAATCACAAAAACAATATGTAATTATATATGTGTTTTCCAATGGTCTTAGGCGACCCCTGTGAAAGGGTCGTTCAACCCCCAAAGGGGTCGCGACCCACAGGTTGAGAACCGCTGCCTATACAGTCATTCAGGGACCCAGGCTGATCAGGTCTTCAGTTGGAGAGACGTCCTTCCGGATGAAGCTGGGGCTGGAGCAAAGCCCAGGTCCTGGGTGCCTGCCAGTGGCCAGAGGGAAGCCTGGGTCCCGGGTGCCGGAGGGAAGCCGGTGCTGGCAGCTGGGGAAAGGAAGGCCTACTTTTGCACAAATTTTCATGCATTGGGTCTCTAGTTTGTTATAAAATAGCCAAGTTATAAATAAGCACTCAGAATGGCCTCTAAATTATAAGTTAATCCATCTTGAAAAAACATGAGGCATTGTATCTAAAATTAATTTATTATATACTATGGAAAACAATATGGAAGTTCCTCAAAAATAGAACTGCCTTATGACCCAGAGATTCCATTTCTGGGTATATATTCAAAGAAACCTGAAACACTAATTCAAAAGAATATGCCCCTCTATGTTCATTGCAGCATTATTCACAATAGCCAAGATATGGAAGCAACCTAAGTGCCCATCAAAAGAAAAGTGGAATAAAATCTGTGGCACATATATGCAATGGAATAGTACTTGGCCATAAAAAAAGAATGAAATCTTACCATTTGTGACATCATGAATATACCTAGATGGTATTATGCTAAGTGAAATAAGTCAGTCAGAGACAGGCAAATACCATTTGATTTCACTTATATGTGGAATCTCAAGAATAGTATAAATGAACAAACAAAACAGAAACAGACTCATAGATACAGAGAACAGACTGATGGTTGCCAGAGGGAGGAGGCTTTGGTGAAAAAGGTGAAAGGTTTGAGAAGTACAGATTGTTAGTTGGAAAACAGTCATTGGGATGTAAAGTACAGCATAGGAAATATAGTCAATAAACCTATATAATAAAAGGCTAATATGCAAATAGACCAACAGTGGAATGACTGGTCGCTATGACACGCACTGACCACCAGGGGGCAGACACTCAACACAGGAGCTTCCCCCTGGTGGTCAGTGCACTCCCACAGGGGGAGCACCACTCAGCCAGAAGCTGGGCACATGGCTGGCGAGTGCAGCGGTAGTGGCAGGAGCCTCTTCCGCCTCCGTGGTAGCACTAAGGATGTCTGACTGATGGACATATCCTGAGGGCTCGAGGACTGTGAGAGGGCACAGGCTGGGCCGAGGGCCCCCCCCCCCCCCCCCAAGTGCACAAGTTTTGTGCATCAGGCCTCTAGTATTGTAATAACTTTGAATGGTGGCAGGTGGTATTGGAAATATCAGGAGTAACACTTTGTAAAGCATATGATTGTCTAACCAATATGCTGTATACCTGAAACTAATAATAAGAAAAGGAAAAACTTCATCATACATTGTTTCATTTTGCTTTCCCTTTATATTTCTTTTTCAAAGGAAATGATGTTTAAAAGGGTACATGGCATATTTTTGTTTGTTTGCTTTTGTTTTTCTTTCTAAATGCCTTTATTTTGGGATCTGAGGGGGAAATCTTCGGCCCGTGGGCCGTAGTTTGCCCACGGCTGGTAACCAATATGCCGTAAACCTGAAACTAATAAGAAAAGGAAAAACTCATTATACATTGTTTCATTTTCCTTTCCCTTTATATTTCTTTTTCAAAGGAAATGATGCTTAAAAGGGTACATGGCATATTTTTGTTTGTTTTTGTTTTTCTTTCTCAATGCTTTTATTTTGGGATCTGAGGGGGAAATCTTATAGGTACACAAGAAAAAGACAGATGTGATCACAGGTAAAAGTGAAGACAATTTAACCTGAAAGCATTAACACCTGTTAGCTGTTGAACCTGAAGTTCTGAGTATGACATGTTGCAGGGCTGAAAGAATGGTAATTAGTGTTCTTCTTTCTCACGCTCCCCTTCAACAGAATCCACACCAACCTCCTTCTCAAGGGCAGCCATGTCCTCAGGGGCCTCAGACAACTCTCCTTCCTCCATGCCCTCACCCATGTACCAGCAGACAAAGGCACATGGCATACATTAGGTTAAACTTGTGGTCCAGGCCTCAGCAGTAGCTGTGGTGTTGCTCAGCACGCTCACAGCTCACAGTACTTTGGCCAGGTCTCCACCAGGTACCTCAGGGGGAGGCTGGTATCAATGCCAACTTTGAAGCCAGTGGGGCACCAGTTCACAAACTGGATGGTACGCTTGGTCTTGATGGTGGCAATGGGAGCATTGACATCTTTGGGAACCAGGTTTCCATGGTACAGCAGGTGGCAAGCCATGTCTCTACTGTGGTGTGAGGTACATTTCACCATCTGGTTGGCTGGCTCAAGCACACACTGGTAACCTCTACTACAGTAAGCTGTTCATGGTGTGCTTTCTCAGCAGAGATGACATATGTGGCAGGAGGGAAGTGGATTCAGGGACAGGTTGGTCTAGAATTCTGTCAGATCAACACTCAGGGCTCCATCAAACCTGAGGAAAGCAGTGATGGAGGACACAGTCTGGATCAGGGGTCCTCAAACTACGGTCCGCGGGCCACATGCAAATACAAATATTGTATTTGTTCCCGTTTTGTTTTTTTTACTTCAAAATAAGATATGTGCAGTGTGCATAGGAATTTGTTCATAGTTTTTTTTTTAAACTATAGTCCGGCCCTCCAACGGTCTGAGGGACAGTGAACTGGCCCCCTGTTTAAAAAGTTTGAGGACCCCTGGTCTGGATAATAAGGCGGTTAAGGTTAGTGTAGGTTGGGCACTCAATATCAAGTTTTCTACGACAAATGTTGTAGATGGCCTTGTTGTCAACCATGAAGGCACAATCAGAGTGCTCCAGAGTGGCGTGGGTGGTGAGGACGGAGTTGTAGGGCTCAACTACAGCTGTGGAGACCTGGGAGGGGCTGGGTAAGTGGAGAACTCTAGCTTGGACTTCTTGCCATAATCAACAGAGAGCCCTCAGCAGGGAGGTGAATCCAGAACCAGTTCCTCCATCAAAGCTATGGAAAACCAAGAAGTACTGGAGGCCTGTGTCCGGGTCTGCCACGTTGTGAATTCGGTCCAAGATGAAGTCAATGATGTCCTTGCCAATGCTGTAGTGCCCACAGGCATAATTATTGCAGCATCTCCCTTGCCTGTGATGAGCTGCTCAGGGTGGAATGAAAATCACAGATTAGGAGTCAGATCCAAGTTCTTATAAATAGTAAAGAGGATAAATGCTTTCCAAGATTCAGCAGAACAAATAGAAATCAGTGGGAAGGATCTAGAAAGAAAAACAAAAACACACCAAACTAAATGGCTGGGTGGGAAAAATCAACGACGTGTCACAGCATAGCGATAAAGGGCAGAGACTCTGTTGCCAGCCTGCCTGGGTTCAAATTCCAGCTTTGCTACTTACTTATGTGCTATTGGGCAAGTTACTTAACCTCTCTGTGCCCCAGTTTCTTCTAAAATGAGGTAAATGAAAATACCTGAAAGAATTGTTGAGATGATTTCTTCATAGGATATTTATAAAATGCTTAGAACAGTGCCTGGCATATGGTGAAAGCCATGTAAGTATTTGTTCAATAAATAAATATGACAATTTCCTTATTACCTTGAAACAAATCCATATTTAGATTGCCAGGATAATTTAAGATGAAGAGACTCTCAAAAGAAATACTTGTAACATATATAAGACCTACGTTTGCATTTCCCCCTCTATCTTCTATTTTCTTCTTTTTCTCAGAAGGGACATTATTTTGATCCATATAATTGTGTGAGAAGAAGAGTGATGATCCAGTCATATGTCTTAGTAAAGCTTATTTTGGTGTGTGAACTTGATTTGTTGGACACATAATTTGTCCAGCCTTATTAATGCTCCCACCAGCATTTTTGGATTGGGCCGTAGGGCCATGGGAAAATTATGGAAGAATTGACCTTGCCAGTGTTCTTATTTTTCCCACTAGCTCAGATGACTAAAGGGACCAATATGAACAGAGCATGCTCCAAGATTGGTAGTGAGCTCCTGCCATGCGCCCCCCCACCCCCAAAAGCACTAGCATGCTTTCAAAATTTGAAAGTTTTTCATTTTAGATAAGGCTGTAACCAATTTTTATTTTGGAGCAGAAAGCTTCTATTCTTGATAAAGATGTGCTGTTGCTCATCAACATCATTATTTTTGGCTCTGAAGCAATGTTTAGGGAAAAACATATCTCTGGTTTTCCTTCTGGGAGCAGTTTACTAGATCGCAAGCATGGATTTTAAACCGTGGATTAGTTCTAATTAAAAAATACTTTTATTTATTAAAACCCAAAGCAATTTACAGATTCAATGCAATCCCTGTTAAAATACCAACAGCGTATTTCACAGACCTAGAACAAACTCCCCAAACATTCGACTGAAATAAAAAAAGACCCCGAATAGCCACAGCAAGCCTGAGAAAGAAGAACAAAGTTGGAGGAATCTCAATACCACATATCAAGCTATGTTATAAAGCCACAGTTCTCAAAACTGCCTGGTACTGGCACAAGAACAGACTTATAGAGCAATGGAACAGAACAGAGAACCCAGAAATTGACCCAAGCCATTATGCTCAATTAATATTTGACAAAGGAGGAAGAGCATACAATGGAGTCAAGGCAGTCTCTTCAATAGTGCTGGGAAAATTGGTCAGATACATGCAAAAAATAAAAAATAAAATAAAACTAGATCACCAACTTACACCATACACAAAAAACAAACTCAAAATGGTTAAAGGACTTATATGTAAGACGGGAAACCATAAAAATGTTAGAAGACTCCATAGGCAGCAAAATATCAGACATAAGTCATAGCAATATCTTTACTGATACAGCTCCTAGGGCAATGGAAACTAAGAAAAAAAATAAACAAATGGCACTACATCAAAATAAAAAGCTTCTGCACAGCAAAAGAAACCATCAACAAAAAACAAGAAAGCCCACTGCATGGGAGAACATATTTGCCAATGTTATCTCCAATAAGGGTTTAATTTCCAGCATTTACAAGGAACTCATACAACTTAACAAAAGAAAGATAACCCAATCAAAAAATGGGCAACAGACCTAAATAAATACTTTTGAAAGAAGACATACAGAAGGCCAAGAGACATATGAAAACATGCTCAAAGTCACTAATCATCTGAGAGATGCAAATCAAAATGACAATGAGGTACCATCACACCTATCAGAATGGCTATCATCAACAAATCAAAAACAACAAGTGCTGGTGAGGATGTGGAGAAAAAGGAACCCTCATGCACTGCTGGTGGGAATGCAGACTGGTGCACCACTGTGGAGAATAGTATGGAGTTTCCTCAAAAAACTAAAAATGGAACTCCCATTTGCCCAAAACTTTTGTTCAAAGCCAATCACCTGGGGCTCTAGAGAAGGGAGGGCGGTGAGGACTGCTGTGGCCTGAGGAGAGTCTGGGGTGGCTGGATTTGCAGAGAGACATGAGGGAGCAACAACAAGGATCCCTGTGCCAGGTCATCCTCTGATACTGCAGCAGCCAATTTTCTGGGGAGGAACAATCCCTTCCAAGTGGCATCAGCCTGAGGAAAAGCGACTACCCCTACCCTCTAGCATTTCACTTGCCCAGCCAGCCCTCTGGAGTCCTCCTCATCCCTGCTGAAGAGTTAGTGGCATATGCTGTGGCTTAGAATACTGGAAATTCTCAGGGGTTGTCAGTGATTTGCTTTGGTAAACGGCCATTCTCTCCACTTTCCAGGGAACATCATGCGAGATCCAATAGGAACACCATGTCACCCAGCCTTTAGCAGACCCTTTGGATTTCATAGGCTCCACCCACCTGACTACTAGGGGCTCTGCCATGCTGAGGTCAGGCAAAAATCTAGGGCAGACATAGGTATGTGGGCTAGGGGCGGGAAAACACACCCTGAAATATGAACAGCATCTCCCTCTCATGTAAATCTAGTGGCCCCATCCTCCTGATTCCACCAGAAGCTCTTTCAGTGTCCAAGCCTGGAAGTTGGGCAGCAAATGGAGGCAAGTGGAGATGTGTCACAGGGAGACTTGGGACATTTGTGGACTCACCCCTGGGCCCTGTGCTGTTGAAAAATGGACTTGCAGTGTGGTTTTCCCCAGGTGCAGCCATAGCCCAGCAGAAGCAGTCACACACTGTGGAACGCTTGTAGCTGTGGAGACATTGCTGGGAGGTCAGGAACCTGCAAACCAAGTGGCCAGCGTCAATTGGGGAAAAGGGAGACATATGTAATACTTTAAACAATAAGTTAAAAAACAACCCAATTTGTTTTCCTAACATCTATTTTTTTATTCTTACTTACAGAGTTACTACACTCAAAACAATTTCAAACCTAGTAACTATATAAAGCAATCTCATTGAGAAGGAAGTTTCTGTACTAACAGTCCTCTCTTTGCACAGTACTGTGAGACCATAAAAACAACTCTGCACCCTGGCTGGTTTGGCTCAGTGGATAGAGCTACGGCCCACGGACTGAAGGGTCCAGGTTTGGTTCCCATCAAGGGCACATGCCCGGGGTGTAGGCTCGATCCCCAGTAGGGGGTGTGCAGGAGGCAGCCAATCAATGATTTTCTCTCATCATTGATGTTTCTATCTCTTTCTCCCTCTCCCTTTCTCTCTGAAATCAATAAAAATATATTTAAAACAACAACAACAAAAACGGCTGCAAGCTGAAACTATGCAAAGAAATCTTAATATTCAAGCCCTGGCTGGGTGGCTCAGTTGGTTGGAGCATCCTCCTGTACACCAAAAGGTTGTGGGTTTGATTCCCTATCAGATCACATACCCCTTTTTTGGCATCAATCCCTGGGCATGTATGGGTGGCAACTGATTAATGTTTCTCTCCCTAAAATCAATAAAAAACATATCCTCAGGTAAGGCTTAAAAAAAAAATCTTAATAGTCAATGGGAAGAATTACAATTGTTCTGTGACCTTTTGTTAAAACATTAAGAACTGTCTTATTGTTGGTTATGAATGTATAAGGAAATGAAAAAAAATTAAAATTAATATTTATTTGTACTCTATAATTTAAAACACTAGACACATTGAAAATTAAAATGTTTATTTGTTAAAAAAAACTTACCACAAAGAGCAGTTAGAATAGAGATCAAAGGCTTCAAGCTCTAAGCCTCCCCCTTTTCATTCTGGGTGGACATTGCAGACTCGACTTTTGCTGAACACCTGCTCCCCTGCTTTCCCCTCTCAATTTTCTACAGTTAAGACAAACAAAAACTGGTTTCTACCAGATTTGGCAGCCATTTTAACCTAAAAATGATCAACAGGGTCATTATAATATCATTATAATAAGTCTATATTATGATTTTGGAAGCACTCCGCCTCCTGAATTGCCATGACAGTTCCAAAGGACCAAGAAAGAAAGAAAGAAAGAAAGAAAGAAAGAAAGAAAGAAAGAAAGAAAGAAAGAAAGAAAGAAAGAGAGAGAGAGAGAGAGAGAGAAAGAAAGAAAGAAAGAAAGAAAGAAAGAAAGAAAGAAAGAAAGAAAGAAAGAAAGAAAGAAAGAAAGGGAAAGGAAGAAAAAGAAATCACTATCTGGAGATGAGGGACAAGGGCAGCCACATCAGCAGTCACTCCACAAGCGTCAGAAGCTGAGGACCACCCTATCCCTCCCCCACCCCCTCTTGCCACGCTTAATAATAACCTTCTACCCAGACCCCACGGGGACGTCTTGTTCTCTGAGTCCTGCTCTCACTTCTTGAGTGCACACTTCCACTTTAATAAATGTACTGTGCTTTGCTGTCTCTTTCTGTCTCGCCCTTGAATTCTTTCTTATGCACAAGGACCTGGACCCTGCTATCGGGTTGAGATCTCCTTGGCCTCCCCAGGTGCCCTCAGCATCACGGGTAGTTTGAAGAGTGCTCACCTTCTCATTGTATAACATGACATAGAAAGAGAGCATCATTTCTGTGCCCTGGCTAATTCTCACACTCCAACATTTCATCCCTTGTGCTTTCAGTGCCGTAAAATATCTCTGAGAGTTGCTTTATTGTAAAGTTACTTTGCTGTTGTCATCTCCCCTGGAACACCTTTATCTGTTTTGTTACAACTGCTTTCCTCATGTATGGCGATAAGTTTGTCTTCACTAAGTTCCTCCGGCTGCATAGCCAACAGCCCCATTTGAATTTCACAGATAACATTACCACTTTTTGTGTCTTTGCTGTACTTTTATCTTTCTTGGCCAATTGTATGCCTCATGAGTCCATCCTTCTTCTTGCTAAATATTACCAATTCTAGCTGACATAACTTTCTCCCAAGATGCTTGTCATTTCCACTTCACTAATAAAGTCCTCCCATTGGTCAGAGTTTGCCACAGAGCAGTTCACGTATTCTACATGATAAAACTGTAGGCAAGCAGCAAACGTTCAGGTCATGGCTTTTCAGCTGGTTCAAATGGAGCACTTTTATAATTTGCATTATGAAGGCAGCTTCCTTTTCTCTCTCTCTCCATCTGGCCTGCCATATTAGGGACTCTTTGGAAATGATAATGAAACTGTTTCAAGAACAGAAAAAAGTGAGAAGAGGCTAGGATTCAAGTAACTATACTAGGCACAGGTTGGGACTATTCTAGGACCTTTTGCATCTAGTGTTCTTGTTTTGGGTGTGTTCCTTGGACATTTATTCTTTCAGGGCTGGAACCTTGGAGAAAGACCTGTTATGCCTTGCATATATCTTATGTTTATTTAATGTTGCTATTTGGGCCTCTAAGGTCATAGTATTGATTTTCACCGGGATACCTTCTCTTTACATCTTAGGCCCAGGAGCAAGGGTGTGGAGTCCTCATTTGAGATCATGGGAGCTGCTTCTGCCAGGAGCTGTGCATAGTAAGCGATGTCCTCACACCAGGATAGAACACCAGAGTAGAATCCAGAACTAGGGAGCAAAGTTGCTAAATATGCAGAGAGCCAAGAATCAAATCTGGAAAGAAGTGGGGTTTCTTAGGTGAACGATTTGTATATTGGAACACCACTTATTGCTTAGAGAGGATATAATGCATGCATGTGTCATCAGTCACTAGGATCCAGAGTGAGCCAGGCAGAGTGAGTTATGTGGGTACCTTTTTACTCTCCGTGGGGGGAGGTGAGGAGGTACTTGAACTTGATTTTTTACAATAAATTTTTGTTCAGATTACTATTGAAGCAATGTCTTCCCACTGGCCCTGTTTTCCAAATTGTGTTCCCTACCACCTTGTTGCATCTTCCATGGCAAAAATCCTTTTAATATTAGCACATATGTGGAGGTCTTTTCGAATTCCCATTTGTACATAGTCTCAAAGTTGGCATATGAATTTCCTCTTTAACCTGGAAAGCATTTTGTAACCAGTATAAATGCACTGATACCTTTGAGTCCATGCCAGTTCCCAATGCTGGGCCCTGTACATTTTATATTAATCACCATCCTTTCTCTGTGTGAGTGGTATATTTAACTAACACTCCGAATCCTCTTCTTCCATCCCTGCTGTCTTCCAAAATGTCCCTAGTTACTGGTAACATGTAGCTTAGACCAGGGTTCCCATATCTGTCATGATCACCAGCCGCACAGAAACCATTATGAACCCTGAGAAAGAAGATTCCTATGAAAAAAGGGCTTCTGGTGGTTAACTGGGCTCAATTTTTAAAAATGGTTTTACTGTTTTTTAGAGAGAGATAGCGAGAGGGATATATAGAGAGAAACATTGATGAGAGAGAAACATCAATCAACTGCCTCCTGCACTATCCCACAACCCAGGCATGTGTCCTGACCTGTGATCAAACCAGTGACCTCTTGGTTCCTGGGTCAACACTCAACCACTGAGCCACTCCGACCAGGCTGTGCTTAAATTTTTTCAAAACAGAGCCTAGCAGCCCTTTCTGCACAAGGGCCTCTCACCCAAACTGCACTTCAGGAAGAAGCCTGCACTGAACTGCCTGCCTGCACTGTCTCTGTCCTATGAGCCAGCCTTTATAAAGGAGTTCCTGGAATCCTATTTCAACCAGTAGGACTGAGGCTTTCCCCATCCAATCAGAGATGTACAGCTCCTACCCACCAGAGTGGCTCTATTCTGACCCATTAGGACAGTGCCTTTTGGACCAACTAAACTTCAAAGACTTGGTGTCTTCATTTGCATGAGGACAAACCAATTAGGGATGGGGCAGGGACTTCTGTCCATAAGCCAGCTCCCCTCTGGCTCTGAGAACACACTTTCCCTTTCCAGTGAAGACTGAAGACAGTCTGCCTGGCTGATCTGAAACAGTGAAGATGTCTCCCTGGAGCAGAGCGGAGCCGACCAGCACAGACCAGAGCAGACTGCACAGAATGGAGCACACCAGAGTAGAGCAAAGCAGACCAGGGCAGCACGAAGCAGACCAGGGAGGAGCAGAGCAGAGCTGTCTAGCTAGAGAGGGGCCTGCCCCTAGGGTCGCCTGGCCCCAGGGCTGCCTCATGGCTGTGCTGTATCATAATTGAGTTCCACGGAATAAAGTTCCCTTCTTCACTGCACCCCAAATAGGGGATTCCAGTTGGTGTTCAATTGGCACCAACGACCATTGGTTGACACCATTAAGTCTTTAGAAAATGCTTTTTAGGGAGGCGAAGTAGCCTGGGTATCTGAAACAGTCTCTCTTAACTTGAACCTCCTTTAATCCCCACTCACCACACCCCAGACTAATCACAACCCAGGAGTTTCCCTAACTTCCCTGTGACACTGATGTTGAATTCTGAAGGCCCTCATAACTCATGCTATGTTAGGGTCTATTCTCCTTCCTTCACAAGGAGTCTAACAGTTTGGTAGAACAGTGAGGGGCAAACCTGCTTCTACAATGATTATTTCATCTGAGATCAAACTGGGTTTTCCACCTTAGGTCAAAGCAGCCTGGATAAATTGAAAAACAAAATGACAAAATAAAACAAAAAACTTACTACCTATATGTCATTTGGGCACCTGGTCCTTCAAAGAGTTGCCTTAGCTTGGCTCAAAACCTTACTATCATGCTCTGTGAGGGTCAAACCTGCTTCTACAATGATTATTTCATCTGAGATCAAACTGGGTTTTCCACCTTAGGTCAAAGCAGCCTGGATAAATTGAAAAACAAAATGACAAAATAAAACAAAAAACTTACTACCTATATGTCATTCGGGCACCTGGTCCTTCAAAGAGTTGCCTTAGCTTGGCTCAAAACCTTATTATCATGCTCTGTGAGGGTCCAACAACATGCTTCTCTCTTCCTTTCAGACTATCTCTCATCAGCCCCATGAGATCTTGGAGATGAAATCTCTACAGTCATTACTTTCTACTCACCAACCTCGAGGCTGCCATGGCACTTTCTTGTAGATCTGCATGAAGAATAGTGATCTCAGCGCGATGCCACATTGTGGGGTTTCCTATCCTCTTCCCACCACGCCATTTCCTTCTTTTCTTCCTTTCTCTATTTTTTCCTTTTCAGAAACTACCACAAGATCCATCCCCTTGTTTTGTATAGAACATTCTACTCTCATTCAGACCCTCTCAATTTCTCAGGTTCCAACACATGCAGGTTTGACAAGGCATTTCTGTACAAATACAGCATTCTCCTTGAAGGACATTCTGGTGAATTCAATTTTTCCACTTCATTACACTACAAAAACAGATTTTGAAAGGTCCTGCCATGGCAGGAACTGTTGAGAGCAATATACTGGGAGGAGGAAGTATTTCGTCTTTACTTTTGTAGTCTGTTTCTTTTTTACTTGATTTTTGCCAAATAGCTTCAAATAGCACAAGCTAGAATAATTTTTACAGGCGTCTGAGACAAAGAAATAGTTCACCCTTGACCCACATATTGTTGATTTGATTATGCTTTCTATTGGGGTCTCCTTTCCTTGAGATTCTAATTTGATGCAGAATCTCAGCTAGTGTAATTAACTGATTTTTTTATATTTCAGTGAGATACACCATGCCTTCCTCCCTCATCATTCTTCTTATTTCTAATAGTTCATCCCTGTTTAAGCAGGTTGTTTGGAAAGAGGGAAGTGAGGGAAAAGGAGGAGCAGGAGGAGGAGGGGGGAGGAAGAAGGAGAAGAGGAAGAGGAAGGAGGGAGGAGCAGAAGAGCTGCTTAATCATTGCTGCTATTTTGCCTTATTTGTTACAAAGGCCGCCTGAAGCCCTGGAGGCCTTCTTTTTCAGTAGAAGACACTGCATATTCTCTGAAAGAAAATTTTCATTTGCTACCCATTATTATGTATGACTTCAGTATGTGAAAGAGAGAACAAGCTATTAATTGGGTACATGACCAAGAATAGATGATAAGAAAATGCATTTTCCCCATCTTTGTTGTATTATTAATCATTGAGGGGAGACAGGTTTCTTCCTTTTGTTTATTCCATTATTTCTCCTTCTTCGTGTTTTACTTATTTTGTCAAAATTTAAATGAAGAAGTTTGAAGAATACTTTTTACTTTAAATGCTTAGGGAATTTACAGTTATTTTTCTGGCCTGATATTAAATCCATCCCAGATGGGACTTCAAACAGTATTTTGCACATAGTTTATTTGATAATATAACAAAAATTGTCCCGTTATAAATTTCTGTTTGATGCACTCTCTTTCTCCCTTTCTCTCTATATATCACTCTCTCTTGCTCTCTGTTTTTCTTTTTCCAGTTTTATTCTCCTTTTAAAATATTCTACAAATATTTGACATTGTTTCCATCCACTTTTTTTTTGACACTGGGAATGTTATACTCCCTCCCTTTTAGGGAGAAAGGAGACTATGAGTACCAATGGTGCTGCCAAATGACTCAGAGTTCCTTTACAAACACGACTGCCCTGAAAATTAGAAATGAACAGAAGGCAGAGCAGAGCCTTACGCCTACTTAGTGACTTGCTGCAGTAACCATGGCCTAAATAGCATTAGGCCTTTCTGATTTCTTTTTGTTCCATGGTCATGGACCAGTGTGGGGAAACACAGGACTTGGTTGGAAAGTCTATAAGGAGGAATCTCTGAAAGGTTGGGGGCTTCTAGGGGGACCTTGCCAAAGGTGGCAGACCCTGCCTTGACTTTTCCAAACAAGTCTGAGTCCCTGGGTGTTTTACTGGAATCTTTATGTTTAGACTTCAAAACGTCCTTGTTTAAAAGACACTACAGATACATGTGTTTTCTCAAGGATACAAACCCTGCTGAGACTATCTAATAGTTAATTTTAGTTCAAGCTGTTGTTACAATAAAAGCCTAAGGAGGCAGGTGACCGAGGCTGTCTGGTTCCTTTAGCCAGGCAGTCCCTTAGCCCTCTCTTTCACAGAAACGTGTGTCAGAGTTATCATTCATCCGTCACTCAGGGTCTGCTGGTCAGCCCCAGCAGACCGGCACAAATGACTTATTCCCTTACTCTTCCCTCACATTCCATGAATGCCTGAACTAGCTAGAGTATTCCACTTTTTTTATTTGTCAAATAAAATAGATTGAGCAATTATTTTTATATTTTATTATATGCTGTTTGACAACTGTTCTAAGTCACATTAATTTTTAACCAACTGCCTTTTTATAAATTCATTAAAATTTTTATCAGAGAAATGCATGTGCTCAGATTTTAACAAGGCTTGTTATGAAAAACAGGAATCTTTTCACCAGAAGAAACATTTACTTGTTTCAACAAGCTCTTTGAATATTTAGTTCTAAATAACATGTTCTTATTACTTTTCTTCTCTCTCTAATTTTACATATTCCTAATTACTTCATACAAATTGGCCATCTTACACTCCCAATTGCTCCTCTCTAAACTTGCACAGCCTTCCAGCCTCTATCCTTCCAGTACAGTTATACAATCCTTTTTAGAGGAAATTGGCCCAGATGTAGCTGTAGATTCAGAGTGTCCCCCCGAGGAGGTGAGTTCAAGATCTCCCCACATTGCCATCTTGGCCTGGAACCCCACAATCCTTTTTAACTAAGTAAATATTCAGAGTTTACATTATTATGACTGTGTAAGTATTATTCACAAGTGAGCCATATAGTGTACTATGATTATATTTCCTTTCCTATACAATTTCCCCCTGCATTAATAATTGTCTTTCTTTAGCTTATTCTTTTTTTAACCCACCCATCCTTTATTAGTTTATAGCTCTCAATAGTAGGGTAAATATTATCTGAAGTTGTACATATGTATCAGGTAAGACATCTGCTCCCTCTTAGCCCCTTCTCTCCTGATCTCACTCCTTCTGCAAACAGCGACTCCCTGAGGCTCTCTGACCTTCAGTTCCAACTGAGATTGGTTGCTGTCTAGTTCTGAGACCCAACTCCTGTCCTAGAATTGCCTTTGTCTCCCTGAATTGGATTCCCTATTCCTTAGATCAGTGATGGCAAACCTTTTGAGCTCAGCGTGTCAGCATTTTGAAAAACCCTAACTTTGGTGCCATGTCACATATAGAAATTTTTTGATATTTGCAACCATAGTAAAACAAAGACTTATATTTTTGATATTTATTTTATATATTTAAATGCCATTTAACAAAAAAAAATCAACCAGAAAAATGAGTTTGCGTGTCACCTCTGACACGCGTGTCATAGGTTCGCCATCACTGCCCTAGATCCTAGATTATTTTTTAATTTGCTTATTAATTCTTACCTGAGGTTTTTAGAGAGAGTGGAAGGGAGGGAGGGAAAGGGGAGAGAGAAACATCAACATGACAGAGAGAGAGACACACACATTAATTGCCTCCCACACATGCCCCGACTAGGGTGGGGATCCAACCTGCAACCCAGGCAGGTGCCCTTGACCTGGAATCGAACCTGAGACCCTTGGGTGTGCAGGCCAAAACTCTAACTACTGAGCACACTGGCCAGGGCGATCTAGATCTTTTTTAGTTTACTTTCCATTGTGTGTAGAACCTCTCTAGTAGCTTCCCAAGAAAGAATAGATGATTGGTAAAGTTTTTGAAAAATTGGAATGTCTGAAAATTTAATTCCAGGTAGAAAATAATTTCCTCTGGAATCGTGAAGACATTGTTCCATTATTTTCTCCCTTTCTGTGTGAATGTTGAGAAGCCCATGTTTTTCATTCCCATCTTTTGCATATAAACTATTTCATCTTTCTGGAAGATTTTAGGTGCTTTTCATCATCCTGGTGTTCTGAAAATTTATGATTATATGCCTTATTGTCAATCTTTTCCATTTATTGCACATGATATTCAGAGGACTCTTTCCATCTAAAACGTTGTAACATTTGTTTCTGAATAAACTCCAGGAGATCGGGAATTTTACTGCTTTATTGTTCAGTACAGAATTTTCACCACCTAGAGTAGAATCTGGCACACAGTAGGCACTCTCTAAAAGTGAACAAATGACATCACGATGAAATGAATAGGGACATTTCTTGGTAATAATTTTTTGTTAATTTTCTCCCTCTCCATTTTCTAGAATTCTTTGGTTCTCTTGTTTTCTTTCTCCTTTTTAAAATCTCTCTGTCTCTTCATTTTAATTTCTGTGAAATTTCTTAGCTTTATCTCCTACGTCTTTTATTACATTTCTAAAATCTGTAATATTATGTTTAATTTCCAAGATTTCTCCTTTTGTTTTAAAAATGTTCCTTTTATGAAATAGCACCTTCTTTTTTGTTCTGAGGGTATCTTATATCTTAAATCTTTTAGGATAGCATATTTGTTTGCTTGTTTTACTTTAATTTACTGAAAAGTCAGATGCAAATACCAGTTTGCTTCTTTTTGGTTTACTCCTCTGGGGGTTTAGGTTTCAGCTTTTTCTGTCCACTAAGTTACTTACCTCTCATCCATCTGCTTTCTGTATTCTCTTCTTTGTTGTAGTCTTTTCTATTTTAATCCTATCACTTTATACTTTTTAAAGGTTCCTTCATTGCCATTTTAGAGAAATTATGAGGGGAAATGATGATAAGTTTATGTTTTAATCTACAAATTTAACTAGAATTTGCAATACATTTTCTGTGAAAAAATTGAAGGATTTAGGATGAAGTAGCTTTTTCATAGAGACCTCAGCACAGCCTGAGGAAACGTCTTTATCATGAAGATGGTGGATGGTGTTAATATTGTTTTTAGATACTAAAATATGATATTTTAATAAACTATCCTATAAAACATTACATATATATAT